>NW_004444166.1:629498-668050 GCF_000243295.1 Trichechus manatus latirostris | reverse complement strand
CAACAACAAATACATAGACCAATGGAACAGAATTGAGAATCCAGACGTAAATTCATCCACCTATGAGCAGCTGATATTTGACAAAGGCCCAAAGTCTGTTTATTGGGGAAAAGACAATCTCTTTAACAAATGGTGCTGGCATAACTGGATATCCACCTGCAAAAAACTGAAACAAGACCCACACCATGCACAAAAACTAACTCAAAATGGACCAAAGACCTAAATATAAAATCAAAAATGAGAAAGACCATGGAAGACAAAACAGGGACAATCCTAGGAGCCCTAATACATGGCATAAACAGAATACAAACCATAAATGACAATGCACAAGCACCAGAAGAGAGACTAAATAACTGGGAGCTCCTAAAAATCAAACACTTATGCTCATCAAAAGACTTCAACAAAAGAGTCAAAAGACAACATACAGACTGGGAAAAAAAATTTTGGCTATGAGAAATCTGATCAACGTCTAATCTCTAAAATCTACAAGATACTGCAAAACCTCAACAACAACAAAAAAAATAACACAATTGAAAAATGGGCAAAGGATATGAACAGGCACTTTGCCAAAGCAGATATTCAGGTGGCTAACAGACACATAAAGAAACGCTCACAATCATTAGCCATTAGAGAAATGGAGATCAAAACTACAATGAGATATCATCTCACCCCAACAAGGCTAGCATTAATCCAAAAAACACAAAATAATAAATGCTGGCGAGGTTGTGGAGAGACTGGAACACTTATACACTGTTGATGGGAATGTAAAATGGTACAACCAATTTGGAATCGATTTGGCACCTCCTTAAAAAGCTAAAAATAGAAGTACCATACAATCCAGCTATCCTGCTCATTGGAATATACCCTAGAGAAATAAGAACTGTAACACGACTAGATATATGCACACCCATGTTCCCTGCAGCACTGTTCACAATAGCAAAAAGATGGAAGCAACCTAGGTGCCCATCAACAGATGAATGGATAAACAAATCATGGTATAGCCACACAATGGAATACTACGCAATGATAAAGAACAATGATGAAGCTGTGAAACATCTTATAACATGGAGGAATCTGGAGGGCGTTATGCTGAGTGAATTTACTCAGTCACAGACAGACAAATATTGTATAAGACCACTATTATAAGAACTCAAGAAAGGGTTTAAACATAGAAGAAAATATTCTTTGATGGTTAGGAGAGCGAGGAGGGAGGGTGTGGGTATTCGCTAATTAGAAAGTAGATAAGAATTATCTTAGGTGAAGGGAAGGACAGCATACACTACAGGGGAAGTCAGCACAACTGAAATAAACCAAAGATAAGATGTTTCCTGAGTACAATCAAACACTTGGAGGGATAGAGTAGCAGAGGCGGGGGTCTGTGGACCATGCTTTCAGGGGACATCTAGGTCAATTGGCATAACAAAGTTTATTAAGAAAATGTTCTGCATCCTACTTTGGTGAGTGGCATCTGGGGTCTTAAAAGCTAGGAAGCAGCCATCTAAGATGCATCAATTGGTCCCAATCACCTGGAGTAAAGGAGAATGAAGAACACCAAAGACACAAGGAAAGTATTAGCCCAAGAGACAGAAAGGGCCACAAAAACCAGAGAGTTCATCAGCCTGAGACCAGAAGAACTAGATGGTGCCTGGCTACCACCAATGACCACCCTGACAGGGAACACAACAGAGAGTCCCTGATGGAGCACGAGAAAGGTGGGGTGCAGAACTCAAATTCTAGTAAAAAGACCGGACTTAATGGTCTGCCTGAGACTGGGGGAGCCCTGGAAAGCATGGCCCCTGGATTCTCTATCAGTCCAGAACTAAAACAATTTCCAATGCCAACTCTTCAGACAAAGATTGGACCGGACTGTGGGACATAAAATGATATTCATGAAGAGTGTGCTTCTTAGCTCAAGTAAATACATGAGACTAAACGGGTTGCTTCTGTTCGGAGGTGAGATGAGAAGGCAGAGAGGGTTAGGATCTGGTTGAACGGGTATGTGAAATCAGGAGTGGAAATGAGGAGTGTGCTGTCACAGTACAGAAAGAGCAATTAGGGTCACATAACAATGTATGTATAAATTTTTGCATAAGAGACTAACTTGAAATGTAAACTTTCACTTAAACTACAACAATAAACAAAAAAGTAAAAAAAAGAAGATACTAAAGATATATTATTAACAGTTGAATGTGACTGTGTAAGAAAATATCTATTTTTTAGAGATTCATAATGACATATGTAGAAGTAAATTGATAAGCTGTCTAGGGCTTGCTTTAAAATGCTTTGGCGAAAATGTGGTGGGAGGAGGAGCATAAAAGAAATAACTGTGGCAATATCTTAAGAATCATTGAGTGTACGTGAGGTTTATTATTCTCTCTACTGTGTAATTGAAAATTTTCATACTTAAATTATACTTAATGGTACCTGGTAAAAAGTCCAGATCTCTGTATATTTCAAAATGAAGAAGATGAAGTTAGAATGTTATTAAATGTGTTTGTCAAATAAGATTGTGAAGCTGGAGGGGCTGCATGGAGTAAGATTTCTCAGAAAGAAATATTAAAACAAACGAGCACACAAAGAGGTAAAAACGGTCAGGTGAATAGAAACTTTCTCCAGTTGTTGAAAGACTTCTCCCAGGGAGGAAGCTCAGCTATGGGACAGATTCTTGTTTATTTTACACTCTAGATTTGGTGAAGTCTATACATTCAGTGCTGAAAAACAGAAATGTAATAGATCTGTCTGTCTGCTGTTGCTAAGCTGAAAGACAGCAGCCGAGGAAAGAGGGAGATGTGGCACAGAGTTCACTAACTGTAAAAGGCTTCAGAGAAGAGATAGCCTTGCTGTGACTGAGACAGTGAAGCTGTGAGCAGCTAGAAAGTAAAGAACTGTAGGAGACATTTTATGGCATTGAGCTATTTCTAAAACTGTGGTAAGCCTCAGGAGTATCATATTGTTAAGCATCTCTTCTGGACAGAAGAAAAAGAATATTGCCATAATTATAATATGTATGAATTTTTTATAACTTATTTCTTGCCAAGTATTGAGTTAAGTGCTTTTATTTTTATTTATTTTGGAGTTCCTGGATGATGTAAACAGTTAACGTGTTCAGCTCTAAATGAAAGATAGGAGGTTTGAGCCCACCAGTGGTGCCTTAGATGAGAAGCCTTGAGATCTACTTTGGGGGAAAAAAAAATCAGCCACTGAAAACCCCTATGGAGCAGTTCTACTCTGACACACTTGGGGTCACCATGCATCAGAATCGACTCAACAGCAACTGGAATTGTTATCACCATTTTAAAGATGAAAAAACTGAGGTTAATAAAGTTTAAATAACTTTCCTGCAAGAGGCAGAGGTGGGATTCACTTTCAAGTCTTTCTGGCCTCAAACGTTTTGGAATTGACTCTGAAATATAATGATTATCATAATTTAGCTTATAATTAAAATCAATGTTATGTTGACCTGTGTCTGAAATGCATTCATGATTTTGAAAAAAAATGCATCAAATATACTTATCTGAGATATTGCTCAATATGAGTCATTTTTAAGATGATGCTTAGTGAAATTAAGTTCAGTTGTTGTTACAAAAACAAAGAAGCAAAAAAATCCATTGCTGAGTGGATTCTGACTCATAGCAACTCTACAGGACAGAGTAGAACTGCCTCATAGGGTTTCAAAAGAGCAGCTGATGGGTTTGAACTGCCGACCTTTTGGCTTGCAGCCGAGCTCTTAACCGCTGTGCCACCAGAACTCCGTTGTTACAAAGGCATATTAATATAATTTTATTTTGTTAAATAAAGAAGATAATGATTAGGGGAATCTTTTATTTATTTTTCTCTCCTAGTTAAGCACATTATTATTTTAATCCAAACCATGAAACCAAGGCATTCTACTTCAGCTAAAATGGAATCTAAGTTTTAGACTCACTTATTTGAAACAACCCACAAGCTGCTCTTCGGGAAAAAGATCTGGCAGTTTGCTTCCATAAGGATTACAGCCTTGGAAACCCTATGGGGCAGTTCTACTCTGTCCTACAGGGTAGCTAACAGTCAGAATTGACTCCATGGCAAAGGGTTTGGTTTTGGAGTATTTGAAACAATCTTAAAAATCTAAAAATTAAAACTAAGAAAAGCATGGAATGGCAAACAGGCTACTGATCTATATTAGCAGCGATCTGATTTCAGTACTGGGCTTCTCACTCAGTATACTGCTGACCCTGGTAAGTTAAACCTGCAGCAGTTAAGGAAACCCCTGGCTGGCTATAATGCCCTCCACTGAGTCAATTCTGCAAAGTCCCTCTTTCCAGGTACAAGGTCAGCTCTGCAGCACCACTTTGTTGTCAATGAGACAGTCATCAGGGTCAACAACAATTGCACTTAAAAGGGAGAGTAATAGCTTTCCTGTAGCAACTACTTTCGCAGGTGAGCTAGAGCAACACCACTTCCACGGGACTTCTGCGGGTGGAGTTCTGCTAAGGATGTGTGCGCGGGCCCTGCCAGCGTAGCTGCTCATACATTCACCAGGAGCCAGTGAGTCCTGATGGATGGATGATTAACTGCACAGAGGTCTCTAATTTACACATTCTCTTCAGTCAGCATGAAAACACCTGTTTTGAAATGGATTGACTGGCTACTCGCTCACTTCTCCCTGTAGTGACTGCTGCTGCATAACATTCCTTGAAGTGAATGTTACATTCTTAAGTGTGGTTTTATTATGTGGCTCATCATTTTAAGGAAGATATCTGAAATTGTTAAAGGAGAGTTAACTTAATTCAGGAAAAGAAAAGTAGTGTAGTCTAAAGCAAGAAATGATTTTCTCCAGGAAGCAATTCAATGTCTACCTGGCGGCAAATGAGAAAAAGAAATTTTCCAGTTTTCAGTTTTCAAAACAGACCCTGAATCATCCCACGCTCTTGGAATCTGTCCATGGGACACACATCCTATGAACTGGTGCTATCTACTAGGTCTGTCCTTTAGAACAGCCTCATCAGCCCATCCTGTCTTCTTCTGCAGGAATAACTGAACACCCTAATCAAGCACTTTCCTCGGCCTATGTGTATACACTTTTACAAGCCTTAAAATCATCAGTCTCTGATTCTCACTGTTACTCTTCTCTAATTTAGACAAAATCATAAACGTGATATTTTGTATCTTAAATAAGTTCATGTACTATGATAACACCATTGCCCAAGTTTATGTTTAGTGAATGTTCAATACTTTCCAAAATGCTCACATGTATCTCATCCTCACTAAAATTCTTTAAGTTATAAGGGGAACATTTACCTTCCTGAATTTGTGGTGGGCAACTAGTCTAGAGTACTTATTTCAACTCTAAGTTTAATATTAATTCTAATAGCTAACTTTTACCAGACACTTTATATATATTGGAGCCCTGGTGGCATAGAGGTTAAGAGCTATGGCTGCTAACCAAAACGTCGGCAGTTCAAATCCACCAGCCGCTCTGTGGAGAAAGATGTGGCAGTCTGCTTCCCTAAAGATTACAGCCTTGGAAACTGTATGGGGCAGTTCTACTCTGTCCTGCAGGGTCACTATAAGTCAGAATTGACTTGACAGCAGTGGGGTTTTAAGTGCACCAGAAAATAGCTCTTGAGTTAATTCAATGCCTCCTCCTTCGCACACTAGCTAGGCAATCTGGGAAAAGTTTTCTAACTTCTCTGTGCCTCAATTTTCTCATGCATATGTATATATGTTTAAACTGGGAATAAGTACAGTAGTACTTCACAGGTAAAATAAATTACATGAATTTCTCAGCATGTCACTTGACTTATGGTAATTGCTGAATATATGTTAGCTGCTATTACCAATATTATTACTTGTTTCCTCTACATTCAGCCATACCTTGGACCCAAGGTAGATTTGACATTCACAGGAAATTAGAAGTTAAAAATAGATTATATCTTTCAATATTTATACTTCTTCAAATCTTCATTAATCTGAACCTATCTAAACAAATAGCAAAGATAAAAAACAGACAAAATTCCTTTTTACTGATTATCATATAGAAATGTAGTAAGATAATTCTAAGACTAAATTAAAACTAAATTAGGATACATTATGTCATTTACATAAAATTAATTCACTTGCAACAGTGACATGACACATATAGACATTCATTCATTTAATCACTTAACATCGATTAACTGTACCAACAGCTAGGCAGAGAAGAAATACAAAAATGAGGTACAACTATTTTGGAAAATGATTTGGTGCCTGCTTAAAAAGCTAGAAATAGCAATACCATATAATACAACAATCCCACTGCTAGGAATATATCCTAGAGAAATAAGAGCCATCACATGAATACACATATGCACACTCATGTTCATTGCAGCCTTATTCGCAATAGCAAAAAGATGAAACAACCTAAGTGTCCATCAGTGGATGAACGGATAAACAAACTATGGTACATACACATAATGGAATGCCACAAAATGATAAAGAACAATGATGAATCTGCAAAACATCTCACAACATGGAAGAGTCTGGAGGGCATTATGCTGAGCGAAATAAGTCAATCACAAAAGGACAAATACTGTATGAGACCACTATCATAAAAACTCACGAAAAGGTTTACACACATCAAGAAACAATCTTTGATGGTTACCAAGGAGAGGTGCGGAGGGAAAAACACTAACTAGACAATAGATAAGTGGAAACTTTGGTAAAGGGTAAGACAATACACAATACTGCGGAAGTCAGCACAACTTGACCAAGGCAAGGTCATGGAAGATTCATAGAAACATCCAGACTCCCTGAGGGGCCAAATTACTGGGCTGAGGGCTGTGCGGACCATGGTCTCAGGGGACATCTAGCTCAAATGGTATAACATAGTTTATAAAGAAAATTTTCTACATTCTACTTTGGTGAGTAGCATCTGGGGTCTTAAAAGCTTGTGAGCAGCCATCTAAGATACTCCACTGATCCCACCTTGTCTGAAGCAAGGGAGAATGAAGAAAACCAAAGACACAAGGGAAAGATTAGTCTAAAGGACTAACGGACCACAACTACCAGAGCCTCCACCAGACTGAGTCCAGCACAACTAGATGGTGCCCGGCTACCACCACTGACTGCTCTGACAGCGATCACAATAGAGGGTCCCGGACAGAGCTGGAGAAAAATGTAGAACAAAATTCTAATTCACAAAGAAGACCAGACTTACTAGTCTGACAGAGACTGGAAAAACCCCAAAAGTATGGACTCTGGACACTCTTTCAACTCAGTACTGAAGTCACTCCTGAGGTTCGCCCTTCAGCCAAAGATTAGACAGGTCCATAAAACAAAACAAGACTAAACGGGCACACCAACGCAGGGGAAAGGACTAGAAAACAGGAGGGGCAGGAAAGCTGGTAATGAGGAACCCAGGATCAAGAACAGGAGAGGGCTGACATGTTGCCAGGTTGGCAACCAATGTCACAAAACAATGTGGATTGTTTAATGAGAAACTAATTTGGTCTGTAAACCTTCATCTAAAGTACAATAAAAAGATAAATAAATAAAATATTTGGAACAGTGGGAAAAAAAAAGAAATACAAAAATGAATAGGACTCAGTCTATAACTTCCTGGAATCCAGAGACAAAGCACAAAAGTCTGCTTTTTAAAACAACGGGGAAAGTAGAATGATAGAAATAGCCACAGGATATGTCAGGAGTAACCCCATCTGGAAGGATTACAGAAGAAATCCTAGAGGAAGAGGTAAATGAGCCAGGTGGGAAATAGAGAGTTGAGGAAGGTGAAAAGCAGACCTGCAAACAGAGAAGAAGGTCGGAATAAAGCCACAGGGGCGAGATATCCCACAGGCTGTGCAGAGAAATTAAGCATTGATGGAGGGAAAAATGTCTGATCTGAAGGAACAAGGGATTAACAGCGGAAGTAAGCAAGGTCAGGTTACACAGGGTCTGCTCTGTTATGCTAAAGGGTACGGCTTGCTTTTTATCATCATGGCAGTGGGCAGCCAATTAAAGTTTGTTAGCAGGTGATGCAGTGGTTAAGAAACTGTCTGCTAACCAAAGGTCAGCAGTTCGAATCCACCAGCTGCTCCTTGGAAACCCTACGGGGCAGTTCTACTCTGTCCTATTGGGTTGCTATGAATTGGAATTGACTCAAGGGCAATGGTTTTTTTTTTTTTGTAGTAGGTGGCTGACATGGTGAGACTTCTTTTTTGGGTAGATTATTTTGACAGCTCTAAAAAGTGTAACTCCGGGGGGTGGTGGTATATGAAAGGGGTGCACGAGGCAGAGGGAACAGTAAGAAGTTACTGCATAAATGAGTCAGATGAAAATTTTAAGGCTAAACTTGGAAAATCTTGGCAGGAATTGCAAGGCAGAAATAACACCACTTAATATAACAATCTAGGGAGAAAAAAGAAACAGAACAAAACAAAACTGTGACTATCAATTAAAAAACAGTAAACCACCCAAATAAGAGAGTAAATCAGACCAGAATATAGCTTCTTAATGAAGCATTCATTCAGCTACTGAAAGAACACAGGCTGGCTCACAACCGGGATCTGCTAAGAGCACCACAGACAGCTGGTACCCTTTGAATCGACTCTAGTGTGAACCAATGCAATAGGCTCAGCCTTGGGGGACACAGGCTTCTTATTCAGGGTTTACCTTCAGGAGGCACTGTTAACATTTTGGGCCAGAAACTCTTCATCATAGTATCTATCCTGTTCATTGTAGGATATATAGCAGCATCTGAGGCCTCTAATCACTAGATGCCAGGTAGCAGCCCCCCAGTTGTGACAACCAAAGATGTCTTCAGACATTGTCAAATATCCCCTGGGGGGCAAAACCACCTTCAGCTGAGAACCCCTAGTCTAATTCATTTTGACAAGAGATACAAGATTCTAGCTACCCCAGTGCATATTTGACTTAGCATACTCCAAAAAATTCTATGGGTTGTGATAATGTGCGGGGGTGTGCGTGTGTAGGCATTATGTATAGGTAGATCACTACTGGGTCTCCTTAAGAACTCAATCCAATAGTATAAATGTTTGCTGATGTTTTAGCTCTTTTTCATCAGGCAAGTTTATATATAACTGAATAAGTCACATGAAAAAACAAAACAAAAAAACACAAAAAACTTCTGATATATATTGAATGCATCTCTTTATAAAAGGTAGTATTTTCTGGAAATAAAACAATGCATGGCTTGTTAATATCAACACATTTGGAAATCATTTTTAAAGTTCCAGATGGAGAAGAATCACATGATGGACTATTAACTGCCTAACATTAAACCAGAATCTCTGAGCCCAGAGAGTTTCTATATTTGAGTGGGATATAATGTTGTGGTTTTCTGATATTTCTATTAATCTTACTACAACTAAACTGTGCATGTCCTAGAAAATTCCCAGAAGAGAAATTTGAGTTACTCTCAAGTGACCTTCTGACACTTTCAGCTCCCCTGGCAGTCCTGGTGGTCACACTCGCCATAACTCTGATAGATGCATTCAGCAGGGAGGTTGATGGTTACATTGCCTGGAGAGTGTATTAGAATTCCTCGAAAATGACTACAAAGTCCACACACCCATAGCAAAATATGATTACCAAGTAAGTTAACAGAGCCTTAAGGAGCCTTAATAGCTTTATTATATTCAGACTACAAAAAGAAAAAAAAATAGTTTCCCACCAGCACATTTTTAAGAAGAAAATTGACAAATTAGAGCATGTCCAGAGGAGAAACTCCAAAATGGAGAGTGGCCTAATGGGTGCGCTTGCTGCTGGTTACATTTTACTTATTAATATTAACATCATAATCATTCAGAGAGGGGTGTCAGTAGTAAAGTGGTAGAATTCTCACCTTCCATGTGGAAGACCCACTTATACCTCATGCATGGCCAACACCTGTCTGTCAGTGTAGGCTTGTGTGTTGCTTTGATACGAAACAGGTTTGAGTGGAGCTTCCAGACTAAGATGGACTAGGAAGAAAGGCCTGGCTCTCTACTTTCAAAATTCAGCCAATGAATACCCTATGGATCACAATGACTGATCCAAAACTGATTATGGGGATGGCACAGAACTGGGCAGCCCTTCATCCGGTTGTACAAAGCTTGCCATTAGCCAGGGGCCGACTTTACGGCAGCTACCAAGAAGAAGCAGTCGGAAAATCCTATTCAGCAACATAAAGAACTTACTATGGCTAGGAATATTGCCTCAAAATACAGTTGGTAAAATCCCAATAATACAAAGAAAATACAGTTTGTTGCAAAAATGTAGCAGGGTAGCCACAATTAAAATACAGTAATTGATGAACGTTAGCAACTCTGAAAATATTTTACGTATGGGTGTTACAAGCATGTGCATTGTTTTCAAACCCAGTTATTAACATGTCTGTTGAATCCCCTCAGATATGCTTGCTACTGATTGTTCATTTCACTCCAGGCTCACCTCATTATTATTGCTGCTAACAATACCGAACACCGAGAACAACCAGGCCATGTAAACAAGAGAAAAGCCAACTGGAGCCCTGCCCCTGGGCTTACAAACTTCATTTGGTACTGGAATAAAATTCACATTATGTAACGGGAGAGTCAGTAAAAGGGACTTTTAAAGCCTGAAGAGAATGAACATCACAATGCAATTTTTGCTGGCTATAAACTTAATTTAAATTTAACTTGGAAGTGTGTACATCCACTCTCTACTGTTATGTTTTTCAGCATTGTTTACAGGGAAATTTTTTGTTTGTTTGTAGTGATAGAAACAAAAGCCTTCTTAGTTCAATTGTGAATTATCTAAACTCAAAGCTATGCATGAGTGATTTACATGAAGCACACTAAAAAATGTGTAACTATTATAAAATAATTGTTTTGTTTTTAAAAAAAATCTCTAAGCACAAACAGGGACATATAAACATGGGAATAGATTGCTTTCACAGAGGAAAAATGTTGATTCAATTTGTTATTTCCCAGATGATTCATGCCAAACATGTTGATCTTAGGGAAATGTTTTCAAGTACTGTGGCTTTTAATTTCTCCTCCCTCAGATTTATACACCATCACTTTTCTGTCTGTTTGTCGTACTGTCGTGGCTTGTGTGCTGCTGTGATGCTGGAAGCTACGCCACCAGTATTTCAAATACCAGCAAGTTCACTCATAATAGACAGGTTTAAACAGAGCTTCCAGACTAATACAGACTGGAAAGAAGGAACTGGATCTTGGCTGAAAGCAGAGAATACCAGAAAGATGTTTACCTGTGTTTTATTGACTATGCAAAGGCATTCAACCGTGTGGATCATAACAAATTATGGATAACACTGTGAAGAATGGAAATTGTAGAACAATAAATTGTGCTTATGTGGAACCTGTACATAGAACAGAACAAGGGGATACTGCATGGTTTAAGATCAGGAAAGGTGTGCATCAGGGTTGTATCCTTTCATCATACTTATTCAATCTATATGCTGGGCAAATAATCCAAGAAGCTGGACTACATGAAGAATGCAGCATCAGGATTGGAGGAAGACTCATTAACAACCTGCGATATGCAGATGACACAACCTTGCTTGCTGAAAGTGAAGAGGACTTGAAGCACTTACTGATGAAGATCAAAGACTACAGCCTTCAGTATGGATTACAACTTAACATAAAGAAAACAAAAATCCTCACAACTGGACCAATAAGCAACATCTTGATAAACGGAGAAAATATTGAAATTGTCAAGGACTTCATTTTACTTGGATCCACAATCAATGCCCATGGAAGCAGCAGTCAGGAAATCAAACAACATATTGCATTGGGCAAATTTGCTGCAAAAGACCTCTTTAAAGTGTTAAAAAGCATAGATGTCACTTTGAGGACTAAAATATGCTAGACCCAGGCCATTGTATTTTCAATCGCCTCATATGCATGCGAAAGCTGGACAATGAATAAGGAAGATCGAAGAAGAATTGATGCATTTGAATTACAGTGTTGGCAAAGAATATTGAATATACCAGACTGTCAGATGAAGGAACAAATCTGTCTTGGAAGAAATACAGCCAGAACGCTCCTTGTTGTTGTTGTTGTTAGGTACTGTCGAGTTGGTTCTGACTCATAGTGACCCCAAGTACAACAGAACGAACCACTGCCCAGTCCTGCTCCATCCTCACAATTGTTGTTATGCTTGAGCTCATTGTTGCAGCCACTGTGTCAGTCCATCTCGTTGAGAGTCTTCCTCTTTTTCACTGACCCTCTACCAAGCGTGATGTCCTTCTCCAGGGATTGGTCCCTCCTAATACCATGTCCAAAGTAAGTGAGACAAAGTCTCACAATCCTCGCTTCTAAGGAGCATACTAAGGAGCCAGAGTGCTTCTTAGAAGCAATGATGGAGAGACTATGTCTAACATACTTTGGACACGTTATCGAAGGTATCAATAGCAACAATGGAGACAATAGCGCAGGACCAGGCAGTGTTTCCGTCTGTTGTGTACGGGGTCACTACGAGCCGGAACAGACTGACAGCACCTAACAAAAACAACAGATTTATGCAGCTTTGATTTTCACTCTACATTTTTATAGTCCAAAATTTTCCCTCATTTCTAAAGTAAATTCTGCAGGGGTATTTTAAATATTTTTTCTTCTCACCTTCCTTTTGAATTTAAAACTATTTAAAAACTATTTGAGTATACGAAAAGTAAAAGCACTATAAATTATAACTTTTATTTGACTATCTCAAAGATTATTTAATATAAATATAAGCCAGAGGGAAATAAGAAATATCAAAATATTTTATTATCAAATATGCAACACAGTTTCGTTATTAAAATCACCAATTATTATTTCACATAAAATTTAATTGAGGTCATCACCCTCCTGGCAAGTTATTTCAAAATTCTTTCTTATAATAAGATTTGTTATTGTAACATTTTCCACATTGATGCTTCTTTCACATATATATTCTTTCTACCCATTTATAAAGATAATAGACATCACCCATAATTTTGTTGAATTAATAATCAAGTTATATATTTAAATGCCTGCTTAGGAAATGTGGTCTTGCTATTAACAGCCTGGAAAAATACTGAACATCCAGTGAAATGTTAGTCACTCCCAGTAAGCTAAAATATACATGCCTTCTGAACAAATAAAACAGGTATTCTAACTATATTCTTGGAGAAACATCTCCTCACAGTATGTGAAATTTTAACGTTATGACATGTGTGTTACGCAACATTACTTGCTTAAATACAAATGCACACCTTACGCTAGTTTAGAGGGAAGTCATTCACTGCAAAAGACCACTTGCTTGTGAAACTTGGGTTCCCCTGACCTTGATCATCTGTTATTAAGACCATTTCCCTTTAAATACGAGTAACGTTTATGGTCTGTGATCAAAATTACATGCCATGCTGGGATTATATAGCAATTTGAATTGACAACAGTCTAATTATTATGGTATCTGGAGGCCAATTACCAACTTTCTTCCTTTTCCTTTCTATAAACATTGATTATTTGTATGCCAGTTACTGTGCTCTATGCCAAAGATTAAACAATTAATACAACATGGTCCCCACCCTAGAAGAGCTAAGAGCTCATTAAAAAAAAAAAAAAAAACCCCGTCATATAACTAGACAGTTGTATTAACATGTTAAATGTTACTTTTGAGAGACAAAAGCACATAGAGAAGAGCAAGGACTACCAATTAAATGGTCCAGGAAATGTAAAAGTAGACTATTTTAAGAGAAATGTCATCATTAAAAAAGCTTCAAATTATAGGAAAAATATATACATTTCTCTTTTCACCTAAGTAATTTTCTTTTACAAATAATGATAGCAATGTGAATTTCAGTAAAATGAATCTATTTTCCTGATAACATCTATTTTAAAATGGCACATGTGTTTCCATGACAAAAAGTGTTCCTCTTAAAACATAAAATACATGCATTTAAAGAAATAGAACATCACTGAGCATGAGCATACTGACTTCTAGAATTGGGGGTGTTGTGCAGCAATTTTAAAATATTTTCAGAACTGTTTAAATTCTGGACTCTTCATGTTCTATTTCTTTTACTTTTTATCTTGGTTCACTTTGCTCCACGCTTACATCCACATGAGAATTGCTGACATTGTACCTGACTCACAGAAAACACTCCATAAATGTTAGTTAGTATTATTATTATAATTGTGTGTATACCTAATAAAAATTAAGGCTCAATTTCACTTATCAGTATAAAAACATCCAACAAAAGTTCTATGAATTTAGAGCTAATACCGATCATATGGCTCTAGTTCATTTTATTAGACTTAGAGGTAAGAAAATTTAAGCCCAGAGTGATTTTGTAAAATGACTGGACAGAGGTCAAACAGCTAATTCTTTCATTAGGATCCACTTCTCCTGAACTGTGGAGCACAAAGGAGATAGTATACACTTTGAAGTAAAAGACTGATATGCTCAAAGTCCAGATTAATAATTTCTCAATAGGGATAATTATAGGTTAATGGTAATGATTCAATAAGATTTTACATTTGTAAATCATTTAGCACAATAAATTGTACATTGTCTGCACTTAGTAAATTACTTTTTCTTTTTATTATTTATCTATAATATTACTGCTCTATGTTCTGTTCAAGCCTGAATAAGTCTTAAATTTAAAGTTCCAAATTCTAAGTATGATTTCGTGCATTACTTGGTCTAATCTATGAATTCTAAATAGAAGTACAAATAAACTATACCTTATTTAAAACAATTTCTGGATTCTTAAAATTAAACATTCAAAGGACTGAAAAAGTATTGGTATATAAATAGAGTTTAACACTTGATGAAGTAAACTTTACATATATTTTGATTTTTAACTATTAATAAAAACAATTGCCTCCATTTGGTGCTGTTAAATAACCTTTATTGGCTACTATACTGTTGGCAAATATATTTTTACCTTACATATTAATCTCATTAATTATAGGTAGTTGTATTACCAAAAGTGCGTTAAAAAGGATTCTGAAGTGAAGTTCAGGCTAATTATATACAATTCATGATCATTTCATGCATACAGGAGAGGTTTCATGATTTGTCATTTTTAGCTAATAAGTATGAGAGAGAAATTCCCATTACTATATATTTTCAGCCCATTAACCACATCTTATAGTCTTAGGCTTACATTTGCTTCATGATAACTGAGCTTCTTCAAGACATGAATACATTTGTCCCTTTACTTATTTTGAAAGTAGAAATAAAATAATATGCAGTCCAAACTCTTTATTTGAAATTATAGGGCATTGTGAAAGAGAACTTCAAGTTATTGAGTATCTATTCCATGCTGAATCTCGTTCATGTATTATTTAATTTAATCCTCAAAAGATCCAATTACAAAGGTGTTATTTTGGCCATTTTACATAAGGGAGAGACAGGTTCAGAAGTTCACATATTTTAGTCAATTTTCTCAACAGTTTAGACTATTAAGTAGGAAAGTCAACATTCAAACTCTGCCTAATTGGAGGCCAGTGCCTTTTCTACACTACATCTTTCTGCAGTATGTGAATTTACATTAAAATATTTACCACATTTTAAGCAATGAGCTAGCTAAAGTGAAAGTTATGCAATGGGTTTCCACATGAATGAGAAAATTCATTATATCAACATATATTTATAAAATTTTTGCACTGAATTTCTAACTGATATATCAGTGCCTAATCAAAATCTCCCCCTTAGATGTCTAATAAGTCCTAAAACCTGATATGCCCAAAATTCAGTTCCCAATGCCTACCTCTCCCTGAGTCCCCAGCTATTTCTTCAGTCTTTCCTCAGTAAACGGAAACTCAGGTCAAACAAGTAGGCTCATATTTGATCCCTCTTTCTCTCATACCCCATATCCAATTAACCAGGGAGTCTAGTGAGTTATTTTGCCAAACTACGTTTTGAATCCTCCATGTTCACCACCTTCACCACTACAACCCTGCTCCAAGTCGCTATCACCGCTAGCTTGGTTCATTCCAATGGATGCCTGTAAGCTTTTCCCCTGCTTCCTCTATAGGGAGCAGGGATAGACTCCTCAACAGTCTGTCTCAGCCCAGTAGTCAGAAAGATCATTATAAAGTCATGTGAGGTCCTTGTACTCATATGGCCCAAACTTTGTACTGCCATTTCACTCAGAATTAAAGCCAAAGTCCTTATAATTTCCTACAAGACTGCAAATGCTTTGATTCTTCTCTCCCTCTATCTCCCTCTTTTTTAAAATGTTTTAGTTTTTTACTAACTCTCCAGCCTCCTTTCCTAGTTCTCTGCCCTCACTTACCCTATTCCAAACACATTGGCTACCCTTCCTCAAGCATTTCAAATGTGCTCCAGCATCGTGGCCACCACACTTGTTCTTTCTGCGAAAAATGTGCTTCTCTCTGATGTCTGCCTAGCTGCCCACTTCTTCCAGACTTCTGCTCAAATGCCATCATTTCAGAGGTCATCCCTGACCAGCTTCCTTATGCTGCTTTATTTTCTCCATAGTACTTATCTGATAGAATGTATTTTTAATTTTTTTATGATCTATTGTCTGTTTATTCCTACTAGAATGTAAGCTCCATCAGGGTAGAAACTTTTTGTTTTGTTCATCACCATATCCCCAGTTGTGAGAAATAATAGGAGCTCAATAAATATTTGTTTAATGCATAAATGAATGGATGAACCAATTATGATGGATAATGAATGAATAAGTAATGAATAAATGCATATAAATAATAAAAAATAAGCATAAATACAATATAATGAATAATGAATGAATAAATGAACCAGTTATGACCTACGTGCTGATCTTTATGCTAGGAGCATAGGATTAAAAGATAAATAAGACACGAACTTTGCTCTTTAGGCTTTCACAGTTAATATAGTCAATTTAAATGCTTTGAGAAAAAGACAATTCATTCTTCCTTTTCCAATCTAGCAGATATATTTTATACCCATATAAAATACTGAAAGTCAATTTTGTGAATTGCATCCAGTAACAGACAAGCTTATTACCTTGTCTCTATTCATTACCAGAACATTAACTTAGAATGTTTAACTATGTTTTCCTCATTACCCACTACTTCTGTAAATAAGGTAATGTGTAGCTTTACAGAAACACAGTTTTTCCAGGGCATGCATGCTCTTTACTGACCACTTGGACACCATCATGCTGAGTCTTATTAACTGCAGTTGAACCTCTTTCTGCTTCAGTTTGCTTGCCTGTAAAATGGGATAAATAACAGCACCCATTTTATAGGATTTAATTAGTATGTATACAGCACTTAGAATACCTGTTACCTATTATATGTTAACTATTAAGATCCTTTCTGTATGAACAAAGCCATACACTTCTTAAAGCATTCTTTCTTTAAAATTATAATGTCACAAATATTTTTTGTACAGTGCTTAAAGTAACAAAAGTTGGGTAGTGTTTTCTGAGCAGAAGATACATCCACTTAAATTTAATTTCCTGGAATTTTTCAGGAGAGTCCAATCTACAGACTTTTATTACATGGCATTTTGTATTTAGTTTAGACTAAGTTTTATTAGAACTTCATAATTTGGTATCAACATATGCAAATATATTCAGATGTTCTGTTTCAGTGGTTGCATTATTACAAATTAAGAATGACTGCTATGAATATCTATTTTCTTTCAAAACCTATCAGCATGAATTTTACATTTTTAAGTAAAAATGAATTATGCTAATGTATTAACTCTTAAGATAGCATTCATTTCTTTAATTTTCCTCACTCAAATTTATTGAATGTGAGCACAATAAAAGTTTCCCAGTAATTTAAATGGACCCCTGGTGGCACAAGCAGTTAAGCACTTGGCTGCTAATCATGGTTCCAATCCACAAACCACTTGGCAGAAGAAAGATGTGGCAATCTGCTTCCGTAACGATTTACAGCCTTAAAAACCCTATGGGACACTTCTACTCTGTCCTATAGGGTTGCTATGAGTTGGAATTCAACTCGTAGTAATTTAAAGGTGTACTTATTTTGCTTTATTTCTGTCTCACTTTGGTAGAAAGAAGACACCTGAGTTCCTAAAAGACTAGCCCCAGCCCCGTCTGTTCCCCACTGTAGTGAAAGGTACACTCTGATGATATGTCAGATTTCTCTGGGCTGGTGTTTCTTAGTAATTCTTTCATTCACAAGCCTTCCTTACATGATGCAGTATCACAACTGAGGCTTCTTGTATAGATTTATGATGACCCATGTTATAGCTCTCTGAACAAGTTTTCCCCTATTTAAAGCTATTTATGTGTCAAACTATATTACATTATTTGTTTCAGGCTCCATTTCTTTCTACCTTAGTAACATTTGCAGATAGTAAAGAGAAATAATGAGTACCTTCACAGTCTAAACAAGAGTCTCAACTGTTTCAAAATGATATTGATCATAAAAAAATGCACATATCAAAGTTAAAAACCAATCTGGTATATAGCATAAAAACTTACTCTCTTTGCTTTATTCTACAAAATTGAAGGTATATCTTCAAATCTGTAATAACAATAGATTTCCAATATTGTATTCTAACTATAAGGGGCGGTAGTAGTGGTGGCTAATTCAAAATCTTCTTTATTCTTGGTACTACTTTTTTAGAGATACAGACCGTGTAATGTTTGAAAGTTTGGTAGAACTTGCCTGTAGAATGTTCTTATTGAAGGTAGCATGTGGATAGTTATTTTCAACATAAATTCAATTATTTGAATAGTTACAGTCTATCCAAGTTTTCTGTTTATGTATTTTTTATAGATGTATATAAATGCTACTTAAATTTTTCTAAAATATAGACTATTTCAACTGATTTGAAATGTATTAAAGTGATTCCTAGAATTTTCATATAGTTTTTCATTAATTCCCTCTTATCCACTCCTTACATTGATTATTTGAGGTTTTTTGTTTGTTTTCACCTTTTGACCTGATTTGCTAGGGAATTTCTATCTTATTCTTATTTTCAGAGAACTAGATTTTTTTGAACTAGGCCATTAATTCTGCCCTTATTTTTATTGCTTTTTTTTTTTTTTTACTGTTGTTACATCAGCTTCAGTGTTTATATCTAACTTCTTGACTTCAATACTGTAGCTATCATCACCTTTTTTGGTATTGCTTTAGCACCATGCACCATGTTTCCAAACGTGTTTTAATTGTCTTTCATTTTAAATCTTTCAAAATTCTCATTATGAGTTATTTTCTTTAATACAGCAGTTATTGAAAAGTGTTCTTTGGGTTTCCAGATATATGTTCCCTACTATAGTTTTGGGCTGATTTCTAATTCTATTGCATTGTAGCATGGGAGTATGTTCTGCATGTTATCAAATTCTTTAGGATGTGACATGTGTTTGTTAATTTATTTTTAATTCTCATGTGATTGAAAACAGTATGTTTATCTAATTTTAAGAGAGTGGGCAGAGGGTTGTACATCTGTTACTTAGTATAAATTAGTCCTTTCCAGCATTGTTTTCTGAAAGTGAAGAGGACTTGAAGCAGTTACTGATGAAGATCAAAGACCACATCCTTCAGTATGGATTACACCTCAACATAAAGGAAACAAAAATCTTCACAACTGGACCAATAAGCAACATCATGATATATGGAGAAAAGACTGAAGTTGTCAAAGATTTCATCTTACTTGAATCTACAATCAACACCCATGGAAGCAGCAGTCAAGAAATCAAACAATGTATTGCACTGGACAAATCTGTGCAAAAGACCTCTTTAAAGTGTTAAAAAGCAAAGACGTCACTTTGAGGACTAACGTACACCTGACCTAGGCCATGGTATTTTCAATTGCCTCATATACATGCAAAAGCTGGACAGTGAATAAGGAAGACTGAAGAAGAATTGATGTATTTGAATTTTAGTATTGGTGAAGAATATTGAATATACCATGGACTGCCAGAAGAACCAACAAATCTGTCTTGGAAGAAGTACGGCCAGAATCTCCTTAGAATCAAGGATGGTGAGACTTCATCTCACATACTTTGAACATGTTATCATAAGGGACCAGTGCCTGGAGAAGGACATCATGCTTAGTACAGCAGAGGGTCAGTGAAAAAAAGGAAGACCCTCAGTGAGATGGATTGACACAGTGGCTGCAACAATGGGTTCAAACACAGCAACAGTTGTGAGGATGGCACAGGACCAGGCAGTATTTCGTTCTGTTGTACATAGGGTTGCTACGAGTCAGAACTGACTTGAAGGCACCTAACACCAGTCTTTTCCATTATTTAAAATTTCTGGTTTTTTTTTTTGCTTATTTTCCTTTTTCTGCTTGATTTCTCATCATCCAAAATCCAATCACATTGCTGTCAAGTCAATTCTGACTCATAGTGACCCTACAGCACAGAGTAGAACTGCCCCACAGGGTTTCCAGGCTGTAAATCTTTACAGAAGCACATTTACCACATCTAATTTCTCTTTGTAGTTCTGTCCAATTTTGCTTTAAGTAGGTGTATATGCATATGGTATTAGATACATACATGTTCATCAATATCATATTTTCCTGGTTAATGTTTTTAAAATTAAAGACACTATTTCCCTATGTTTTTACCTTAAATGCAATTTACCCAATATTAAAATTGCTAAACCAGGTTTGTCAAGATTAGTAAACTATTGGTATTTTCCCCAAACCTTGAGTAATGTTTTAAGGAGTTACTTTGGTGTCTGAGTTTTCAGTGCTGCTATAACAGAAGTACCACAAGTGGGTGGGTTTAATGAACAGAAATTTATTTTCTTACAGTTTAGGAAGCTAGAAGTCTGAATTCAGGGTGTCAGCTCTAGAGAAAGGCTTTATCTGTTTGCTCTAGGGGAAAATCCTTGTCTAAGCTTCTCTAGAATTCTTCGTGGCTTTCTTTGGAAATTTCCACCTGGCATCTATCCTTCCCCATGCATGCTTGCTTGCTTCTGTGCCTAATTCGTTCCTTTTATATCTCAAAAGTGATTGCCTTAAGACACACCTTACACTGATATGGGCTCATTAACATAACAAAGAAAATCCTATTCCCAAATGGGCTTACATCCACAGGTACAGGCATTAGGATTTACAATGCATCTATTTGGGGGACACAATTCAATCCAACACTTCGATAAATAGCATTTAGCTGAATTTTAATCTTAAAATGAATCTATCATTCAATGAACAAGTTTAGTCTACTTACTTTTATATGATTACTGATGTATTTTTACTTTTTATACGTTTTATATATTTTGTTTTTACCTTACCATAAAATTTTTACTTTTTCTCCTTTCTGTTTATTATTGAACTAATCTTCTTTTTAAATCTCATTCTTTCTTCTCCTCTACATATTTCTCTTTCAATAGTTTCCTATACACATTATTGACCTAACAATATACAAATTTAATCAATACTTCTAATACCCTTCAATATTAAAGAAAAAAGCCTTCAGAATGTTTGTCTCACCTTTTAACTTCTCGACTTTCATTGTTATGCTATTATTTTACTCCCTTCTTTTTGTTAACTCCCCACGATTAGTTTTTTTATTTTTATTGTTGTTGTTGTTATTAACTATCAATGCTTATTTAGGTTTAACAACATGTCTAACAACTTTTTAGTGTTACAACCACCCTTTAGGGTTGCTTCTTCAACCCATTCCTGCCACCTAGCTTCAATTTCCTTCTTATTGAGGTATAAAAAAAAACTCGCTGTCAAGTCGTTTCTGACTCATAGATTAGAACTGCCCCATAGGATTTCCAAGGAGTGGCTGGTGAATTCAAACTGCTGACCTTTTGGTTAGCAGCCGAGCTTTTAACCGCTGTGCCACCAGGGCTCCTACTGAAGTATATCCTTTACTAATTCTTTCAACCAATATCAATAACTAACATCTGATTATCTATTGCTGTGAAAAACTACCTCAAAACCTAGAGGCTGAAAACAATCACCATTTCATTCTGTCTCATTATTTTGTGGCTAGCTGATTCTTCTGTTCCACATAGGGTTGACCAGATCACTTAGTGCTATTCAGCTCACAGCTGAGCTTGTCTGGAGTTGCCCAGACAGTTTCATTCAGAAGGCTAGGACTTTGCCAGGGACAGCTAGAAGGCTGAGTCAAGGGAGTCTTCTCCGTCCATGTAGCTTCTCTCCACATGCTCTTTCCAGGTTGGTAATAAGACTTCTTAAATTGTGACTTAGGACTGGCTTTAAAAGACCAAGGTGGAAGCTACCAATCCCCCTAAAGGCTAGGTCCAGAACTGGCATAGTGCCACTTCTACCATACATTAGTCAAGTAGCCACAAGTCAGCTGAGATTCAAGGGGATGAAGGAATAAACTTCATCTCGTGATGGGGAAATAGTTCTGGGCACAGAGAAAGAGGAAATGATGGTGCCGTTCTAGAGATCACCTCCGTAACTACAAAACTCTCCTAGTCTTCATCAGAAAATATTCTATTTTGTCCGTAGTTTAGAAATAATTGCTTACCTGAGTACAGATTTTTAAATTGACAGTTATTTTTCATTGTTTGAAGATACTATTCCATTGCCTTTTATCATCTTATTGTTGATCATGAAATGTATGTTGTTTTTCTATTTCTTTTAGATATTCCTTCATTTTTCTCTTACAGATTTATGACTTTCCCATTTTCACTGAGGATCTTCAATTTTACTGTGGTGTGTCTAGGCGTATATTACGTTTTCTTTACCTCACTAGGAGTCCATGAACTATTTTAATCTAAGAACTCTTTTTTTATATTACTCTAGAAAATAATTTGGCAATATCAATTGGAAAATACCACTCCCTTAATCTTTAAATTTTGCTTTTGGAACTTCTCTTAAATGCATGCTGGGCCTTCTCATTCTATCTCCCATTCTAGCTACTTCCCCGTTATATTCTAAATCTATCAATTTCTCTATGTGTATGTTTTAGTTGATTTCCACAGATGTATATTTTAATGCAGTAATTCTCTCTTTAACTATGTCTACTTTACTCTTTAATTCACTCCATAAGATTCTTATTTCAATACATGTATTTTCATTTCTAGAATTGTTTTGCTCCTTTTTCAAATTTGATCCTTTTTTGTTGTATATTGTTCTTAATATTTGATTTTTAAAGCTTATTTTATACAATTTTTAAACATTTTAAGATAATTATATTTTTTTCATATTATTATCCATTTATCTGAAGTCCTTCCAGTGTTAATTATCCTGTTTATTATGATAATTGAATTTTTTTTCATATTACGTTCAGGCAAAACTATTTGACATTTGCCTCTGCCAGGATTCTGTTGGCTTTATTATTTTCATACAAGTTTTCCCATAATCTTAGCTTGAGGTCCTGAAATCAGGGGAAATATAAAGTCAGACTACACCCCTGCAGTATCAATCAGATTGTAAACTTGCAGACTACATCCCTCATTGGAATACAGAACATTTCTCTCCATCTTATAGGTGAATCAGCATTCTGGGGCTCTGTTTCTCAGAAGGACTCTCTCCAGCAGTTCTGAGATCTCATCTTTACCTCCTTCATGCATATTAACATTAAACTCCCCAACCACTGAGGCTTATATTCATGGAGTTACATGCCAAAAATCATTGGATTTAGGATCTATGTCCCTCTCTGTTGAGTTTCTACTTCTTTTTCAAGAACTCTGATATTAACCTTTATTCATCTTGAATGCATCTGTGTGTGCATTTGGAATGGGGAAGGCATAGGTCCATTATACCTCAGATGATTTACTCAATCATCATTAACTTTGTATACTCATTTTCAACTTAAAAATACCTATCTGGTGGGAGGGGAAATATTAAATGAAGGGAAATATCTTTTTTTATTTCTTTTCATATTTACAGTATGTAGTTCAGCTCACAGATTTGTTTCTCATATATGAAATATTTAATCATAATCAAAACTAAAAATGTATGTGTTGAATAAAAATTTTGAAAAGGATATTATAGGAAATATTAAGCTGGAAATCAAATGTTTGCAATTTGGTGATTATAAAATTTAGCACAATTAGATAACCTGTTACACAGAATCTACTGATTTAAGGGGAATATCTTCAACAAGTGAAAATCAAGGGCTGGAGCACATTTTAATGTATCTAGAAAGAAACCTAAACTAAACGTCTAATTTGCTCATTATCCTGATTCCAGTTAATTCGCTGGTATTTGTCCTTAGTTTACTGCAATATACACCAGTAGCTGTAAAAGTCTATTCACCTCCACTTGGCATGTTGTAAAGCAGAAATCTGCTCCGACTCAGAACTAAAAAAAGACACAACCTGGTAACAGAAACTTGTTCTAGTTCCGTTTATTCACCTCTGATTAGAATGCCAGTCAGGTTTCAGCTTTCCATTTTGCAGAGGAATACATCATTTTTAGACCTAGCCATTATAATCTTTTTTTTTTAAAATGAGAAAGTGGCAGAGAAGGGGAAACAAAGACAGTAAAGACACAGAGAAATAATATTCTTAGATTTGCTTTTTTCTGCAATAAATGGTAAACAAAGGTATATATGTCTGTTTAAACAAAAAATATGTGGGGGAACAGCAGAAAGCCAGTTTATATGTCTGTGGCTCGTGATGTCACCCTGATCAGAATTTCTATCAAAAATACCCAGACCAATATAAAAATGATAGAAAATAGCTGACTTTAATAGAGGACTTTGGTGTTTAATTCTTTGAAGTATATGAGAGGCAAAGATACGCTATATGCAAAGTAAAGTTCTCTGCTGTCTTTGAAAATACCAAAGGTAACTTTTAAGTGCGCTTATACCATTTTCATTTTACAGATAAAATGTCTAGTAGGCAGGATTATAGATGTCCGTGGGTTTTCTCTACCATTTAAATGTTTTTGAAATGAACAACAAAATAGTTATCCTTTTTAAAAGTAAAATAGCACTTTAAATTACTTCTATGTAACATTTATATATGGAGCCCTGGTGGTGCAGTGGTTAAGAGTGTATCTGCTAACTGAAAGACCAGATGTTCGAACCCACCAGCCACTCATCGGGAAAAAGATGTGGCAGTCTGCTTCCATAAAAGATTACAGCCTTGGAAACCCCATAGGGGAAGTTCTACTCTATCCTATATTGTCACTATGAATCAGAATGGACTAGACTACAACGAGATCAGTTTTTTGGTTTTTATAGTATATACATACACACATATGTGTAAATTTTAACATTCTGAGCTGAAGAATATTTTTAACTCAAATATAATAGGTGTTTAGGTACATACCTTTAAAGCCACAATGCCTAATTTATATGCATAAAATATACAGCAGAGTAAAAGAATGACTCAATTAATTGTAACTTGCATACTTAGATAGGTACGTATATGCTGCCACATGTTACAAATGAGCATGTTTAAACATTAAATATTTCCTTATTTCTTGGAGCTTTAAAAAATGTTTTATTTAAAACCTACGCTTCAAATAGAAATGTTTATATGCAAATCTAGGAAGCAAATTTTTCTGATGGTTACTTGTTGAAAAGTTATAAAATTATGTAGCAAAACCCAAATTTAGTTTTCTTGGGAACTCTTTTTATTATTAATCTTTATTCTTCAAATTCAAGAAAAATGACTCATAGGAAATTGTATTTAGGTGGCTATGTCCTCCATGCTAGAAAAGGGACAAAGAGCTTGTGACTTTACATATGGACCATATGACTGATTCCTCTCTTTTAGAATTGACTGTTCCATCAACTGGCTACTGTGTAGCTGTAAACTGGATACAGTGAACAAACAAAATTTCATTCTCCTGATCTCTGCTGCTGTTTAGCATTCAATACCAGAGGAATACACTTACCTCTCAATGCCTTCTCAAAAAGGTTAAAAGAGATGCTCATGTCCACATAATCCCTGCTTTACTGAAACTGTTCAGGAGGCATCAGAATCACCTGGAGGGCTTGTTAAAAGATTCCTGAGCTCCACACCCAGAGTTTCTGATTCAGTAGATCTGAGAAGAGGCCAAGAATTTGCATGTCTAACAAGTCCCTGGAGCCCTGGTGGTGCATTGGTTAAGAGCCAGACTCCTAATCAAAAAAAAAAAAAGTCAGCAGTTCCGATCCACCAGCCACTCCTTGGAAACCCCATGGGGCAATTCTACTCCGTCTTATGGGTCACTGTGAGTCAGCTTGATGGTAGCGTGTTTCTTTTTTTTTTTTTTCCAGCAAGTCCCTAGGTGTTGCTGATGCTGCTGGTTCAGGGACCACACTTTGAGAATCACTGAATTACTGGGTTTTAAACATGCAAGGGAGCTGTGGCTTTTTAAATTTTCAAAAAGGGCGGTCATAAAACTTTTAAAACTGTTAAGACTTTTATCAATAGATGTGTCAGAAACAGCAGTGATTTGAGTTCTAATTCTTCTTCAAATCTCCAGGGAAGGAGATCTCAAAGCCAAGAGGAATTAATGAAATTGATGGCAATTATCATCAGTACAGTGCCCATCACATAATAGGTGCTGCATTGATTCATATGAATGAATCTAACCTAATCTTTCACTCTGCATTTATCGTTATCTGCAAATATTTCCTCAGTGAACAGGGAGAAAAGCTGGTGTAAAAGTACATCAGTTACTAGAGGTCATATTTTTATTTCCCTCCAAATTTAGCTCAATATTCCCAGGTGCTGTCTTAAGATTGTTTCAAGAAAAAAAAAGTTCAAATAAATTATATTCCCAGGTCTTCACCTAATGTCTATTTTCAGTCCCTAAGCAACTTACTGGAGCCCGGGTGGCACAGTGGTTAAGAGTCCAGCTGCTAACCAAAAGGTCAGCAGTTGGAATCCACCAGCAGCTCCTTGGAAGCCTTATGGGGCAGTTCTATCCTGTCCTATAGGGCCGCTACGAGCCGGAATCGACTTCATGGCAATGGGTTTGGTTTGGTTTTTGGTAAGCAACTTATTGGAAGATATTTGGAAAATATGTAGCCTTTGAGAACTTTGCTTCAGTAGTTCTGAACTATTAGAAAACAGTGTCAGAAATGTGAGGCTTTGCGCTGAGGGGTGAAAGAAAGGGCCTTCACGGAAAGGCACGCGGTCTATTTCCTGCGTTGTCTTTGGCATTTATCAGCAGTGTCTGGTCCTGGGCAACTCCTTAAACCTCGATATGAACTCAGTTTCCTTATTTTTACAATGACAATAATAATTTCCTTCTACCACGAGACTGTTGAGAAAATCAAATTAGGTTGAGTTTTGTTTTATTTTAAATAGCATTAACTGGAATCTAACATATTCAGTGCTTTAAAAGCATCTGATTGGAGCCATTCTTACTAAGAGGAGAGTATCTTTGGATCTCTTATTCTAATCCAATTATGTCCTCCTAGCATTACATTGGCTTTTCAAGTGACAGTGAATTATAATTTAGAACTGATTAGTATATTATCTGCTTTTAATTCTGTTTTTTTTCATGTGTCAATCTTAACCAGTTCTGTGAAGTTTGGTTTTTCTTCCCATGTGAGGCAATGCTAAACTTGTCATTCTTGAAAATCATCTTTTTTATGTTTAAAAAATGTTCAGTAAATATTCACAAAATCTATTCACTGGAAATAGTGCTCTGTAGTTGAAACAATGTTCACATTATTGAAGTTGACATTAACATAATACTATGAATGAAAGCCCTGTCTTCATTGAGCCATACTGCTTTCTTCTCTGTGTGTTTGTATGCATGTGTGCATGACCGCAATTCTTGTTTGCAAAACATAGTATAAATATCCATGTAAGAAGTGATTTCAGATTTCCTGTATTGAGTAATGTAAGTTCAGGGGTGGTGAAAGTGAAATACCTCACTAGGAAATAAATGAGTCTGAGAAAAAAGACCTCTGTCAGGAATGAAGTCCTTTATGTGCTCTTTGCCTCTGTTGATGACAAAAAAGTGGCAAGTCAGTGCCTCTGAAGGATGGTGCTGAAAGCAAAGGAAGAGCTTCACAGATGAACTTTGAGCAATGTATCGGAATCACTACTGTTTGCAGGATAAGCAGTCTTATTAGAGGCAGCTTATTATCCAACTCAGATAAAATTTAAAAATACATATGGCTAACTATAAATGTCAGTTAAAAATCCCTCCAATTTGTACATATTACACCAATGTTCAAACAAAAGACAAAGTAGGTCTCCATATCATCTCTCATTTTCCTGTTACTCTCTTTTTGAGCTTTTGCTTTTTCAAGCATTGTTTAAAATTCTGAGACAGGATTCTTCCTTCTATGCTTTTGTCTTGGGAGGATACAAACAGCATTAAATACAGTAGCTCAAAACCAAATGGAAATAAATTGGAATCCTGTTTTACAGAATCTTTCAAAGAAGAAAACACATTGCCATTGATGATTTTTCTGATTCTCATCAACATACTATAGCCCCCAAAGACATGAATATGTTTGCTATATATGGTTTCACACGTAAAATCTGTGTTCAATCCAGCCACTATGTGAAAGCTCATCAAATTTTGAGATATGCCTAGTATGCTAACACTATACCGCTGCCTCAACCCAAGCAAGAAATAATTGTCAAGGGCTTCCTTTTATGTGCTCCAAGTATGCATAAAATGGGTTGGTAGGGAAATACAGGCTGGAAACAGACCAAAAAGATAAGAATTTTCATTGTGAGAGAATTAATGTGTTAGAAATGCTATGTAAAATGTATAAACTTAAAGTTTTTGCTAAAGTTAAATCTAGTTATCTAAGGTGTGACAGTGTGGATGTTACATTCTGATATTTCTTAAAATTAAAGAAAATTGCATGAGTTATTTAAAAATGAAAGCTATATTTCAGTGCCAGGCATGTGAAATCAAGATTAAAAACCCTGCAGCATCTGGTATACATTTTATACTTTCAGATATCCAGTAAAGTAGAGAACTTCTAATGGCAAAACTCAACACAAATAGTTGAGGGCTCATAGCACTAATTACTTTACTGTGTGAGGTTGATTGATTCTACTCCTTAAAGAATTATCCTTAAGATGTTGAGTATCTGTAACCAGTAACTTGTTGTTAATTGTGGATTCCCACAAATAAAGCAAGAAATGTAGTAATAGTGAAAATAGCTTAAATTTTAAAAATTTAAATAAAATTTTTTATGCTTTCCTTCTCTTCTGAACATCAAAATTGTTTTTAAATGAACATTACCATCCATGATTCTGACAATTCTAATCAACAAATCCATTATATATGAGGGTAAAGACTTTAATAGTCCACAAAATTGCTAGGATAGTCTTATATTACAATAGATATATTAGCAGAGCAGTGCTGGTAGCATAATAATAATATTATAATAATAACTTGTACTTCTATACTACACGTTTTTATTAAACAAAAATACAATGACTTCAAAGAGAAATAATTTAGATAGAGCCACTGCCTCTGCCTGATTCATTTTTCGGCTCTCACACAATCATTTTTCTTTTACTCTCCTTACCCTTCCCTAAAGCTGATAGTGTAAAAACTATTTTTCAAGAGCTAATTGGCTTCTGCGGTTGTGTTTCATGGTGATGTTTAAGAGTGATGTTTGTTTGATTGTTCTCAGCAGGACAGAATTTTGGTACACAAATGTGTGTAGGGGCCCATATATATTCTTTTAGACAAGTCCAACAGTTTTAATCTATAGTCTGTTCTTCAGACATTGTTTTGTGCTTAAAAGAAAAAGAAATACATGAAACTGAAATCCCAATATATTTAATAAAAAGATATTTGAAGTAGAAGATGCTGATACAGAGAAATCACTTGCACAATACATGTATCACTTCAGTTATATGTGCTGCTTTTATGAGAAAGACATAATTCTGAAGCATAAATTTCTGGCCTGCATGAGCATCTAATTTAATATCTTGAAATCAACTATGCTTTATAGCCATAATGATCTTATCATAAATAGTTCTTTTAATTTTCACTCTTCTCCCAAGAGATGACCTTCAGTCTCTGGTGACTGGTTACTAGACAGCAAAGTTCTTACAGTATGAGAAATTAGTTTATGTTCTAGGAAATAAGTTATGAAATATCAACATATAAATAAATAGCTGAAAGAGATTTCAGTTAAAATTAAGGTGTCTATTTAAGGAGTAAGCTTGTATTCCCATATTTAAAACTACAATCTAGTCAATGTGTTTGACATTTCTAAATGAAGGCTGTATCAGTTGAAAGCATAGGATCTAGGACAGAGCTCCCTAAACGTCATTTACCTCAAGAACTCTTTTACAGTAATACGTAATCTCAGGAATGTTCATGGAAATATAAGAAGATATTTTATAATTTGATGTAGTTGTAATATTTTTTCAGTAAAACTTATATTTAGGTGATTATACTATTGAATATTGTATCATGATGAAATAGAAAACAAAAAGCAAGATGGTCTACTTAAACTCAGCCCTACCAATAATAATATAAATGCAAATAGAAGAAGTATTACAATTAAAAGTCAGGAAATATTAAACTGGATAAAAAAGTAGGTCCCAATTATGCTTTCTGCAAGAGATATACTTTAAATATAAAGTAAAAAATAAGTTACAAATAAAAGAATGTGAAAAAAAATTACCATGCAGCACTATGTGGAAGCTAGAGTGGCTATCTGAATATTAGACAAAATAGCCCTTAAGACAAGGAGTATTACCAGAAATAAAATGTGGCATTTAAAAATGATAAAAGGATCATAAATTTATATATAATTGATAACAGATATCAAAATACATAAAGCAAAAATTGGCAGTACCAAAGGATAAAATAAATACCTTCATGATTATAGTTAGAGATTTTAATACTGCTCTTTCTTTAATTGATAAAACAGGTAGACAAAAGAAAAAAAAAATCAGTAAGGACATAAAAATATGAAAACACTACCAGCCAAGTTAACTCAATTGACATTTACAGAACGCTATATTCAGCAAGTACAGAATACATGCTTTTTACACATATACATGGAACTTGACCAATAGTGACCATATCCTGGGCCATTAACTAACTATTGTCAATAAATTTTAAAGTACTGACATCATACAAATATGTTCTCTATGCATATGGAATTGAATCAGGAATTAATACCAATAAGACATCTAAAAAATTCTCAAATAAAAATTAAGCAGCACCTTTCTACCATCAATTGCTGTTCAACAATTGCAGAAAAGGAAAGTTACTTAAGCAAGTGATGTTGGAACAACTAGATATCCATCTGTAAAATATTAAATTAAAATTAAACAGATAATTTACAAACAAAATATACAAATGACTAATAAGAATTAATCGTTAAAAAAAAAGTTACCACCTAGTCTGTTCTGACTCATGACAACTCCATGTGTGCAGAGTAAAATTGCACCCCGTAGGATTTTCAAAGCTATGACTTTCAGAAGCAGATTGCCAGCCTTTCTTCCAGGCCACTCTGGGTGGGTTTTAACAGCCAAATATTAGGTTAGTAATCAAGCACTTGGAGCCCTGTTGGTGCAGTGGTTAAGAGCTATGACTGCTAACCAAAAGGTCAGCAGTTCAAATCCACCAGCCACTCCTTGGAAACCCTATGGAACAGTTCTACTCTGCCCTAAACGATTGCTATGAGTTGGAATCGACTTGATGGCAAAATGTTAATAAAGTTGTGGAGCAAATGTAATTCTATACATTGTTGGTTACAGTGTAAACTGGTAACACCATTTTGGAAATTGTCTTGGTAGTTTCTTATAAAGAAATTCTACTATATATTTACACAAGAGAGATAAAAAAAGTAAAAAGACTTACAGAAGAATGATCAGAGCAGATTTATTCATAATAGCTAAAAACTGAAAACAACTTAAGTGCCCATCAATAGGTGTGGTACAATCATACAATGGAGTACTACTTAGCAACTGAATGGGAAAACCTACTAATACATGTAGTAACATGGATGAATCTCAAAAAAATGGTGCTGTTCTTCCTCTCCCTCTTCTCATCCTGGACACTTGAGTCCTAAAGCAGTCAGGCTGTGCCTATCAGTCTGCATCAGGGGTGGGTGGGGAGAGAGCTATTGTGACTCAGAGTGGGGTGCAGAGTTCAAGTAGGATGAAGTGAGTCTTGCATAGGAGGCTCCCCAGCCCTGGATGCCTGAACCCAAGGAGACTGAGGTGGGCATCCACATGGGGAGAGGGGCTACAAGGTGATTACAACAGGGATGCTAATCACACAAACACATATACTAAGCACAAAAGGAGCCACTCTGTGTCTGTTAAGGCGGCTACAAATATGGAAAGGAATGTATTATTGTGAACTCATACTTTTCAACATATAGATAGATAGACATAAAATAATATAAAAAAGAGATAGACTTGAGTGTGGATTATTTGGGAGCAGAGTTTAGGGTACAGGATATTTGTAAGGGATCAATACCTACAGAAGGCGAGAGTGGGAGGTAAGCAAAGGGAGAGGTCAAGCTGTGGCAAAGCCTTGACCAAGCTCGAGGGAAGCTTTGTGGTATATTTAGCCTGCCTGAGTTATCCCTGGGTGGGCTCAAATGCCAAGGTCTTTATACCCCTGCCATGATCAGTCACTGAATTAAAGTTTCTTTGTAAAGGTCATGGACTTGTATGAGGCAGCTCTCTGCAGCTGAGGGTAACCCTGAAGGGGTTGAGAGCTAAAGTCTGTCTAATGACTGTACTCATAGCAGCTAAGAGTACTCCCACAGCGTTTTGTTGAAGCTATCTGGGAGGCATATCTCTGGATAAATCAGGCCCATGCACACATTCACTTGGGTGCACACACACATACACACACACACACACACCCCTTCACACACGTGTGCATGCATGCATGCACACATACACATATTTCCAAGCTCTGCCACTAGGCCTGGAAGCAGTGGCATCTCAGAAACAATGAACACACCCAGGACCCAAACTTAAGCTTTTAAATATTACTCTCCATTAAAAGAATCTCAGGCTTCCTGGGAGTGTTGGTTGGGACAGGAGAAGTACAAGATATATTGAAAGAGAATTGGAACAGTCAGGAGGTTTAACCTGTGAATATTAGAGATTTCAGTGGGAGATAAATAAATAAATGAAATTGAGGCAATAATAAAAATCTAACATCCCTGAGGACAGTCTACCTGCTCAGCTACTCACTGAAAGCTTGGAGATTCAAATCCACACAGAGGAGCCTCAGAAGAAAAGCCTGGTGATCTACTTCCAGAAGAATCTGCCACTGAAAATCCTATATAGCACAATCCTACTCTGACACACATGGGGTCACATGAGTTGGAATCAACTTGAGGGCAACTGGTTTGGTTTTTAACGTCCCTGAATTTAATAAATATTAAAGGACACAGAGCCCACTTAATTCCAGATTGGACTGATAAGAAAAGATATCTACCAAATTCCAAAGACTAATAAAAAAACAAACGATAAAGTAAAATAAAATTATAACTTTCTGTTAGAAAAAAAGTAAATAAAAGAAAGGAGCCCTGGTGACACAGTGGTTAAAAGCTCAGCTGCTAACCAAAAGGTCAGCAGTTCGAATCCACCAGCCTCTCCTTGGAAATCTTATGGAGAAGTTCTACTCTGTCCTGTAAGTTCACTACAGGTTGGAATCAACTCAGTGGCAACAGGTTTGCTTTGGTTTTGGTTTAAGGAAAGAGACCAGTCCTTACCTCAGTTCACTGCATATGTTCTCTTACAAGTTTGTGTTTTGTTATCCTTTCACATTTTTTAATGTTTCTATGTGTATTAAAAACAAAACAAAACCAAATCCATTCAACATCCCAAACGTGTCTCAGTGTCCGGGTTCAAAATGGCAAGCAATGCAAGCAAGAAGAGAAGCACAGTCTATATGTGGAAGACTTTAAAGGGACATAGCCAGATGCTGCAGAATTGGTTCCCTGTTAGTGCCCACAGGGCTGGCTTATTGGTTTCAAGCACCTCTGTAATTTACAAAACCTTCAGCTGTTGATCAAAGCCACAAGTGCAGAGGAAAAGATCGAGGAGCGGGGGATGTTCAGCAGTCCAGAAGCTAATTAAAGAAGGAGGCTATACATGGATCAAACCTGCAGTTTTGATAATGCAATACGTATCTATTATAAACACGCCTTGATAGACCTATGTGTCAAAGACAAAAAAAACACATGCATCAGGATTTGGGGCTGAGCGAGACTGCTTAACTATGCTGTTTGGTGCTGAGGACCAAGCTCCTCCACATCCATCCACATCCTGTGGCACAATCTTCCTTCCAGTTTCGGATAACCATCCTTCCTCCACTTCACTGTGTCTCACAAGCGGCAGCCCTCCCAACACCCATTTCTACAAGTGTCACGAAATGTTTCAGTTATTTTTTAAGGTAAAACGTCATTATTTATTGCAGTCTTTAGGTACTTTTTAAATCATTTCATATATGTAAAATTGTGCTACTGATTTTTTTTTTTAGGTTTCTATCTTTTTTTTCCTACGTCACTAATGAACATTTTAAGTGTTTTCCCCCAATCTCATTTTCCTATAAACCCTGTGGCTTTAATTGGCTAACTGTGCACAGCATGATGATTTTAGTAACACACATTACATTATAGCAGAACTGACTGTATATACCTATATACACACCACACTCATCTATATACCTTTTCAAAAATGGAGTGAATGCCACTCTATAAGCATGAAAAATGTGTGGACATCAAATAACTACACGTGCTTAAATTAAAATGAGGTAATTTCATAATTTTTTTAGTTTTCTGTCTTTTTATATTTCTTGAACAATTATTTATAAAATAAAACCAATGAACCTCTTTTCATTACAAGAAACACAGAAAAAGAACAAATACAGAGAAATTCTGAGTTGTGTTAGCAGCTTCTTATCTCCGAGGAAAGAGAAAACCATTACGGGAGGAGCTTAGCCTAGTTTCAACGCACAACTGGATGGCATTTAAAAGCAAAAGCATCCAACATGGAACAGCAGTGGGATCCCACAGCACTAAACGGCACACATATTCTGAAGTGTAATAATGACCTAGTCCCATTACTAGACTGCATTATTCTACTTAGCACAGAAATTTCATGAAAAAGTTATAAGGGTACGTGGGAGGACGTGTTGAGGACTTCAGATTAATTTATTGATACATATACTGTTTTATTTCTCACTGAATTTTGCCTTCCCACTCACACTTGTCACAAGGCAGCCATCTCTGAGCACCTCTCCTCAGAAGAGGTCTGTTTTATTAAACCCCAAAGTAGAAGATGTCTGAAAAAGACTCTACCCTCACTGTATTCCGGCAGTCTGCTTTTTGGAGACTGTTCTAAGCACCTTTGAAAGCAATAAGAGGAGAAAGTGAGGAATTTCTTGAAAACCAAATATAAACAAATAAATAGAATAGAGGCTGAGGAATTGGTGGTTGGAGTGCTTGGCGGGGAATTGTACAACCTGCAGCAGGGTTTTCAGAGATTGGGGAGACGTCAGAGGATCTGAGGACTCAGTGTGCCTGGGTAAACTGCATCCTAAATTCTTCACCTCACCAAAGTTCCTGTACCTCAATCACGACCAAGAAAAACAGCCAGCCAAGGACTTGACCAGTGAAGATATCAGGGATGATCTTAACAGAATGGGAGGTAGAGGCCCTATTCTTACCCACAAAACTAAATCGAACGGCTTTGTAATACAGAAGATAAAAGCAGTCTACCAAAACATAGTAGCTCTTACCACTTCTTTTTTAACGTGAATAACCTCCTCAGTGTGTTTAGCTACTTAACTTTTTTTCCGTGGGTTGCCTGTTAGTCTCTGACCCTGTGTCTACCTCTGCTTTTCTATCTTCTGAGTCCAACTGACCAGATCAGAGCTAGACTTCAACAGGAGTTTACAATTTACCTAATTCTTATCTCCTCCATAAAGATGCCCTGAACGAACAAATCAGTCGTAGAAGAAATACAACGGAATGCTCCTTAAAAGCAAGAATGATGAGACTTCATCTTGATTACTTAGGACACGTCATCAGAAAAGACCAATCCCTAGAAAAGGACACCGTGTTTGGCAAAGTGGGGGGTCAGCAAAAATGAGGGAAACCATCATTGAATGGATTGACACAATAGCCTCAACAATGCGCTAACACACATAAAAGATCATGGAGATGGCACAGGGAAAGCAAGATTTTGTTCTGTTGCATGTAAGGTTGGCAGGAGCTGGAGCCGACTCAGTGGCAACTAACAACAACATCTCATGCCACTACGTCTTGCCAACTCATGACGGGTGGGGAAGAGCAGGGGGTTACAGACAGTAAGGAAGAGAGAATTCCAGAAAGTGATAGGCCCATCAAAGAATATATACAGCAAAAACCATAGAACACATTTAGTCAACTAGAACTTTTACAGTGTTCATTACCTGAAATTAAAAACAATCTGTGAATCATCTGGGAAGAATTCTAGGCTCTAATATTTGTAGCCTGTATACAAGGAGTTCTGGTGGCACAAAGGTAAGCCTTGGCTGCTGCTGCCTGAAAGGTCGGCAGATCTCACCCACCACCAGCTGTGAGGGAGAAAAGATAGGTACTCCTGTAACGATTACAGCCTAGGAAACCCTGTGGGAGCAGTTCTACTCTGTCCTATGGTCATTATGGGTCAGAATTGACTCAAGGGCACACAACAACAACATACTTTGAGACAATAATGGTCCCACCAGATATCCATCAACATGTATATTTTCTCATTACTTCAATTGAATTCCAAAAGTGCCCAGGAACAGATGTTATAATTCTTTACATGAAGAGAATTAATATATCTACAAAATGCTTTTTAAAATACAAAAAAAAAAAAACCTGAATAAATAACCTAGCTTATCTGAAAAATAAATCATCTACAGTGGTCCTCGCTACTCGCTGTGCTGTGAACATTTATTTGAATAGTCATCTCATGGAAGCGGAAACATAGTGTATATTATATTCAATACTCTGCTCTATATTACTAAGCTTGAGAGATATTTTCCTGCCACAGAGGTTTATATTTTTCAAACTGTGTGTGACATGTACCATCACATAGTTTATTAAAAGCAATATACAGAGCAAGATGTGTATTTTCCGATTTTGAAGGCCTCTCCTCATTTTCCCTGGGTTAAAGAAAAAGATAGAACAGCAGACAGCTCATAAAATTTGAAAGTAATACTCAAAAGCATATCAAGTCAAGAGGTATTTTCTTCATTCTAGACATATGTTTTTATTATACAGTCTCCAGGTTAAGAATGAGATCCATTCCTGAGTGTGTCTTTAAGAATTTGTAGGTAGTCATAAGAGGTGCATGTGGCTCTTATTTAGCCTTACTTTAGTGCAAGAAAAGGCTTGAAGACTTTTCAATGATTTAAAAGCTACAAGTGCAGCAAGTGAAGGTGATTGTGATGAAGAATTTGTTGTCAGTAGGGGTTAGTTCAATCTTTCCAAGTGACAGCAAATTTACATAACATTAAAGGGCAAGTACAAGCTATCTGAAAGTTGGACGTTCGTAACCCGGGAACTTACCGCACACAGTTCTGTAACTTTCTGGAAGACGTTTTACTATGAAAAGATTTGTCTTTTGTTGCCTGGAACAATTGGCATCAAATGAAATTGAAATCTATGTGTTCTTCAGCTTAACATGAAGGAGAAAACAAATCCATTTTTTAGGTTTTTTTTTTTTTTTTTTGGAGGAACTATTTGGAGTAAAACTAAGTAAACAGAATCTGGGAGAAAGGGTATCAGTCTTAAATTTATAAAACTTTATTTTCTGGAAATGGCACTACTAGATATCTTATATTTGAGCAATAAGATCATGGCTATTTTTACCCTATTGCTATATGATAACTTTATTATCCAATAATTCTGAAATATGCAATAAATCATAGTCATACTTCCAGTACTTCAAAGTTATTCTGAGACCCTAGACCTAGTGGCAAAGTTTTTTGGTCTCTCCTTTCTCTTTTCAAGAGTTCTCTTTCCATTAAAACTTTTTCTATAGCTGACCCATATAATAACCATCAAACACCCATAATGACCTTCACATACTCATCTACAGACATCTGTATTTTGTATCATATTTCCAAATAGGTTAATTTCAGGTACCTACATTAGAAGCCCTTGTGGAGCAGTGGTTAAAGCTATTGACTGCTAACCAAAAGGTTGGTGGTTTGAAACCACCAGTGGCTCTGTGGGGGGAAGGTGTGGCAGTTTGCTTCTGTAGAGATTTACAGCATTGGAAACTTTAGGGTTCCTTATGAGTCAGAATCGACTCTGGAAGAGGCTACATAGGTCCGTCTCACTATTACTACTCCCCATTTCTAACCCCTGCAACTGTCTCATGATCTTGTTTTCCCCTCCTGTTCCAGTCTCTATAAAAAGTTTAAGATTAACCGATGTTCCTCCTCAGAGTGTGGAAAACAAGTGATAATGATCTAGGAATGAAAACCCAAACAAAGCACCCATCTTAGGGCAAGAAAACCAGGATGTCGCCAGATAACCGCCAAGAAGAGATTTACTTATCTGGGACGTGACCACCTCAAGAGGAAACTAACCCAAACTTCTAAGACCCATAATCCTGTCCCTATAAAGCCTTCAGCCAATCTCTAGTGGGGGAGACAGAGTTTTTGTTTTTTATTTTTGTAATTTTTTTATTGTACCTCAGGTGAAGGCTTACAGAACAAATAGTTTCTCATGAAACAGAAGTACACATGTTATTTTATGACATTGGTTAACAACCCCACAACATATCAACCCTCTA
>NW_004444166.1:613957-629188 GCF_000243295.1 Trichechus manatus latirostris | reverse complement strand
TAGAATTATGCTCTACATCCTTCTCCAGCTCTGTCCAGAACCCTCTGTTGTGATCCTGGTCAGAGCAGTCAGTGGTGGTAGCCAGGCACCATCTAGCTGTGAGACGGAGTTTTTGGTGGAATCTATTCCCTTCTGTCTCCTATATATTGATATATAATAAAACTCTTGCTGCTCACCTCACCCCATCTCAGAATTGGCTATTGCAGCAGGTGGCTCCAATCTGCGTTATTGCGGTAACAACTCCACGGCAATGGGTTTGTTATCTTTCTTTTTTTTAATCACAGTTCAAAATTAATCATCCCAAATACGAGCTAATAGCTTCCAGTTTACTCAGTTTCCTAACTGATAGAAAATTGATTAAGATACAAAGGAAAGGCTCTATAATAATGCAACTCAACGTGGTGGTGAGGGGAGGGTTGGAAATTAGTAGCTTATTTTGTTCAGGGTTAGATGGGGTGGTGCAAGCATGCAGGAATGGTGGGTTGCTACTTAATGCTCTTCAAATCATTTCCTATACAAAGTCTTAGTGCCTCTAATGTATGGAGAAAAAATGTTAAGTTTAGAAAACCTCATAAAGCTGAAAAATGCACCAAGGAATGAGCTTATCATACCAACTCCCCTTTCGTGAAATATGAATGGACTTGGTATGATATAAAGCTATAAATACCATATAAGGCACATTTGCTGCCCTATCTAACCTTGAAAAAGAGAGATACAATTGAATTTGAGTACTTTTTAGAACTTTAGTCCTTTCATTTGTGGTTTTCTCTGTCCAACCCATAAATGTTAGAATATTGACAGCATGGTGACACCACATTGGGAAAAGAGAAAAAAAAAGTATAGTACAAACAAAAATTGTTTTGACTTACCGATTTTCCCAACAATTCCAACAATTCATTTTTCATTGGCTATTAAACCAATATGACGCGTTTCTTGTTTTATTTCTCTTCGAATGCCAAGCTGTATCACATAGAGAGAGTGCAAATAGCATTTGTTGCATTAATGTATTGATGAATTTGCTTCTTGGCACATGAGCTTCTTCTAGTACAAAGTATTTTCTACTTACATATGCTTTTCTACAATCTGATTACAACTTATTTAAAAATTTTATTACTGGTAGATTCTTTGCGATGTTCAGTCCAGAATACAAAACAGCAAATATAACATTGATACAGAGCATGGAAGAGGGAAAGGTAACATGCATTTGTTGAGTGGCTTTTATGATTGATCTGTTTATACACCTCACCCCCATTGATTTCCCTTAGCAGTCAATAAAGGTAAATATTATTATATAGATTTTAAACCTGAAGCAATAAAGCCTCAATAAAGTTATATAATTTGTTCAAGATCCACAGTAATTGATCGGTGAAGTTGAAATTCAAACAGACTTCAAAGTGTGTGTTCTTGTACTCCACCACGTTTACATTAAATGGTTACTAATCGGTGAACATACAAATATGTAAAATTAATTTAAAAGATACAGATCTGTATTTATATAAGAAACAGAGAAGAGAATCTATGCTGTCACAAAAGTTTTTTAAATTTGTTTTTCTATATAGAATGATGAATAGATATACTATCAGACTGTTTTCACTTTGGGAAAATTGAATTTCAACTTCACCATCACTGGCATGGCATTTAAGCCTCCCTATAAACTGAGCCCAACCTACCATGTTTTTACGTAAATACCGTGTGCCTTCTAAGCTTGTTTGCCAACCACACCCTCAGTCCCATCCCAACCCCTCCCTGTAGTTTTGTAAATGAGCTATGCTAATTTTTTTTTTACAGCAACATGTTTAAAAAAAAAAAGGCATAGCAGTGTTTATGAAAATACCCTGGGGAGCGGGAGCAGTTGGCAAGCAAACACAGAAGGCACAATTATTTTCGTAAAGATACAGTACTTCCCAGCTTCATCTCCACTAAACCTGTCCTTACGCAGCAAATACCCAGACACCTTCTAGCATCCAAGACAAGCCTCAAACTCCCGTGTTCATTATTTATTCCCTTTGCTTCCTCTGCCTCTAAGGCCCTATTATTTACCAGCAGCCAAAATGATACACATTTTAAGATGTATATCATATGTCCATTCCATATTGCTGCCTCCAAGACTGTAGACATATTCCCCCAGATGTGTGTTTGGCTAACTCCTTCACCTTTAAATCTTTTTTCATACGCCATCTTCTTAATGAGGTCTATGTTAACAACGTTATTTAATAGTGAATCTCCCCCCATTTCTTCTCAATCATCCTTACTCTGTTTCTCTTTTTATATTTCCCACAGCACGTCTAACAAATGACACAGTTAACTTATTTCTGGACCTCAGACTAGAATGGGCAGGCCCCAAAGGCAGGTCTCTTTGCTCACTAATGTATCCCAAATGCCTAGAACAGGATATGAACGAATGGACATCTGGCAGAAATTGGGTGAAAATTGGATTCTGTTCTTTGAAATTTGGAATTAGAACTAAGAAACCCTAGTGCTGATGGCTGCAACTGAGCACATATAATTTCAGGGACAGCCTTATATGGGAACAGCGGCCAAGTCATCCTACAGGGAAAGGCAGAGATGGGAGATCAAAGTGGAGGATGATGGATGGAAAGAGCAAGAAAGACGCTGATAAATTTAGAAAGAAGTAGTCGTGGTCTCTGACATATTTTAATGTATGATTTATTTTTATCAAAATGCCTAATTTTATTTTCATTCCTTGGGGGTGGGAGATAGGCTTTTATGCTTTTGTTAACCTTTACTGTTATGCTTAAGCTAGCTCTTATAGGTTTTTGTTGTGTAAAACCAAAAGCATCTCAATTAATGTGACCTCTAATCTTTTCTTCTGTTCACTCTTATCATTGCATCAAAATCTCACAGATTATAAACATTCCACAAGGAAGTGCTAATTCTCAATTATTTTTATTTACCCAATAGCACCTAGGATTGCTCAGACAAATGGTTGGTTGGTATGTTTAGTTTTTGGTATGTTTCTCTTAACTCGATCTTAACATTGAGAGATTGATGTCCATAGATATGAAGTAGTTTATTAAAAGTAGCATAGTTGGGAGATGTGGAAATAACTTCTGGCTTATATTTTCTCCTTCATAACCTGAACAAAACTATTGACTTCTAGATTGCTGATAAATATTTGAAATTTACAGAATTAAAATTGTTGTTAACTATTTATTGGGCATCTAACATGTCCATAAGCAGGGCTAAGTGTTTGATACAACCATTTGCCAAAGATGTTTTTGTTCTTGTCTTAAATTTCTTCCTTTATGGATAACAACATAAGGGACAGAGAGGTGAGTCACGCTGGTCAAAGTCACCTAACTAGAAGGGACAAAGCCAATACTCAAGCTCAGAAGTGATCTTCTCTAACGGTGAAGAGTATGACTCTGGAGCCAGATTGCCTGAGATTGAAGCCTGTTCTCCTACCAGTGGTGAGACCTTGAGCACGTTATCTACTCTTTAGATTCCTCAGTTTGCTCTTCTTCAAAATAGGTTTGGCAATAACACTACCCAACTCAGAGGGTTGTGTAAAAGATTAAATGAGTTAATCTTTGTAATATACTTAGAATAGTTCCTGGCACGTAGAAAGTGCTGTATAAGTACTTGTTGATTAAAAAAAAAAAAAAACTGACCAAATCCTATACTTTTTTATTTTCCATTTTGCTTTCTTGCATAGCACCTGGTACAAGGTGATATTAATAATAGGTACCATCATATAATTGGAATTATAATTACCATATGATTGAATTTGGGTTAAGAACTAACTTAATCTGACTTGATTCTGATGACAACTTTATAGAGACATTTTTCAATAAGCATAGCATGTTTGGAAAGCAGAAATAGTCAAGGAGTTTTGTCCATCTTTATTTTTATTCTACCCAATGGTGCTAAATAATAATAATAACATAATCACAATAATAATATAATTTTATTTTAATAAGAAGAAGGAGAAGCAGGAGGAGGAGGAGAAGAAAAAGAAAACAATGAACAAGAAGTAACTTTTGTAAAAAACTAAAACTAAACCCACTGCCTTCAAGGCAATTTTGACTTATAGTGACCCTAAAGGACAGAGTAGAACTGCCCCATAGGGTTTCCAAGGAGTGGCTGGTAAATCCAAACTGCCTACCTTTTGGCTAGCAGCCGAGCTCTTAACTACTGCACCACAAGAGCTCCCTAATAATATTTTAGTAAGAATAATAAGAAGGAGAAGCAGGAGGAGGAGAAGAAAAAACAATGTACAAGAAGTAACTTTTGTAAAGCACTTACTGAATCCTTTAAAAAGAATCATCACAACTACCAAGTGAAATTAGTAGTATTTATTTTTCATGATTAAATATAAAAACTGTAGGATTTTAATTATTTTAAGACTCTAAGTCCAACAAAAGTCTATATTTAGTTCGAATTTTAGGCAAAAAATCAGGTTCTTACAGTGCATCAGCAAACACAAAATATTCTCATGAGTAAAATTATTTTTTTTCTTTTACATGTCCCTCCACCTGAAGGAAAGTGTCTCATTGCTAAATACAATTTATATGTTTAGAAAAGACTGAAAATAACATTTATTGAATTTTCAGTAGTCATACTAATGCATTATCACTCTGTCTGGTTTTTCTCATAATAGACTGAGTCTCGAAAGGTAATTTTTAGCAGTTCAGTTAAAACTTAGAGACTTCATTTCATGAGATTTGTTAATACATTGAGATGGGCAGATAAATATTTAGGTTATCATATTTGGTTATTGGATATCCATCAAAACAAATATGAACTTATTATTAAGGTTATCATAACTTAAATGAGTCTTGTATATAATCTCTTCAGAGCCCTGGTGGTGCAACAGTTAAGAGCTGTGGCTGCTAACCAAAAGGTTGGTAGTTCGAATCCACCAGCCATTCCTTGGAAACCCAATGGGGCAGTTCTACTCTGTCCTATTGGGTCACTATCACTTGGATATGACTTGATGGCAACAGGTTTGGTTTTGGTATATAATTTCTTCAGTACCATCTCACTTAACCTGTTTAGGTGTGAATTCTAAATTTAAAAAAAAAAAAAAACCTCCATTGCTTTTTGAAATATAACCACTTCATCACACATAACTGTTCTTTCTTTTATTTAAACTTAAAATTATTGATATTGACATCGATATTCCCACCCAACAAGACAAACACAGGCATACTGCACATATATATCTAAACTTTAATTGAACATTGTCATTACATAATACGGCATTTAATTAATGCTTACTTTTAGGGAAGAGCTCAATAAATAGTATAAGTACTAAAAATTGAACAAGAAAAGTGTTGTTTTCTTTGTTCTTTTATATTTTAAAGTATAGTTTTCCAAAAAGATATAACAGCTGTTGACATTTACACATCAAACAACAGAACGGCATTGAGATATATAAAGAGAGAAATGTGAGACATATAAGGAGTGATACACAAAACTCCAATCATAGTGGTGTACTATAGCATACAGTCCTAAGAAAATGTTAGATCAAATAGACAAAGAATAAATTAGGATACAGAGAATGTGAATAAAAACAACATGATTTCATAGACATTTGCAGGGAGAGAAAATTCTTCCTTGAATAAAATAAACATACTATTTCCAAAACTAGAGGAATACTTATAAAAAGTAAATATATCAGACTAGAAAGAAAATCTCAAAAATTCCAAAAAGTAAAACCATAAAGGCTATATTCTGTGAAATAAATACAGTGAAAGTAGAAATTAGAAACGAAAGGATGGAATAAAATGTCTAATATTTTGGGCAGTTGAGGTCTAAAAATAAAATAAGTCCTTCTCTTCATGATATTTTATATATTCATGAAATCAACACTGGAATTATGAAATATTTAGTAATGAATAATATGGAAAATACTGCATACAGAATGTGGCCACATTGATACTCAGAGAAAGATGTATAATCTAAAATGCACATATAAAAGGAACAAAAAGTATAAAAATGACCTAAGAATTCTTTAAGAAAGATTTAAAAAAAAATAAACAATAAAAAATGTAGAAGAAAGGAACTCATAAAGTTAAAAGCAGATTAATAAGTTAAAAATATGCAGAATAATAACTGGATCAATAAAATAAACTACTTGTTTGAAATATTCCTTGCTTATTGACAAAGAGTGGGAAAGGACACGAAAAAATATAAATCACATTAATAATAAAGTTTATAATGCCAGATAAGAAGGTGATTTAAAACATTATAAAAATAAAAATTTTATACTCATACATTTAAATATCTAAATAATTTTCAATAAAATGGAGATAGATACAGAAGAAATATAAATTGCTAAAGATCACTGAAAATGTTAAATAACGTAAATATACCAATAATAAAAAAAGATGAGAAAAAAAAAACCTACATTAAATAGTACCAGATATCTGGTTACCTGATACACGTATGTATATATGTAAAATTTGTCTGGCTTTTGTACCAGATTTTTCATAGATAACCTCTAAAAACTCTTGGAATTTCCCAAGTGTTTGGAGTACCTTTATTATTCATGGTGGGCCCCTTGTATAACACCTGATAGTTTATTCTCAGAAGGTGGCTCATGGTGGGACCTGGATAGTTTATGCAATTAACAACTCAGCTCAGTTTCTGGCCCCCAGAAAGACCAACCACGTAATTAGAGGCATGGGACTTTGAGCCATGTTATATCAGCCTGACCTGCTGGGAGAGGAGGGGCCTGGAAACTGAGTTCAACCACATGAGCACTGATTCAATCGATCACGCCTACATAATGGAGGCCTTATAAAAACTCTGGACTAGTGCGTTTCCTGAATTGGCAATACTCTATGAACAATGCCAGGAGGGTAGCACATTTATGAGGACACAGAAGCTTTGTGTTTGTGATTATTCTTTTTGGCTGGTTCTGATTTATATCTTTTTGTTATAATAAAAATGTAATCATAAGTATTGCACTTTCCTGAGTTCTGTGAATCATTCTAGTGAATTATTAAATCCGAGGGAGTCCATGAAGACCCCTAAATTTGTAACCAGCTTTTCTGAAGTGAGGATGGCTCTAGGGACCCCCCAGACTTGTGGCTTGTGCTTGAAGTCTTGCGAAGACTAGGCACTCTGGAAGGCTATGCCCTTAACCTTGAGTTTGGCTAACTCATTGTAATAATCTTATATTATTTAACCCATTACTGAGCACTTAAAGAGATGGAAACTTCATAACTAAAATTCTGCTAAGAAACCACAAGAATAGAGAAAGTAAGAAGAGTATGGATTAAACTCATTTTGTTGCAAAATAGACTAATAAAATATTAATAAATATAATTTAGCTGAGCATTAAAATACTAATACATCATGAGCTAGGAGACTTCATTGAAGAAATGAAAGGATTATTCAATAGGAAATTCAATATAATTAAATTTAATATAATTTAGAACTGTAATAGATTAAAAGAAAAAATTCAACAACCATTATTAATCAATTTTTTAAAAACTTTTAGCAAGCTAGAAATACAAAGCTATGCTCATTAACCTAGTAAGGAGTTCATCTGAACTGTTTTCTTAACAGTCCACATCAAACACAAGGATGATTGTTATTTACACTATTTTCAATATTGTACTAAAGTTCTACCCAATCCAATGGGATAAGAAAAAATAAAAAAGACCTATGAAATCTTAGAATTTGTAGATGATAATATTGCCTTCCCAGAAAATCCAGGAAAATTAACTGAAAAACTCTGAGAACAAATATGTATTTAGTAATTTGACTGATACAAGCTAAATGATACCAGTTTGAAAAAGTTATGGCAAAAAGAAAACGTATTCAACATATCATTAATAAATTACAACATACATAGAAATAAGCTTAAAAGAAAATACAAGACCAAGATGAGGATCACATAAAACTTTACCGAAGGACATGTACATCAAGGAAACTGAACAATGGAGTACATCATGTTCCTGAAAGGGAAGACACAACCTTTTGGAAATATGAATTATATTCAAATTAATCTATAAACTTAATGTTATCCAATCAATATCAAAATTGTCTTTACTATTATTTATAACAAATTCATCTAATTCTGAAATTCACATAGATCAGTAAATAAAGGAAAACTGTTAAATATTTGCTAAAAATTATGAGGAAGAACATGTTTCACCAAGACTTCTATAAAACTATCAAAATTAAATAGTTTAATTTTAACAGAGGAATAAACAAATACAATAAATAGACAAATACATAAACAGAAATTGCATTTTAAATCTTGATAAAATTATGGAGCCCTGATGGCACAGTGGTTAAGACTTCAGCTAAAAGGTTGGCAGTTCAAATCCACCAGCCGCTCCTTGGAAACTGTATGGGGCAGTTCTACTCTGTCCTATAGGGTCACTATGAGTTGGAATCCACTCAACGGTAACAAGTTTGGTTTTTGATTTACTTAATAAATGGTACAGATACATATAAAATTGATAATCCATTATGAAAAAGGATATCTACCTCAAAAAATCTATATATACATATATATGCTAATGGTAACAATAATTTTTTTTTTTTTTTAAAAAGTAGGATTATAGGAATAGATGAAGAAAGACTGGGAGAGTTAGTGTGATTTTCCTACTTGCAATGTGGAGGTAGTATCTAATACCTTCAAAGCGTGAAGTTGAACTTACATTGTGGAATTATGTGGCTTGTGACCTAAAATCTATTTTTGCTTTCTCTATAACTAATCTATTAATATGGGACAGCAATGTATTTATCCCAAAGTCAACATTATCCAGCATCCTATGTAGCTACATTTGGCTATTTGACCACTTTCTGACCAGTTAGCTAGAAGTGAATGTTGTAGGGAAGGATTTCATGAAAGGTTCTTTAAAGGAATCTGTTAGGTTTGGAAAGATCCCCTTTCCCATCTACATTTTCTGTTTCCTGCTACCTGGAATTCAGCTGCCATGACTGGAGCACCATCAGTCCAGGAGCAATGAAACAAAGATAAAAGGAGTTTGGGACCCGGTTTATTTCTGAATCTGCCATGACAGCACTGGACTGCCAATCTCTGGACTGCTCTTGCATGGGAAAATAAATTCATGTGTGTTCAAGCCGCTGCTGTTCTTTGTTTTCCGCTATGTTCATCCAAACCTAAAGATGATTTACAAAGGGTGCAAGATATTTTGAGATGATTGGAGATAATGATTTAAACAATATTGTTGATCACAGAGATAAGGATTATTTTCTATTAAAAAGAAGATAAAGATTTGTCAACACAAGCATCAAAAAACCCTCCTCCTGCTGTTTATTATAGAATGAGAGTGGTTACTGTATTAGGAGGAGATGGTAAAATTCAAACAATATTGGAAAAAAAATATTCCACTAGTAAGACTGAACAATCTCAGAGACAAACCTGAAATAAGTATACTCTAGTCCCATAGTAGGAATCCCTGGCTGGTACCAACGGTTAACATGCTTGAGTACTAACTGAAAAGTTGGAGGTTCGAGTCCATCCAGAAGCACCTCGGAAAAAGGGCTAACTGATCTACTTCCAGAAAATCAGCCAATGAAATTGCTATGGGCACAACGTTACTCTAACACACATGGAGGTGCCATGAGTCAGAATCAACTGGCAACTGGTTAGTTCCATGATGGCCCAGATATCAGAGGCCTTTTTCTCTTTTTTTTCCTTCCCTAAATTACTCTAGGACCTTATGGGCCATAAATTATTGGGGGCTGGGGGATCTAATATCAGTAAAATAATGGCATAAAAATCCTAAATTTTACTTTTAATAATTTTGAAACGATCACACTTTTATATGGATTATTTCATTCAAACACTATACTCAACACAATTATGTGATTACTATGAACAAAACATACAGATGTGCCCCAGGTTATTATTTTTATTCATTTCTCATGTTCAAAAATCTTTTCCTTAAGTGTATAAAAATACATTTTAAAAGGTAACACTGTAATGAACAGATGTGAAACTTAACAAAACAGATTTTAAATTTTCCCTCTTAATGTTATACACTGCACATTAAAATAAAGACCATAATAAACTTGTAGCTGAATATATGTTTTAAACACATTTTTAACAAAGTTAAACAATTATCATATTAGCATCAAGAAGAGTAAGCTTTTAAAAATGTTCTGCACGTAGGAGGTGTTAATTGGAATATACAGATGGAGTTGATGTTTTAAATAAATTCTATGTGTGCATGTATATGTCAGTTATGAAAACAAAAGTTTAACAACCAGAATTTATTAATATGTGGTGGCAAATAACATAGACAGGATTTCTTTAAACCTTGCTTACAATTATTTTTTCCATAGCTTTTCAGTCAAGTAACCAGAAATTTGTAAGGGTGGGGGAGGATCCTACTGGCCACAGAAATATGGAGGTAGGTTGTAATGCAACGAACCATCCCCCAAAACAGAGTGACAGGGCTCTTTCAGGACACGCATTGGAGAAACACCAGAAAACACAAAAGAGTTGTGGCAGAAGCTTGGAGGAATTTGGGACAGACGAAAGCTGAGGCGCCGCTGAGAGAAATAGAAAGGTGTTGCCAGGTTTCCCTGGAGAAGACGATAGACTTCTGAAGAAAGGTTAGGCCAACACCATACATGGCCCAAGGAATACTACAGACATCTAAAAAATGGTGACGATTCTTGCAATTGTAAGTTTCCATATTAACTTACCTCTGATTCCTTTCTACTGTTACTGGCTTTTAAAAAAAAAAAAATTCTCAAAAATTCTTGAGTTGAAATGTGTTGCTGTGGGTAAGTGTATACGTCCAGACCTTTGGATACGCAATATAAAGATCCTCAGATCCTCTTTTCATCTTCTCTGTCTCACAAGCTGGACTATATGAAGAAGAATGCGGCATCCAAATCGGAGGAAGACTCACTAACAACCTACGATATGTAGATGACACAACCTTGTGAGCCAAAAATGAAGAAAACTTGGAGCACTTACTGATGAAGGCTAAAGACTACAGCCTTCAGTATGGATTATGCCTGAATGCAAAGAAAAGAAAAATCCTTACAACTGGACTGATAAACAGCATCATGATAACTGGAGAAAAAGTTGAAAGTGTCAATGATTTCATTCTACTTTGATCAACAAAGTCCATGGAAGCTGCAGTTAAGAAACAGAAGGACCACTGCTCACAATACATATTACATTCACATGAGGTTTCCATCATCTTCTGAACTTGGCTTTGTTTTCACCCTTCCCTATATACAAGGCTGATTTTTTATTCTGCTTGGAATATCTTTCTCCACGTTTCTCTGTAGAGTCTTGCCTGTTAACTATGGTGCTGAGCAGATTTTAGCAAAACTTCCAAACTAAGATGGACTAGGAAGATAGGTCTGGTGATCAACTTCCAAAATTAAGCAATGAAAACACTATGGATCACAATGGTCTGATTCACAACTAATCCTGGGGATAGTCCAGGACCAGGCCATGTTTTGTTCCCTTGTATATATGGTCGCCACAAGTTGAGCTGACTCAAAGGCAGCTTACAAAATGAGAAGAGAACCAACCAGGTTGGCAGATTAATCCATTAGTTTAATTATTATGAGTGCTAGCAGTTTACAAAAAGTTAAGAGATGGGAAGTGTCTGTGGAATCCTAGAATGTCCCACTCCTAAACCCGTTTCCTCATTTACCACAACTGCTTCCCACCCCTCATTTACTTCCAGATTTCTTGTCCCAAAGCCACTATTGATTTATATAGAGAAAAAAGTCCTTCGAGAAGACCTTGGCTTCATCTTATTTTCCTGATGAGAGAAGTGACCTCTCCAAGCACTCAAACCTGAAAATGTGTAGACTTAAAACTGGAATACATTTCTTTTCTCTTAATGTCTTTCCTTCGTATCTTTGATATCTCTTAAAACTTAGAATAAATAATTCCTTTCTCAGAGGTTAAAAAGTCTTTTCTGACTTAATCTTTGTGTCTATATGAGTTATTTGGATTTGTGAAATAACTTCATATATTTACATATATTTATATATAATATATATAATTTCATATATACATATGTATATATACATATATATACATATACATATATATATATATATATTTAGCTGTTGTCAAGTTGATTTGGTTCATAGCAACCGCATGTGACATAGTAGTGCTGCTCCGTAAGGTTTTCTAGGCTGTAATCTTTATGAGAGGAGATCTGGTGGTGCAGTGGTTAAGAGCTCTGCTGCTAATTGAAGGGCCAGCAGTTCAAACCCACCAACCACTCCTCAGGAGAAAGATGTGTATATATTTATGTAAGTTGATAATTATCTGCATATCGACATATGAATATCATAATGATACTAGATAGTAAGAATGTAAACTCCATGTCTCTTCCTTTGATGGGGCCTCAGAGCCCATAAGTACCTGGCAAATACTAGGCATCCAGTAAATATTTTTGAGTGAATGTACACAATAATGGTATGTGTTGTTTTCAGAAACAACTAAGATTGATTACTTATTATATGTTAGACTATCTTCAGAAAAATTGGTTATACAATATTGTATTTAATATCCGTTGAAATTTTCTGGTAGGGTGGCAGAAATAGTAATAATAAATATCACAGACTTTTGCCAGCCTACATAGGTGCAAATCCTGGCACCAGAAACAAGCTCAATGAACTTGAAACATTATAAATCTCAGCCATGAAATGGGTGTAAATATCCCATTATTTGATATGTCAAACAAACATCCCCCAAACTATAAAAACAGAGGACTTAGCAAGACATCCTGAGGAAATGGTTTTGAATTGATTGGCTTGCTACTTATCTCTTGACATTCTTTTTTTTTTTTTGGTCATATTTCTTTGAATTGGTTTTCTTTTCTTTTAACCTATTGAAATTATCACTATAATCCTAGCAAATCTAATAACATTTATTATTAGAGACTAGCTTTATGAATGTTTTCTATCTTTTTTGAAAATTATAAAGATATTAGTTTACTTGTCAACTGATTTAGAGGCTCAATCTGTACTGATGTAAGATTTAAAATCTACACAGTCAATATAATATTTTTATGTTTTGTTTCTGTAGATAAAAAAATAAATAAACACTTCTGTAGTTCTCTTTAGAAAATAAAACCAAAGTTTTCTTAAATACCTCCTGGTAATTCCATGGTGGAGTCCTGGTAGCTTAATGGTTAAGAGCTCAACTGCTAACCAAAACGTCGGCGGTTCAAATCCACCGGCCACTCCTTGGAAATGCTGTAGGGCAGTTCTACTCTGTCCTATAGGGTCACTATGAGTTGTCACAGACTTGACGGCACCTAAGAACAACAATTCTATGATAGTTTCATCATAGTAAAATATTATGATTAACAGACAAAAGCTTGTATCTCAAAGACATTGATAACATGTGGCCACTACATTTAACAGTCAGAAACACTACCAATACCCACACACATGCTAATTAGCATACCTAATCAATAATACAGCACACATTTAGAAGCGCAACTTCCTAAATCATTATATCCACATTACAGTCATGAACGGTTTTTGTAGTACAGATATGGTCAATGGATTACAATGATTCTACAGCAGAGCCTGATTTTTTTTTTTTAGCAGAATAATTGTTCTTTTTTCTTTTAGCATGCTGAATAATGTTCAAATCCATTATAAGAAAATAAAATGATGAGAAACACAATTAAACTTTTAAGTTTAAAAAATCCAGCTGACTTGAGACATCTATTCATTTATCTTGCCAAAGAAGGCCATAACCCTAGGGCATTGTCCAAAACAAAACTGTTAATTAGCATTGACATTTGACTTTAGAAAGACCGGAAAAAATCTCTCAGAATTAGTGCAATGTACGCTTTGCATTGTCCCTATGGAGTAGTTTTAGAGGGATTGTTGATCAGAATATTGGTTCTGATTTATATTTTATGGTTCTCTATACATCGGAACATCGAAAATAATTGAGATGAAAAAATACATTGAGGGAATTCTCTATTGATTTAGTGAGAAACTGAGTTTTCTTAGAATTCCTACCGTGTGCTAAGCAGAAAAAAAATAACAAATAGCACACAATCTTTAATGTTTGGGAAGCTCTCTGAGGAGAGATCACTAAGGAGAACAATAAAATAACCACAGAGAAACTTGCTAACATACATATACATACATATGCACATGTATCTGTGGCCTGGAGGAATTTATTAATCTATCTATCTATCTGTCTATCTATCACTAGTTTATATTTGTATATAAATATACATATATGTATATATCTCACTATATTGCAATGAGTCGGAATCTACTCAATGGTAACTAACAACAACTGTATATATATATATGGAGCCCTGGAGGTGTATATATATATATATATAGATATACTCATAAATATACAGATTTTTATATATTTATATATGTCTTTTTGTGTGTGTGTGGAGCCATGGTGGTGCAGTGGTTAAGAGCTCGGCTGCAAACCAAAAGGTCTACAGTTGGAATCCACCAGCCGCTCCTTGGAAACCCTATGGGGCAGTTCTACTCTGTTCTATAGGTGCACTATGAGTTGGAATGGACTTGACGGCAACAGGTTTTTGTGTATGTGTCTGTGTCCTGTATCCCCAGGCTACATATGAATATATGGTTGAATGATCCGTCACGTGCAGTCTACCATTGACAGAAAGCCATGGATGTGAAGTTAGTTTGCTTTGTCTAAGTGCTGCACTTTATAGTATTGAGAATGCAGAAGGTATGGGCAGATAATTCTGCCTCAAATCTTATACAGGAAGTAACACATTCACACAGATGTATGGCAGTTGCACAAATATAACAAACCGAAAATAAGTTTCACAGAGAGTTACTGACCAAGTCCAAGTGTTCTAATAATTCTTTCCATTGCATCTGGCCTAAAATCCTTCCTTTTATCAGGAACAACAATGCCCTATATGAATTGGCCCCCATCTCCCTTTTCTTCCTATCTTTCCACTCTTCCCCTCATTCACTGTGAACTAGCCTCACGGGCCTCCTTTCCGACCTTCAAGCATGACAAGAGTCAGGAGTATTTTTCTCCCTAATATTTGCTCATCTGTCCCTCCCCACTCATTGGGTCTCCATTCAAAAATTACTTCTTCAGAGGGACCTTCCCTAATCAATCTAGCTAAAGTAGCCTCATCTCTACTAAAACCTCCTCATTTTATCACACCATACCAATATTGCCCTCCCAGCAATAATCATGACATTAAACCACCTTTCTTTATTATTTATTGTTAATATTATAATTATTATTGCTGCTATTAATTT
>NW_004444166.1:612888-613857 GCF_000243295.1 Trichechus manatus latirostris | reverse complement strand
ATTATAATTATTATTGCTGCTATTAATTTCAAATTCACTTTGGGCTTCTCTGCTGACAAAGCAAACTTATGATTTGTATTTAGGCCTAAGTTATGATTTCTTATGTGCCCCCTCCAGATTGAAAATTCTCTATGTGCAGGGATTTTGTCTGATTTGTTTCCCATCATATACCTCACTGAGCAGAGAACCTGGTACACACTAGATATTTATTTAATAGTTCATGAATAAATACATAATGAAGTTAATACTAATTCTTACTTGTATGATGTTGGTAGGGAAGATAAGTTGATGTATCAGACAGTAATAATATTAATAATATTATTATTATATCAAGGGAAATGTTATGAAAATGTAAACATACTTTCTTGGTAGAGATACAAACCCCTGGTTCACCCTGGCATTTATCTGCTTGGGAGGACATACAAGATCTTACAGAAAGCACGCAAAGAGAAAGAATGAAGTAATATTCCGCTGTTGAAATGCAAAGGAAGATTATACATAGTCTTCTTTAGGGTTTTTAAGCATATCAAGGGCCAAATCCAAATCATTTAGCTTATAAGTGTATTCTATGATTGTCAGAGAATATCCAAGGTAAAGGATAAAGAAAAGCCTACCCAAGTCTGGCCCAAGGCTCAACGGTGAAGAGAAAGAAGAGAGAGAGCAAGGGGATCAAGTGATGGACACATTAGACAGAGAGATAACCAGTTAGAAAGTCCTGGAAGTGAAGGAGACTTCTTGATTACCCTCCTGCCTACTCCACACTCCTTATTTGGTGCTGATGATTGCTTTGTTCCTCTTACTCTCCTGTGCTGAATTCCTTTAGTTTGTGTATTTTTTTTCGTTTCTTTTGTTTTTGCAGATTTTGTTTTTACTGAGACTTTATGTTTTTCTTCTTTATTTTGATCAGTAGGTTTGTTAACTTTCTTTGTGGTCTTATTTTTTTTTTAGCAGAATAATTGTTCTTTTTTC
>NW_004444166.1:566363-612467 GCF_000243295.1 Trichechus manatus latirostris | reverse complement strand
TCAGAGCTTAGTCTTATTGTTTCTCCTCTGTATGTGACTTTTTGTTTTTCTTGAGCTGCTCTCAGGATTCTTTCTTTGTCTTTGGTTTTAGCGAGTGCCCACACTCCTTATCTGTGACTCTCGGACTGTTTTCTACCACCATCATCAGTATCAAGGTTGGTCCCAATATGGTACAGCAGAGGGAAGCCCTGGGGCTTACTGAGCTCTAGCTTTCCTGAGCCGCCATCCTTGATCCCTTGTGGCATTGAGAAGAATCAAGAGTAAGTGAAAAACCTGGCTCTGAAAAAATGAGGGTGGGAGAGCTTACCCACTACTGAGGCTACAGCTCAAGAATGACAAATGAATTTTAATTCTCCTGGAATCCAGATTTCTGGATTACATGGAGATTGGGGTGACTTACCCAGGCCATTGGCCTGAAATGTTCTTTTGAACTTCAAGCCTGAGGAAACTAGTTTCCTAAAGTTACCCTTAAGTCAAGCAATAGCCTAGTAAAGAGCTTAGTAAAGACTGTTTTGCCTTAGGCGTTGTGATCTTTTGAAGAATTATCTATGTGCAGTCCTTTGGAGAAACAGAAACTCCAAAGGACAGACTACCAACTACCTACCCATTGCAGTAGAGTTGATTCCGACTCATAGCGATACTGTATAGGACAGAATAGAACTGTCCCATAGGGTTTTCAAGGAGTGGTTGGTGGATTCGAACTCCCGACCTTTTGGTTAGCAGCCATAGCTCTTAACCACTGTGCCACCTGGGCTCCAAGTTCAGACTAGAAGTTGCGTTTTAGAGTAAATCAGTAATTATTTTAATTGTCCTTCAAGACAATGCTTTATAAAATCCTTCCTGACCACAATTTGTTTTTATCAGTTCTGTTTCTACTCTTTTCCCATTGCAATATTGATAAGATGGGGTGTAAGAATCTTTGGAAGTTCTTCCCTCTATGGAACACTTTTGACTAACTAGTCAAAAAGGTACCCTGATTTGCAAATCATATATTAAATAAACTAAATACATTTCTCTTATTGGCTTAATATGATTTTTGTTTTAACAAGAGATACAAAAATTTGTTCTTGTGGAACTCTGGACACCAGTGGGAGAAAGGGTGAGGCTGAGTCAGTGACAGGGCAGTGAGGTAGCTGACCAGGCAGCCCCTCACTTCAGCTGCAAATGTCACTAGTTCAGGTATCACCTAGGTGGGCAGGAGCATAAACCCTAGAGATAAGAGAGGCAGAAGATATTGTTCACAAAGAAAAGGATTGTTCACTACTACTGAGAGGCTGTGTAAGACTGTGCTGAAAATCATACAAGTTGCACAGAGGGGGACCTGGTGGAACAGTGGTTAAGAGCTATGGTTGCCAACCAAAAGGTCAGCAGTTCAAATCCACTAGCTGCTCCTTGGAAACCCTACAGGGCGGTTCTACTCTGTCCTATAGGGTTGTTATGAGTCGAAACCAACTCAACTTCCATAGGTTAGTTGCACAGAGAGAGTGTGCAGGGAGTAGAGCTAGGAATCAAACCTAGGTAGTCTTACTCTGGGCCCTGAGAGCTTCACTTATACGTCCTCTTTTTAAAAAGCTAAAACACTTTCTCTACAATTCTGGTTGCTGTTTGCATTATTTTGTCACCCAACCTCTTGTACAAAACTGAAATGTAATTGCTTATATTATGGGGAGAAGATAGATATAAAAAAGCTTAAAAATATGGGCTTTGGATTGATACTAAGCTAGGTTTAAAGCCCCACCCTGCCACATTTCTATAAATGGATATAGCAGCAGTATCTATTGAATAGCATTTTTTGTAAGAATAAAATGACATAATGTGTGCAGCAGTGCACTTAGGAAGAGCTATGAGATATTTGGTGTTGCTGCTGAGAATGAGAGAAGTTCTACACATTAATTTCACAGAGACACTAAAGAGGGTCTAGTCCAAGTCTTTGTAGTCATAACTAAACCATGTTCTTCAGTATTTCCAACCCTTAGCCTTTCTCTTCCAAGTCTTAGCTTCTGTTATTCCTTCTTCCTAGAATTGCTCATCAATCTCATCTTCGTATCTCCAAATGCTTTTCATTTCTTAGACCAGAACAAATGACACTTTGACACACCTTCTCCAATACCTACAAGTGGACGTAACCTCTTCTTCCTTTGAACGATTGCTGTACACAATCAGTAACTCGTTTATGGTACTCATCATTTTCTACTTTGAGTTATTTATGAATAGCATCTTACAGGTTCTTGAGTAAAGAAATTACTTCCCTTAATAAAGAGTAAGCAAATGAAGGCTGGAACTATATCTCCACTTCAGTATTCTCTGTGAATTGAAAGTGCTCTTACATGCCTTTCCTTACATCTAGCAGATAATTAAATTACTTGCCCAATGTTCTGGGAAACAATTATTGTCAAACTATTCCCCACACAGCCTATTATTTCATTTCTTTAACTGACATAAGTTAGAATACGAAATATAAAAATAAAAATTTCTGCATTTCTTAAACTTTTACTTTTTATGGGAAGCACTGTTATAGACTGAATTGTGTCCTCCAAAAATATGTGTTCTAAACCCTAAAATAGTTGCAGCAGTACATCCACTGGGAACTTCCAGAAATTCAAGCTGGATTTTGGCTGAAAGCAGAGAATACCAGAAAGATGTTTATCTGTGTTTTATTGACTATGCAAAGGCATTCGACTGGGTAGACCATAATAAATTATGGATAACATTTTGAAGAATGGGAATTCCAGAACAATTAATTGTGCTCATGAGGAACTTGTACATAGACCAAGAGGCAGTCGTTTGAACAAAACAAGGGGATACTGCATGGTTTAAAATCAAGAAAGTTGTGCATCAAGGTTGTATCCTTTCACCATACTTATTCAGTCTGTATGATGAACAAATAATCCGAGAAACTGGACTATATGAAGAAGAATAGGGCATCAGGATGAGTGGAAGACTCGTTAATAACCTGCAATATATGTATGTAGATGACACACCCTTGCTTGCTGAAAACAAAGAGGCCTTGAAGTATTTACTGATGAAGATCAAAGGCTACAGTCTGTAGTATGGACTGAAGTATGGATTACACCTCAACATAAAGAAAATGAAAATCCTTACAATTGGTCTATTAAGCAATATCATGATAAATGGAGAAAATATTGAAGCTGTCAAAGGATTTCATTTTACTTGGATCCAGAATCAATGCCCATGGAAGCAACAATTAAGAAATCAAATGACATATATATTACATTGGGCAAATCTGCTGCAGAAGATTTAAAGTGTTAAATTCTAAAACTCTTTAAAGTATTGAAAAGCAAAGATGTCACCTTGAGGACTAAGGTGCGCCTAACCCAAACCATGCTATTTTCAATTGTCTCATATGCATGTGAAAGCTGGACATTAAATAAGGAAGACCAAAGAAGAACTGATGCCTTTGAATTACGGTTTTGGTGAAGAATATTGACTACACCATGGACTGCCAGAAGAACGAACAAGTCTGTCTTGGAAGAAGTACAGCCAGAGAGCTCCTTGGAAGCTAGGATGGTAAGACTTTGTCTCATGTACTTTGGACATGTTATCAGGAGGGACTAATCCCTGAAGAAGGACGTCATGCTTGGTAAGGTAGAGGGTCAGCGAAAAAGAGGAAGACCTTCAATGAGACGTATTGACACAGTGGCTGTAACAATGGGTTCAAACATAGCAACGATTATGAGTATGGTGCAGGACTGGGCAGTGTTTTGTTCTGTTGTACACAGAGTCGCTATGAATAGAAATGGACTGGACAGCACCTAACAACAACAACAAATCCTAACCTCTATGCCTGTAGTTGGACCCCTGGTGGTGCAGTGGTTAAGTGCACAGCTGCTAACCAAAAGGTCAGTAGTTCGAATCCACCAGTCGTTTCTTGGAAATCCTATGGGACAGTTCTGCTCTGACCTACAGGGTCACTATGAGTTGGAATCAACTTGAGGGCAATGGAGTTTACACCGGTGGTTACAATCCCATTTGAGAATGAGTTTTCTGTTATGTTAATGAAGCAAGATTAGTATAGGGTGCGTCCTGAGTCAATCTGAAGCAGAGATGGGGGAAGAAAGATGTCAAGCCACACAGAGATCTCCAAGGAAACAGGAAACAGAGGCTAACGAGACAAGGACCTTACACTAGCGCTGACAGAGAGAGAAAACCCCCTAGAGCCGGCACCCTGAATTCAGATTTCTAGCCTCCTAAAATATGAGAAAATAAATTTGTTTGTTAAAGCCATCCTCTTGTGGTACTCCTATTATAGCAGCTCTAGGTAACTAAGACAATCACTTTGGCATAGTGGAAAGGGCTCAGAATTGAGAACTGGAAAACATGGCGTATAAAACCAAATCTGCTACTAAATAACTTTGTAACCCCGGACTAGTCACGTAACCTCTTTGAGCTTCTTTTTTTTTTTTTTCATTTGCTATATGAGAGGATTGGACTTGATTAACCTGAAGGTGCCTTCTAGCTCTAAGATTTTATGATGCTGTTACTTAATTGGGTTTTAATTTTCTAAGATAAATAAAGCTTTCCTGTTTTAAACAGCAATAACCTTAATACAGAGTTGTCTTATTGGTTTTGTTCACACTGTTATTGGCATGACCTTTATGGTGCAATGCCCCCTGTGACACATGATAGAATACCAAAAGTCACAGTCCACAGCTCCGCCTAATAAAAAATACCGTTTTAATTGCGGTTGACCACTTTCAGGATAGTACCTTAATGAGACAGCAAAGTGCAAGAGCCAGATCTCTCTCGCAAATACATACCTTGCTCTGCAGATTTCCTAATACATACTGATAGTATTAAACTTAACTATAAATGCATTGTGAACTTTGCAGTCCTAAAGCAGTAAGAAACAATTTAATAAGAATATCCTGCAAGTTCCCAGCCTGCAGTCTTAAAGCAAGCCAGAATTTCTGAAATGATCTTCCCCTTGCTACTATGTTAGTGTATCCTAAACTTATTTCCATCACTAAGTGGAATGTCCCATTTTTATATCCTACTTAACGTCAACTCTTCCTTCAAAGTCTTTGTAAATAAAAATGTTAATTTCTACAAAATGTTTCAAACTAGTGTCCTTAGTTTGCTGGAGGAATAGCACACCTTTATCTCACGATCTTGACAACCTCATCTTCTTTGATAAGGTTAAGATCAAACCCACTTCTTATAATCATATTCCCTAATTTGATTCTCCCCATGATCACTCAGCCTAACCAGTACCGACACCCTTTCTTCTCCAAGGAAAAATATAAGAAATTCATTCTTTATTATATTGGACTTGTCTGTTTCCCTCCTAATCCCTCACTTTTTTTTTTTTAAACATTACATTTGCAATTTACTCTCTTCCTTCCCTCTCATATGGAATTATAGCATGTTTATTTCCTGTTTAAATCTCTCCATAGCTTCCCTCCCTCCTTAAGAGAAATCAATCTTTTTTTCCCCCCATCCTACGACACACTGCATGTATGGGTACTTGCTTAATTATATAGCTTGATTTCATGCCATTACCTGCCCAGCCCTCATCAACTTTCAAGCTGGCCACACCAAGTTTTCCAGGGTGGCATAAATCCTCCAGTGGCAGGTACTGGGTAGAAAGCTGTGAGGTTCATAAGAGAGAATAAAGAAAAGATGGGCTTAAAATGTATACAAATATGTAAAATCATAATTTAGTTGAGAACACCTGGGGGAGTGTAGACTCTTCCAGTGACACAATCACAAGTCATTGCTAATACCTCATGTCAGCAGAGCTCTTTGTTTTGCCTCCTCTACCTGACTGCCTAAGGGTATTGCTTCAAGAGTTGGTTGTTAGACTGGGAGACAAGGCAGTTTGCTTTCTTGGTAGAAGGTGTCACCAAGGTGTAGGGAGAAGGGGTGTGGCTTGTCAACACAACTCACCAGACAATGCAATATGATTTCTCTGCTGGTATTTACCTCTCATTTACCAATGAGAAGTGTTTTATGATAACTGCATACCCACTGAGTTTCAGGTTATTCTCTCTCTCTTTTTTTTTTTTTTCCTTTTTTTAAAAAAAATGTGGGTGCAATCATGTCTGGATATCATAATAAAGAGAAATGAAAAGCCTACCTTCAATGGAGTAAAAATGGAGAAGAGCAGTTGTATTACTAGTCAACTTGTGTCCAGAATCTGCACCTTCTCCGCTTAAATAAAAGCACAGACAGAAAAAATGGCTAATAGTTGATGAGTACCCAGTACTACTCAAAGTGCTTTACAGATATCAGCTCATTTAATCCTCAGAACAACTCTCTAGTAGGAGGATGAGGTAATATTAGTATCCTTATTTTATAAATGAGTAAACTGAGGTACAGAAAAATAAGCAACTTTCCTACCGGAGTGACTGAGATCTGTACCTCTGTATTCTTTTTCCATCCTCCATCCTTCTAATTAAAATGATGACTCAAGAGAATGGTTGTGGGTTGTCTTCTATGACTTGAATGGACTTTATCAGTAAGTTCTTCATCTTTTTTTCCCCATCAACCATTTGTTTACTACGTGTACGAATGCAACATGACCAAAAAAAGCTAGGATTTATGTTATTTTATACATCCTAGAATATATAGTTTGTATTAATTTATTTCTTGTAAAATTAATTATGCTTTAATCAGTTTGAATTGTTTCTTTGAAAGAACATGGAGCCCTGGTTGTGTAGTAGTTAAGGGCTTGGCTGCTAGCCAAAAAGGTCAGCAGTTCAAATCCACCAGCTGCTCCTTGGAGACCCTATAGGGCAGTTCTACTCTGTCCTATAGTGTCGCTATGAGTTGGAATTGACTCAACGGCAACGGTTTTTTTTTAGTTTGAAGGAACACACTATTATTGAATTGTAGAACATATTTATTCAATCCATTTATACATTTAACATTTGAATGTCATAAGCAACTGCAAAATTCTAAGAATTGTAGCTTTTTTGTCATTGTTTTCTTTTTTACTGAGTTTTGAACAATAAAACTGGTGCATGGATGATGAGTCACTTAGTTCAAGAGTGAGCTTGCACTAAATCCTAATACCTCTTACCTGGATAGGCAGCCAATACACACTTGCTGGTGAATGAATCAACAGGACCTTGAGTGTTTCCTTTTAATCTTTATGTACACAATGTCTCTCTTGAAGTGATTTTTAAAAGCAAATAAGTAAATTTGTAGATACCCAAACTTTTCAGTTAATGTTACACTAGTAAGGATGTACTATAAAGTTTTATACAACTTATTTTGGTGGAGAATTTATTTTACTAATTATCTAGATGAATGCATAGACTATTTGAAGAAGGTAATGGATCACCTGCATTTTAAAATTTATGTTACTACATTTTGGGGAGAGTAGATGTTTGAGGAATTGGATTATCTGGGGATATATGAAAGTGAACAAAAACCTAGTAAATGTCCAGATTCTATTCTAGTGTGGTAATAACGAATTTTAATTTAAATATTGTAAAATTCTATATCTTTTTTCTAATTGTGATTCTTCTGTTATTTACAATATCAGGAAACGGGAATGGATAAGTTTTAAAATATGTACAGTGTATAACATTGCTATATTTTTCAGCTTCTAGCAACAATAACAAAAATGCACATTCATCATGTTCATTTAAAATGTGCTCTAATGGTAGTCTGGTGTTTTCACATACTTTTACCTCATTAGCATGTCTAAGCAGTAGTAGCTTACAGAGATAATGGAGGAGAAAAAAAACTGTATATTCTTTCACCTTTAGTCTGACCTAGAGTACATTATCTTCAAATACGAAAGCTAACTAGAAACAACATTAGCAAAATTTGGTATCATTCAAAAGCTCCACAGTGGGACCACAGCATGATAACTTAACTAATGTAACTGCTGCTCCCTTTGCTCCCCAGGTCAAAACCTGAAGGCTGGTTCTGTTTTTTTCTCATCTGTGCTTCTTCCAGGCCCTGAATGTTATTCTTGCTTCTCCTCCAGACCTGACATACTAGCTTCTCCCCTAAAAGCATCATTTGTATCTTCATTTATCAAATATTTTAATATTCCATTTTCAGTCCTTCTTACTCTATAGTTTGTGTCTGATGATGATAGCTTTCACTGATGTTCCTTTATAGAACTCATTCATTCATTCATTCACATATATCTATTAAGTACCTCTTCTGTGCCAGACCTACTCTTTGCTGGTTCCTTCCCTTAATACCACTAATATGCATTATCTGTACATCAGATTTTGCTCTCTTTTCTTTCTATTATTCTTTATTTTCCTGCATACAAATATCTCCCCAACCTAACTGCAAGTTTCTTTTGAACAGAAATTCAAAAAAAAAAGAATAAACTCCATTTCCAACTCCCATTTTGAATAGACTAATAGGAGATTATGAGTATTAACTGGGGATCATTTTATGGTCATAATTAATTTTAACAAACAAAAAACAAGTTTAGGCCACAGAAACCAAGTTTTAATTCTGTGTGTAAAGCAAATTTGCCCTTTTCTTCAGAAGGATCACTCGCTTATTAGTTCACACCAAATTAATGAAAGACAATTGTAGTTTTATTAAAATCGATCACGTTCACTAGTAATTGTTAGAAATACAAATATACTTAAAATAGCTAGGTGGCTGTGGTTTCAATATATGTTTGAATTTAATTATAGGGAATAAAGGTTAAATTATGACAGAACACTTGCTGAGTTCATCCTTGAAGACTGGCATGAAAAAATCAACACATTAAAGAAGAGAAGAAATAAGTGGTACTTTTGCCGTTTCAATTTAATTCTACTGTGTTTCTAATGAAAATTCACCTAAACACAAAGTCTCTTACTAATTATCTAATCACAGCAGGAAAATAATAAATGTAAACTGTACAATTGTACTTAGAATTATGCTAAGAACTGCTTCACACTTGGTTCTTCCCTAAGGTATGTTAAACAATAGTGATGTTCTAATATGTTAGTCTAAGGAAAACAAAACTCTGAAAAGGAGTTCACTTTTCCTCCTCCCATTTTAAAGTATATAAAATGGGCATTTTTGGATTTAGCAACACTTCCGGATTCCATGTACTACTTCTTCTTGTTGGTCTTTATAACCAAATATCAATTATGAATCACTGTAAGATGTTCACTGTAAAACACAATTTAAGTTCACCTAATTAACCCCCAATTCATCATTTGTTGATACACAGGAATTTTAGGAAGACTGCTCAATGATAGTATTATAGGAAAATTTCATTTGCTTAGCAATACTTAAACTTTTGAAAGAGAAGGAAGGCCTTACTTGGGGTAAAGCATGAAGGACTGGCTGTTTCTGAAAACAAACTGTACTCCTGCTGAGTCTCTTTATTTCTTTCAGGCACCAAGGATAAATGACTCTCCCTTTAAAAAGTAGAGATTTATATATTTTTCTCTTCCTGCTTCTCTACGATATCCCTTCCAGCCATAGTTAGAAGACAGAATTATTCAAGACAGTTTGTGTAAAGATAAATCTATTTTATGTCTATTTCTTTTTTTTCCTGCCTGGCAATGAAAATGGTCCTTGCAACAGAAAGCGGTAATAGAAGGCCTAAACAGGTGCAGAGATGTTAAAATTGGCTCTAATATTTTCAAATGCACTCAAGACTTTAGGCCTCAGTGAACTAATCTATAAATGCATAAAGAGCAAATGTTATGATCTTATAGTCACAAAATAGAAACATTTATAAAATAACAGTTATTAGAGAAAGCAAAATACTGGAAATGGGCAAATAAAAGTTTTCTTATAGATTAATAAATGTCTTCTTTATTAAAAAAAAAAAAAAAAGAATATTTTCCAGAAACTACAAAGCAGTGAGAAAAGAGTTGTAAAACAGTTTGTTTGAACATAAACCAAAAACTAAACCCACTGCTGTCCAGTTGATTCCAACTCATAGCGACCCTATAGGACAGAGTAGAACTGCCCCACAGGGTTTCCAAGGCTGTAAATCTTAATGGAAGCAGACTGCCACATCTCTGTCCTGTGGAGCAGGCTGATCCTTTGGTTTGCAGATGAGTGCTTAACCACTGTGCCACTGGGGCACCTTGTTTGAACATATGAGAAGAACTAGGAGCCAGTATGGAGCCCTGGTGTCTCAATGGTTAAGAGCTATGGCTGCTAACCAAAAGGTTGGCAGTTTGAATCCATCAGCCTCTCCTTGGAAACCCTACGGGGCAGTTATACTCTGTCCTATAGGATCGCTATGAGTCAGAATCGACTCGATGACAATGAATTTGGTTTTGGAGGAAAAATAAGAAGTACACAGTTAATACCAATTATTTTAAGGATATAATTGATTAGCTGGTTTATCTGAGGAACTCCAGAGATAATCTTGATTTCAGCTTAGCTTTGACAGAATATCTCACTATATTCTTTTTTTTCTTTATTTTTTTATTGTACTTCAGGTGAAGGCTTACAGAACAAATAGTTTCTCATTTAACAGTTACTACAAATGTTGCCCTATGACAATGATTAACAATCTCACAACACATCAACAATATCCTTACGCAACCTTGCTTTCCCTATCACCAGCTTCCTTGTCCCCTTCTGCCTTCTGGCCCTTGTCACTGGACTCCTGTACCTTGTTAGTCTCATTTGGTTTTACGGGGTTGTCCACTCCCAGGCTGAACGGTGAACTTCAGAGATAACTTCACCACTGAGCTAAAAGGGTGTCTGGGGGGGCCATACTCTAGTGGTTTCTCCAGTCTCCTTTAGGCCAGTATCTCACTATATTCTTATAGAGAAAATGTTAAGGTGTGTATTAAGAAATGCTTAAGTTATGTAAGATTTACTGGTCACTGAACAATTAAATTCAAATTGTGTTAACATAAGACTATCTTAGAGGATATTTTTAATTATTAAATTAGAAGGCATAAAAATTGTATTTTAGAAATATTAAAAAAAATCAACATTCAAGATTATTTCCCTGGTATGTTAAATTCAAAGCTAATAAAATGGAATTTAAAGGATAATTAAGTTCTAAATTTAGGTTAAAAAATCAATTAAACAAATATACACAAAAGAGGCCTGAGAATGCAGTGGCTAATATGAAAAAAATCTGAGTACAGGATAACAGATAAACTGGACCAACCTTGACAGAAAACCCACATTAAGATGAAATAAAATTAAATAAACATAAATAAAATTTTGTCTTAGTTGCAGTAAGCAAAAATGTGACTTTTTAGTCACAGATGTAAAATGTAAAAAATATGATACTTCATATTTTGCATGGGTCAGATCAGATCTGTGGCATTCTTTCCCCTTAGCTCATTAATTTCTTGTTCATTCAATAAATATCCTTAAACATTTTTTATATACAAGGTAAAATGCCATTAAAATTTTTCAAACAAAACATCTTAAAGAAACTGACAACCTGAAGGCTTTCAGGAAGAAGCAATTAAAATAGTGAGGAATCCAAAAATTATATCAAATAAATAGTTGGTGGAAACCGAAATACTGTTACTAGCAAAAAAAAAAAAAAAACAACTAAACACAAAAAATAAGCTCATACATTTGAAGGGCTATCAAAAAAATTGTTTTGTGTTGTCTCATAAGTAGGACTCAAACTAACAGGTAATGATCATACAAAGGCAAATAGGGGATCCAAGAGGATGAAGAATTTTCTAACAAGTTGAGTTGTTCAGCAATAGAAGAGGCATCCTCGTAAATCTCCGTATTTCCCAGGGCCAAGCACTAAAGCATGTTCTAGGTGATGTGATAGAAGGTATTCTTTTATCTAGTTCGTGTGGAACAGGTAGGAGTACAGAATTGCTTTTGAAATTTTGATTTCAGTAAACTGTATTTAAGAAAGCTAAACTATAGATTAAAAAAAAATCACATTGCTTAGTTATCTTGGCACATTTTAAACATTTATGCTGTTTATTCTGGGACCAATCAGTTTCACTCTCTTCCATTTACAGATTAGTCCCCAAGCTCCCAGTCTTAGAGTCCTTTTCTGCCAGTTTTTTCTTGCTTACACCTTGAGGGGAACTATCTATTTGTATTCCCTGGGTTCATTACAGAAGCTTTCTCTCTCAGGGTTGCAGCCTTAACTACTTAGCTTTAGGCTGAATTTTCTGGAACTGCCTGAATTCCAACACAGGCTCCATTCTTTAGCTTCTGTGCTCAGAATTTCCCTGACCAGTCTCATCTGTGCCTAGGCATATCGAATCTCATTATGTTCCTCTGAACGCAGGCTCCATTTTCAAACGGCACATTCTGGGTTTTCCTTGGTTCTCTTTCATAAATTAGTTTTTATGGATTTTCTAGGACACGTATTCTAGCCCCTTCAATGTAGCACAGTTTATCCTTTGACTATGGCATTTTCTCTAAATCTCTAGGATTCTTTGTAATATACTGTCTCATTCTCCCTTCAGCACCAACCTTCAAGGCATCTAATTTCTCATCAAGTTTTACTATCTCTCTTTCAATGGAATAACAAATACAGCTTTTCCATCTTTAAGTTGCCGAGTATCTAGAGCATTGAAAACAAAAGAAAATGTCTTTAACTTTGTTAAAGATCAAAGAATAAGAATCTAGCATTGAAAACACCATAAAATTTAAAATACAGTCATAGAAAACCAGAAGGAGGTGGGGGGAAAAATAAAACTAAGCTCTGATTAATTAGAAAAAAACATGCAAACAAGAAGGCAATGGGATGATATGTACAAACCTTTGAAAGAAAAAAATTGCCAGCCAAGAATAATGCATCCTACAAAACTCTTTCTCAAATATGATGGCAAAATTAGGACATTTCCAGATAAACAGAAATTAAGGGAATTCATAAAAATCAAAACAAACTTACAAAAGTTATTACAGGGAGTCCTTTGGTTAGAGAACCAACAACATCAGACAACAACTTGAATTTAGGAGACAGGTCAGTATCAGTCAAATACTGACTTGGGTACTGAACTGTCAAAGATAAAATGAAACTAAAAGATTCAAAACAGGGAGCTAGAGACATCAATCTGTAACTGACGACAACGTTAGAACAATAAAAGAGGGAATACACGATGCAGGTATAGAACTTTCTAATGGAGAGGAAGTCAAGACAATATCAAGTAATAAAAGACTGGTTCAAACTTAGGAAGATAAGGGTAAATTTCAAGGTAACCACAAAGAAAGAAAACAAACCTACACATCAAAACAAAGAAGAAAAACAGTCTCAGTAAACACAAAAATGAAAGAAACAACAACAACAAAAAAGCACAAACAAAAGGAATTCAGCACAAGAGAGAAGAAAACATCAACACCACAAAAAAAGCACTACAAATGACAGCAATAAACTCACACCTATCAATAATCACACTGAATGTAAATGGCTTAATTGCAACCATAAAGAGTGACCCATCAATATGCTGTCTACAAGAGACACACCTTAAATGTAAATAAATATATTAAGAATCAAAGTATGACAAAATATATATTAAGCATACATCAACCAAAAAAGAGCAGAAGTGGCAATACTAATCTCAGATTACGTAGACTTTAAGGCAAAATCCACCATGAAAGACAAGGAAGAACATTATATAATGATTAAAGGGACAATCCACCATTAGGACATAACCATAATAAATATCTATGCACCCAATGACAGGGTTGCAAAATACACAAAACAAACTCTAACTGAAAAGAGAAATTGACACATCCACAATAATAGTAGGAGACTTCAACACACCACTGTTGGTAAAGGACAGACCATCTAGAAAAAAACTCAGCAAAGATACAGAAGATCTAAAGGTCACAATCAACCATCTTGGCCTGCTAGATAGAACACTCCACCCAACAGCAGCAAAATATACATTCTTTTCAAATACACATGGAACATTCTCCAGAACAGACCACATCTTAGGCCACAAAGCAAACCTCAGCAAAATACAAAACACTGAGATAACACAAAGTATCTTCTCTGATCACAATGCCATAAAAGTAAAATTAATAACAGTAAAAGCAAAGAAAAAAAAAAATCAAATACATGGAAATTGAATAACACCTTGCTTAAAAATCACTGAGTAATCGAAGAAATCAAAGACAGAATAAAAACATTTCTAGAATCAAACAACAATGAAAACACATCATACCAAAACCTTTGGGATACAGCAAAGACAGTGCTCAGAGGTCAATTTATAGTCATAGGCATACATATCAAAAAAGAAGAAAGGGGGAAAATCAAAACATTAACCCTACAACTCAAACAAATAGAAAGAGAACAGCAAAAGAGGCCCACAGCCAGTAGAAGAAAGGAAATAATAAAGATCAGAGCAGAAATAAATGAAATGGAGACTAGAAAAACAATAGAAAGAATTAACAAAACCAAAAGTTTGTTTTTTGAAAGGATCAGCAAAATTGACAAACCATTGGCCAAACCAACAAAATAAAAACAGGAGAGGAGGCAAATAATCCAAATAAGAAATGAAATGGAGGACATTACAACAGACCCAAATGAAATAAAAAGGATCATAACAGAGTACTATGAAAAACTGTACTTCAACAAATTAGAAAACCTAGAGGATATGGACAAATTTATAGAGACACACTGTCTAGCTAAAGTAATGCACACTGAAGTAGAAAATATTAACAAACCAATAACAAGAAGAGATTCAAAAGGTAATTTAAAAAAACAAACAAACAAAAAAAAACACCCAAACAAAAAGAAAAGCCCTGGCCCAGATGGCTTCACTGGAGAATTCTACCAAACATTCAGAAAAGAGCTTACACCAGTACTACTCAAACTATTTCAGAACACAGAAAAGGAAAGGATATTTCCAAATTCATTCTATGAAGCCAGCATAACTCTGATACCAAAGCCAAGCAAAGATAATACCAAAAAAAAAAATTACATACCAATACCTCTCATGAATATATATGTAAAAATACTCAACAAAATTCTAGTCAATAGCATATAACACTGTATAAAAAATAATAATAATAATACACCACAACCAAGTGGGATTCATACCAGGTATACAAGCATGATTCAACATTAAAAAATCAATCAAAATAATCCACCATGTAAATAAAACAAAAGAATCACATGATTATCTCAATCAGCAAAGAAAAGGCATTTGATAAAGTTCAACACCCACTCCTAATAAAAACTCTCAATAAGATAGGAATAGAAGAATTCTTTAGCATAATAAAGGGCATCTATACAAAACCAATAGCCAACATCATTCTCAAGGGAGAGAGGCTGAAAACATTCCCCCCTGACTATGGGAACAAGACAAAGATGTCCTTTATCACCACTCCAAATTAACATTGAGCTGAAAGTCCTACCTAGAGCAATAACACAAGAAAAATAAATAAACGGCATCCAAATAGGTAAGAGAAGTAAAACTATCCCTATTTTCAGATGATATGATACTATACATAGAGAACCCTAAAGACTCTACAAGAAAATTCCTGGAACTAATAAAAAAATTCAGCAGAGTAGCAGGACACAAGATGAATGTACAAAAATCAGTTGAATTCCTATCCATCAATAAAGATAACTATAAAAAGGAAATCAAGAAAGCAATGCCATTTATAATAGCCTCTTTAAAAAAAAAAAAAGTACAAGAGCTATACAAAGAAAACTACAAAACACTACTGCAAGAAACCAAAAGAGACCTACAGAAATGGAAAACATACCATGTTCATGGATAGGTAGACTCAACATTGTGAAAATGTCAGTGCTACCCAAAGCCATCTACAAATACAATAGCATTCTTTAACAAGATGGAAAGACTAATCATTAAGTAGTCCATATCCTCTAGGTTTTCAAACTTGTTGGAGTACAGTTTTTCACAGTACTCTGTGATGATCCTTTTTATTTCATTTGGGTCTGTTGTAATGCCCTCTATTTCATTCAGTTGGGTCTGTTATAATGTCCTCCATTTCATTTCACATTTGAGTTATTGGAAAGGAAAAAAGCCCTGGATAAGTAAAGCATTACTGAAGAAGAACAAAGTAGGAGGTCTTGCAATACCTGACCTCAGAACATACTGTACAGCTACGGTAGTCAGAACAGCTTGGTACTGGTACAGCAACAGACACATTGACCAGTGGAATGGAATAGAGAATCCAGATGTAAATATACATCTACCTAAGGCCACCTGATCTTTGACGAAGTACCAAAGTCCACCAAATGGGAAAAACACAGTCTTTTTAACAAATAGTGTTGGCAAAACTAAATGTCCATGTGTAAAAAAATAAAACAGGGCCCATACATCACACCATACACAAAAACTAACTCAAATGGATCAAAGGCTTAAATATAAAACAAACAAACAAAAAAATATCATCCAAGAAAAAATAGGATCAACACTAGGGGCCCTAATATATGGCATAAACAGGATACAGACCATAATTAATAATACACAAACATCAGAAGATAAGCTAGATAAATGGGATCTTCTAAAAATTATTCACTTATGCTCATCAAAAGACTTCACCAAAGAGTAAAAAGAGAACCTACAGACTGGGGAAAAATTTTTGGCTACGACATATCCAACAAAGGTCTAATTTCTAAATCTATAGAAAAATACAACACCTCTACAACAAAAAGACAAATAATCCAATAAAAAAAATGGGCAAAGGATATGAACATACACTTCACCAAAGAAGACATTCAGGTGGCTAACAGACACTTGAGGAAATCCTCGCAATCATTAACCATTAGAGAAATGCAAATCAAAACTACAATGAGATACCATCTCACCCTGACATTGTTGGCCCGAATCAAAAAAACAGAAAATAACAAGGGTTGGAGATGTTTTGGAGACAGTGGAACTTTATGCACTGCTGGTGGGAATGCAAAATGGTACCAACATTTTGGAAAACAATATGGTGCTTTCTTAAAAAGCTAGAAATAGAAATATCATATGGTCCAGTAATCCCACTCCTAGGAATATATCCTAGAGAAATAAGAACAGTCACAAGAATAGACATATGCACATCCATGTTCATTGCAGCATTATTCACAACAGCAAAAAGATGGAAACAACCCAAGTGTCCATCAACAGATGAATGGATAAACAAACTATGGTACATATACACAATGGAATATTATGCAATTATAAAAAACAATGATGAATCTGTGAAGCATCTCACAACATGGATGAATCTGGAGGGCATTATGCTGAGTGAAATAAGTCAATCACAAAAGGACAACTACTATATGAGACCACTATTATAAAAACACCAGGCTTGCTGGTCTGACAGAGACTGGAGAAACCCTGAGAGTATGGCCCCTGGACACCCTTTTAATTCAGTTCTGAAGTCACTCGTGTGGTTCACCCTTCAGCCAAAGATTAGACAGGTGTATAGGGCCAACAATAACACTTGTGAGGAACGTGCTTCGTTGTTCAATCATGTGTATAAGACTAATGGGCACACCAGTCCAAAAGCAAAGACAAGAAGTCAGGAAAAGACAGAAAAATTGGACGAATGGAAACAGGGAACCCCGGGTGGAGAAGGGGAGAGTGTTGACTTATCATGGGGTTGGCAACCAATGTCACAAAACAATTTGTGTATTAACTGTTTAATGAGAAACTGTAAACTTTCACCTAAAGCACAAAAAAAAAAAAAAAGAAAAAGAAAACCAAACAGGATGTCATTATTGAGGTTAATGTAAATAGTTTTGGAGAACAATATCAAAACCAGATTAGACGGAATGAAGATCAGATCTACAGACAATAGAAACAGTGGTTGTAAATAAGATAATCAATAAACGAAACAGAGTAGAAAAGTGTTTAAAAGGGTGATGGCATCTTTAAATTAGTAGTAAATAGGTTGTGTTTCAACACTGAATAGAGGAAATTTGAGCAAGAGAAACTTTTTTTTCAGGAAGAAGAAAAATGTATTATTTGAGGGAGGAAGACTTCTTTAGATCTTTTATCTCATTTAAACCTCAGAGATGTGGAATAAAACTAAAACCTTGTACATCCTATACCATGAGCAAATCATATGCTATAAGTCAGAGAAACACACATACACACACTCACCTGAGTACATATACACACATACACCACACACACACATTGAATATTGACATGAACAATGATTGTTGTTAGTTGTCATTGAGTCAGTTCTGACTCATAGCGACCCTACGTACAACAGAATGAAATGCTGCCTGGTCCTAAGCCATCCTCACAATTGTTGTTATGCTTGAGCTCATTGTTGCAGCCACTGTGTCAATTCATCTCGTTGAGGTTTCTCCCCTTTTTTGCTGGCCCTCTACTTTACCAAGCATGGTGTCCTTCTCCAGGGACTGGTCCCTCCTGATAACATGTCCAAAGTACATGAGACAAAGTCTCATTATCCTTGCTTCTAATGAGCATTCTGGCTGTACTTCCCCCAAGACAGATTTGTTTGTTCTTCTGGCAGTTCGTGGTATATTCAATATTCTTTGCCAACACCGTAATTCAAAGGCATCAATTCTTCTTCAGTCTTCTTTATTCCTCGTCCAGCTTTCACATGCATATGAGGTGATTGAGAATACCTTGGCTTGGGTGAGGCACACCTTACTCCTAAAAGTGACATCTTCGCTATTTAACACTTTCAAGAACAATAATAACAAAAGAGAAAACCACTTTACCTTGGATCGTTAAAATACATCATGACTCCTTGAGTGGAGTACTTTTGTGTATAGTACTGATTCACTAGCAGAAACAAATTCATTCCTGACTTTTGCAACTTTGCTATTTGAGGATACACGATGACCTCTGCAAATATGATGTCCATGTGGAAAAAAAATCGCCATTTTTCTACTACAAGGTACACTTGATTTTTTTTTTTAATTTTCAAGCAAACCCTCTAAAGCCTAAACAAATCTTCTTGAAAATAAATTAGCATTCATTTCAAAAGACCTTTACCATCTCTGAGCCTTCCTTTGCTATTACATTAGATATTACTTCTTTTAATGCAAATGAGGAATCTTAGACTATGGAGATGCTGTAGCATAATCACAAATGTACAACTAAAAAGCATTAAAATCAAGGATTATACAAAAAATCTGTGTGACTTTGTATTAGTTATCTATAGCTAGTTAGAAAGTCACCCCGAAACTTAGCAGTTGAAAACAACAAACATTATCTCAAAGTTTTAATGAGTAAGAAATCTTAGCAGGAATTTCCCAGGCACCTCTGGCTGAAGATCTTTCAAAAGGCTGCAATCAAGGTGTTGGCCAGGGTTATAGTCATCTTAAGGTTTCAATGGGGGAAGATCCACTTGCAAGCTCACTCAAGTGGCTGTTGTCAGGTCTCCGGTCCTGGCTGGCTGTTAGCCATAGACATTATTTTCTTAACACATAGGTCTATACACAGGGCCTCTCACAACACTGCAGCTTGCTTTACTCATAGCAAGTGAGTAAGAGAGCAACAGAGAATGCACAAGATGCAAGCCACAGTCCTTTCGTAATCTAATCTTGAAAGTGCTATTGCAACCAGTATGCTGTTTATATCCTCTAAAAGCAAGTCACTAAATCCAGCCCATACTTAATGGTAAAAGATTATATAAGGGCATAAATATCAAGGTCTTAGGGTAATTTAGGGCCATCTTTGAGGCTGTTTAGCATAGACTACAAAGACTTTTCTCTACATAAGTGGAACCTGATGGTTTCTGCTTCTTTTTTAAATTATAAAGCAATTAGAGTGTGCTCTAAGTAAGGGGCAAACCCCACCTTCATTGCCAATTGCATGGTAAGGATCAGCATAAATCCAATCCCCAAAAAGCAGAAATTGATCCAGTATTCGCCATCCTCCGTCTCCCTCTTGTCACTTTGGGGCATAGCCTATTGCTGGGAACAGGTAGAATTGGACTTGCCCAGAAGAAATCTAAGGTAAAGAAAAACCAGCAAAACATTTAGTAATAGCACAGGGCTGTTGTGACAAATTGAAAACCTGAGGAGACTCAAACATATGGCGACTGTCTCTCATAGGGAATTTGCTGAAATTGGGTGCTTCATAAAAGGCTGTGGAGCTAGGTTGAAAGCTTCAAAAACTCAAGAGAGAAAATCTCCCATAGTCTTTGGTGCTTAGGAAAGAAGAGCATACCTGTATCAAGCATAGTGACTGCCTCCCCCTCAAGTATAAAAGAGTTTTTAATTTATATAAAATGAAAGAATGAGGAGATAGCCTAGAACACCTCAAGAACAGAACTATACCCTCCTCATAAATTTTAGAGTGAAGAGAAAAACCTCTATCAGATTCTCAATCAAAAACTTGGTAATATGTTAAAGAAAAAAATAATACAAGTTGATAAAATAGATTAAAGGATGAATTTCAACAGAAAAATGTAATTTTAAAAATGAATTCAATGGGCATTCTGGAACTTAAGAGTACAACACATGACATTATAAATTTATTTGGATGTGTTTAATCTCAGACTAGATGGAGCAAAAGAAAGAATCAGTGATCTCAAAACTAGGTATATAGAAAATACACAAACTAAACTCCAGGGGGGTGGAGAGAAGTAGAGGAACAGAGCACCATAAGAGACATACAGGACAGACTCAAAATATCTAACATTATTAAAATTAAATTGTCAGAAATAAAGGCGATAATGAGGCAGAAGCCAATCTCCAAAGATATAATGAATGTGAATTTTGACTAACTACTGAAAGAAGTCAACATATGGATCCAAAAGCTCAATGCAGCCTAACTAAGACATACACACACACACACACACACACACACACACACACACACAGAGCCCCCATAGAAATAACATGCTGATAACCAAAGAGAAAGAAAAAAAATATTGAAAGTAGCCGCAGAAAAAAGGCACATTGTCATCAGAGGAGTAACAATAAGACTAACCACTGATTTCTCTGTAGAAATGATAGAATGCAGAAAAAAAATTAAATAATATCCTTAAAGTGCTGAAAAAAAGTAAGCTGTTAGCTAGAGTTCTATACTCAAATCAAATACCTTTAAAAATGAAGGTAAAATGAAACGGTTGGATTCAGACTAAGCAACACTGTCATGGATTGAATTGTGTCCCCCCAAAATATCTGTCAACTTGGTTAGGCCATGATTCCCAGTATTGTGTGGTTATCTTCCATTATGTGATTGTAATTTTATGTTAAAAAGGATAAGGGTGGGATTGTAACATCCTTACTAAGGTCACATCCCTGATCCAATGGAAAGGGAGTTTCCCTGGGGTGTGGCCTGCACCACCTTTTATCTTACAAGAGATAAAAGGAAAGGGAAGTCAGCAGAGAGGAGGGACCTCATACCACCAAGAAAACAGCACTGGGAGCAGAGCGCGTCCTTTGGACCTGAGGTTCCTGCGCTGAGATGCTCCCAGACCAAGGGAAGACTGATGACAAGGACCTTCCTCCAGAGCCGACAAAGAGAGAAAGCCTTCCCCTGGAGCTGACACCCTGAATTTGGACTTGTAGCCTACTTGCCTATGAGAGAATAAATATCTCTTTGTTAAAGCCATCCACTCGTGGTATTTCTGTTACAGCAGTACTAGACGACTAAGACAAACACCACATGAATTTATTTCCAGCGGGCCTGTACTAAAAGAAAAACTAAAGAAACTTCTTTAGGTAGACAGAAAACTAATCCTAGATGGAAGCAGAAAAAAAAAAAGAAGAAAAAGAAAACAATGGTAAACAATGTAAGTAAATACAAATGAATATTGAATGTATAAGCAATAGCTGTATGTCTTATGAAGTTTAAGATAGGTAGAAGTAAAACACATGGAAACAAGGCTGTAAATGTGCAAATGAAAATAGAGTTTCAAGTTTCTAAGTTCTAGCAGTATAAGGTTAGTGATCAAGATAAAATTTACTTAGTAGACCGTAATACACCAATGATACATGTTGTAAATTCTATGCTAACCACTGAAAGCACAGGAAGGGAATATACACCTAAGTTAATTAAAGGAAAATAATATAATAATAAATAAATGTTTGATTAAGCTAAAAGATGACAAGAAAAGAAGAAAAAAAAACATGAAACAAGGAGGCCAAATAAACTCCACATAGTAAGATACCCATTGCTGCCGAGTTGCTTCAGACTCATAGCACCCCTATAGGACAGAGTAGAACTGCCCCATAGGGTTTCCAAGGAGTGGCTGGTGGATTCCAAATGCTGACTTTTTGGTTAGCAGCCGAGCTGTTAACCACTGTGCCACCAGGGCTCCAGATAGTAAGATAGTAGATAGAAATAGATAGCAGCTAGAAATACAACTGTATCATACTAATTAAATGGAATTAACTATAAATAGAGAAGCTATTCCAAAACAAACCAAAAAAAACTAAGATTATCAGATTAAACGAGCAACAAAAACAAAACTAAATGATGCATATGAGACTCATTTTAAATATAACATAAGGACGTAGACGGTTGAAAATAATAGAATGGGAAGAGTTATGAAAACACTAATGAAAAGAAAGGTGCTATAGCTACACTAATATTAGAACAAAGTAGATTTTAAGGGAAGAAGCTTTACTAGAGATAAAGAGAGGCTTTTCATAACAGAATAAAGGTGTCAATACACCAAGAAGATAACCCAGTTATAAATAGGCATGTACCCAATAACGTAGATTCAAAATGTACTGCAAAAATTGGCAGGAACAAAATGAGGTATAGATAAATCCACAGTGAGAGTTTGTGGCATACCTTTATCAATAAATGACAGAAACAGGTAAACAAGAAAGATTAATGATGATAACTATTTGAACAACAAAATTAAAAGGAAAAAAAACAACTTGATCTAATTGACATACTTCGAATACTGTACCTAACAACGACAGACTTTACATTTATTTCAAGTGTATATGGAACACTTAAAAAATTTGACTAGATTCTTGGATATAAAGGAAAGCCTCAACAAATTTCAAAAGTTTGATATTAATCAGACTAAGCTGTCAACCACAAAAAATAATTAAGCTAGAAGCCAATGAAAAGAGAAGAAGAAATATCTGGCTGCATAAATTTTAAGCATTACACCTCTAAATAATATGTGAATAAAATTAGAAAATTTAAAATTATTTCTAACTGAATGATAATGTTTTAATTTATGAAATAGCTAAAATATTCCTTAGAGGGAGATTTATAGCTTTAAATGTTTATGTTAGAAAAGAAATATTTATAATCAATGGTCTACATTTCCCCCTCAAAGAGCTAGGGAAATATCTGCAAATTAAACTCAAAATAAGTAAGGGAAAGAAAATAATAAAATGTGGGAGATGATAAAATATAAAAAAAGATAAACAAGGTTTTAAAAAAGCCAACACTTGCTCTTTTAAAAAATAATAAAATTAATAATCTTAACAACTCTGATCTAGAAAAAAAAAGAAGATAAACAAATTAACAGTATCAGGAATTTTAAAAGGGGCATCACTATCAATGCTACAGATTCAAAACTGCAATGACAGGATGTTATGAACAAGTTATGCCAATAAAGTTAAGAATTTGCATGAAATTCTTCTAAATATCCAAAGTTCTAGACCAGACAGAAGAAGAAATAGAAAATCTAAATAGTTCTATATTTCTGAAAAAAACTAAATTCATCATATAAGTTCTTCCCACAAAGAAAACATCAGGCCCAGAAGGCTTCACTGGTGAATTATTTTAAACATATAAGGAAGAAACAATGCTAAACTTACCGACCTCTTCTACAGAGTTAAAAAAAGAAAAAAAAGAAGAAATACTTTCCAGCTTTCATGAGGTCAGCATAATCTTGATATGAAAACAATGACATTACAAGAAAACAATGTATCTAATGGACATAGACAGCAAAATTCTTAACTAAATATCAGCAAATCCTATTCAGCAAATATAAGAAAGGCTAATGTATTATGAGTAATTAGGGTTCATTCCAGGTATGTAATGGAAGTTTCATAGTAGAAAATTCAGTCAATATGATTATTTACATTAACAGAAAAAAAAAAAAAGAGAGAAATCATATGATCATTTTGATAAATGCAGAAAATACATTTGGTAAAATCTAAAACTCATTCATCATTAAAGTAAATAATTATTAGCAAATAAAGAATAGAACAGAAATCACTTAATCTGATAAAGTACAACTTTTTTTTGAACATTGTACTAAAGTTTATGCTTAACCCACTAAGGCAAGGAAAAGAAATAAAATGAAAAGAATTGAAAGGAAAACAAAATGTCTTTATTTACACATGACATAAATGTATACCTAGAAAATTTTATAAGATTCACAAACTATTAAAAGTAATAAGTAAATTAACAAGTTCCATACATATAAAATTAATATACAAAACAAAAATAGCAAGGTCACTCATACACATGTATCATCATATCCACATATCCACATATCATATCCACAAAGAAAAACAAAATAAAATTTTTAAAAAGACACCTTTACTTTAGTATCAGAATATCAAGTATCTAGGAATAAAGCAAATGAAAAATGTCAAAAATGCAACATTGAAAATCATAAAACATTTTTGAAATAAAGACCTAAATGTATAGAAAGCTATCTTATGTCCTTGCATTGCTGTTGTTAGGTGCCGATGAGTCAGTTCTGCCACATATCGACCCTATAGGACAGAGTGGAAGTGCCCTATAGGGTTTCCAAGGAGCAGCTGGTGAATTTGAACTGCCAGCCTTTGGTTAGCAGCCAAGCTCTTAACCACTACACCACCAGGGCTCCATACATTGGAAAACTACATTTGTAAAGATGAAATTTCTCTTCAAAGTAATGTTAATGGCAACCCTTTCAAAAGGCCAGCCTTTTAAAAAAAAATTTTTTTTTTTTAAGAACTGATTCCAAAATCATATGGACAGAAACAAGAAAAGTCAAAACAATCTTGAAGAGATGTAAAGCTAATATATACACACTACCAGATATCAAAATGTAATATAAAGATCTATTAGTTAAGGCACTGTGTTATTGAGGCATGGATAGGCAACCTGATATAGAACAGAATAGAGACTCAAGCAATACATCCATACATGTAAGGTCATATAATTTATGATAAAGATGAAACTTTAGTGAAGAAAGGGTGGACCTTTCTGTAAAAGGTGCTGGGACAATTGTATAAAAATACCAAACCAAAAATAAATTCCAGAAGGATTACAGATGTAAATATTTTAAGCAAAGTGATAAAGCTTGTTATTCTAAAGCATATGAGAATATCTTTTGACCTTGGCATAAGCGAAGATTTCTTAAGTCGAACACAAAAAACATCACAAATAGTGAAAGCAAAAATAAGATAAATCTAACAATAATAAAATTATTAACTTCTGCTACTCAGAAGAGAGTGAAAGCAGAATCCACAGAGTGGGAACATATATATAGCAAATGACTCATGTCTAAAATATATAAGGAACATCTACAAATGAACAAGAAAAAAAGATAAGTCAATAGGTAAGTGGCCAAATGATTTGAACGAATACTTCACAAAAGACGATATACAAATGGCCAATAAACATGCAAAGGGGCTCAACCTCATGGTAAGTGAAAAGTAAAAGCATAAGATACCACCCTATAAGGCACCAGAATGGTACAAAACAAATTTAAAAGCTAGAAAATGCCAAGTTTTTCTCAAGGATATGGAAGCATCTGGCTGGAACTCCCATACTGCTGCTATGGTGTAAATTGGTAAAATGATTTTGAAAACTGTTTTGCTGAACACATGCATATTCTGTGACCCAGAAACTCCACTTTTAATGAAATGCATACCTACGCTCACCAAAAGTTATGAACCAAGATGTTTATAGCACTCTTTGCAATAGTCTTACACTGAAAAGTACCCAAATATCCTTCAGCAGTAAAACATAGGGATGAATCTCACAAACCTAAAGGTGAATGACAGATTTAGACACAAAATTATACGCATATACTGTATGACTCCATTAATGCAAAGTACAAAAATAGGTGAAATAATCTATACCTCGTTAGAAATCGGAGGAGTGGGCACCCTTCTGAGGAGGGAAGTGACTAGAAGGGAGCATGGGGGTGCTTCTGGGGCACTGGTGATTTCCGTTCTTGATCTGGAGGCTGGTTACAAGGGTGTATTCAGTCTGTGACAGTTCAGCAAACTGCGTACTTATTTGTATTTTTCTTTACGTAAATTATATTTCAACAAAAGCATCTTAAAATATTAAAGTGCAAAAAATGACATTGCATATATGTGCAAGATACTAAATATTCAGTCTAAAAACTTTGAATACAAACTATGCTTGGTGCCCCTTCCAGCCTCCCAGGCTAGAGATCCAAGGCAGGTAGTTTTAGACACACTAGAGGCTTTAAATACAAAAGTTCAGCTTTTAAATTTGAAAGCTTAAAACAGTGGGTAGAAAATAAATTTAGAATTTTTAAGTTGTTATTGTCTATAGAGGAAGCAGGGATAGTATTATGGGAAGGGGTATTGAGAGCACAGGGGGCTACTCTATTTGATCTGTGATATTACGGAGGAAAGTAAAACCATGGTCTGAGTAACTAACAAAATGATTTTAATTACTTACTAGGTAAAGTAAAATCTTTAGTGGCCAAATTTTAAGAAGAATCATTTAAGAAAATAAAAATGAGCTCATTCAATATTAATTACTTCCTTCTAAAAGCAATGGCAGCATTTCAATGGAACATTAAAGCATTATGGAAATATATGCAAGATTTACATGAACAGTACATTAATTTATTCAGAATGGTGCTAACACCAAATAAATTCATAATGTCGCATATTTGAAATGCATTGTTACCCAAGCATACTTTGTAAACATAAAATAATTTCCATCCTTTAAAAGCACTTAGTTTTTATATATTAGCTGTCATACATTTAGTAAGAAAAAAATAAGATTAATGTGTCTGTTCTAAAACAGTGACCTGCTTCATAGCAAGTGCTGTTATATCTCTATGGATATGCAGAAAAAATTTAGATTAATTTACTGTTAATTTGCGTAATGCACATATATTCCTAGGCTCAAATATAGTAAAAATGATGGGTTCAAATATGATAAAAAGAGTAAAGATAAGATTTTTATTAGTTCAAATATTGTATGGTGGTGTTCATATATTACTTTAACTTGTCTCATAGTTCTTCTGTTTCATTACCAGTTATCTCCATACTAAAACACACACACATTTTAATATTTTCAGAGTAAGGATCTACGTGTCAGTATAAGTTAGGCTAGATGATAATCAGTATGAAATTTTCAAACAATCAAAATATTTAACTTAGAAATATGATGGTGTAGACAATTTAAAACTTCTCATTGCTAGTATATCAGAGAGAAGTGACATTTTAGACTCATGGAAAAGGTATATTACAGATTCTTTGTGTGTGTATGCGTGTGTGTGTGTGTGTGTGTGTGTGTGGATGGATAACCGCATACCATCTAGTCGATTACGACTCATAGAGACACTATAGGACAGAGTAGAACTTCCCCGTTAGGTTTCCAAGGAGCGACTGGTGGATTTGAACTCCAACTTTTTGGTTAGCAGCCATAGCTCTTAACCACTGTGCCACCAGGACTCCTGTGTGGATGGATAGTGTATGATAATTGAAACAGAATATAATAATTTGAGTCTTATTTATTGTAAAAAGACAGTAAAGCAATGGTTTATTCCATGAAATCTATTAAACTGAAAAGATTCCTGAAATACCAAAAGGACTGCTTTACATTTGTTACTGCTGTGAAGGTTACAAGCATTATAATAAATTACCTCTATTTTATACATGAGAAAACCGATGCTGAGATACTCTAAAAGAATTGCCTGAGGTAGGAACTCTGATCGTATGTCTGAGGTCTAGCCACTTCTATGGTGCATGCATTTTTTTATTACAACAGTTAATATTTGTATGCTTGAACTAAAGCAAATATAAAACAATACATGAGACAGAGATATAAAGGCCATAAACAAAACAAAACCTTAACATTTCCTAAATTTAAGGGCCTTCGTGCACAAACAGTACGATGTTGTTTAGGTCTTTCAAAGGTAATACTCCATAGATGCTTATATTTGTGAACTGAGTTGATAAATACCTCAAATATTTTTTAGTGATAAGGAAAGACACAAACAAACAAACAAAACTTATTTATTATTCATTCATTCATTCATCCATTCTGGTAAATGGAATACATTATACAAATGTTGATAAGAATCCACTTGTTGGATTCATAGATATTATGGTATTAAAAAGACAAGGAGAACCAATGCATTAAAAAAAAAAAAGTTACAGAAAAACTATTCAAAAGAAACTGATAACTACTTGAGGCTTTTCATATGTGGATTGCAGTTTAGAAGAAAAATCTACATAAAGAATCATTACAATCCTTAACACTCAAATCTAAGTAAATCACAAAAGATTCCAATGTAAACATAAAACACTCTGTTGCTAAATATTCTGCCCTCAATTGGAGTCAGCTAGAGACCAAGTTCTTACTTCATCTCGAACGCACATGTCTTAATACTAACTTTTAGAATCAAAATACAAGAAAAGAAATATCTGAATATATTTTTTCTAATTCCAGAAAGATGAGTTTTTACCCCCATGTAATCCTTTTTATCAGATAGATAATGGCGATATTGATGTTTCTGGAAGATCATGACATTTCTTCCATGATCAAAATTCTGAATACCAGTGTGATCAAGCAAACTACGAAATCTATTCTTAGATCTGGTCTAAACTAACTCCAGATGTAATATCTAAATGCAAATTTACCCATGTCAATATTTTCATCAACATTTATAAGACAAAAGTAAAAAGATTTTGGTTCAGATTCTTGTATAAACCTGACAGAAGATTTAGAATTCTTAGCACATATTAGCATTTGTTAGTTGTGCTTATCCTTTTTGATAATATTTTTACATAAAGCTGAGATAAATTATGAGCTTTCCTCTCTAATTGTATTTCTACTTTACCGCAAAGAAAACCCACTGTTATTCAAATCAATCTTTACTCCCAAAATGGTTGCTAGTGACACCCTGAAATTAGCATCTAACAGCCTCATCAATTCCAGATGACAAAGAAATAAGTGCCCCTATTGTATGATGAGTTAGTTTCAAATCCAAAGAATAGTCTCGATTAATTTCAGCATATTTTGAATCTTTAAAAAGTTCATGTATTGAAAAGAATAAGACAATTGTATGACAGATTCCTTTTTTACACAGCATGTTTGAAATGGACAGTCTTTGGAGTTATGCATGCAAACACTGATTTTAATACCCAGGATTGTATACTTCCTGTGGCCTTCAGAGATGGCTCTGAAGATTTGGTGAATTATTTTTTTACTATTATAAATTTCTTTAGTGAAGTCTAAAATTCATTAACTAATATTTTTCAAGCTTTTTAGGACTATTAGAAAGCTTGATTAGAAATTTTTTGGTCAGACACAATTTTACTCCATGTATGCAGGGTCATCATTTCTGGATATTCCTCCCAATGCTGAAGAATGTGTTATTGTTGTGTGCTGTCGAGTTGGTTCCAACTCATAGCAAGTCGATAATGACTTGTGGAGAAACAACTTTCATCAAAGCCTTCTGCAACAAAGATTTTTATTGTGACATATCAGAAAACAAAATGGGAAAGCACTCAGGCTGTTAACAGACCGAAATCCAAAGAAGTACAATCTACAGTTTTGACAGGTTCTGATTCATTATGCGTAAATTACTTTCAGACTATGATTGGTTAAAGACAAAGAATAAAGATCATGATTTGGTGAACTTTTCTTATTTTTCTCTTCTAACAATTTGGTCTCTTGGCTCAGGAGTCCTGGGGCTGCCATATGTTGCTTGTTTTTTATTTGTTATGTGGGCTACGTATGATATCAGATAGACCTTTAACTTGCTTCCTGAGATAAATCGTTATTTAGTTTTTGGTACACAAGTCCACCGTCCATGAACTGGTTAGAGCATTCTGGCTCACCTCTTTGATGTAGTTTCCTATAGTTTCAAGCTTTTCAGATTCTGACAAGTTAGCCTTTTGTGGTTATGGCCTGCTGTGGTTAGGTTAACTCTATTATCAGGACAGAGTAAAAGTGCCCTGTAGGATTTCTTAGGCTAAAATCTTAACGGGAGCAGATCTCCAGGTCTTTTCTTAGAACCGCCAACCTTTCTGTTAGCAGCCCAGTACTTCATCATTGTGCCAGCAGGGCTCCTTGCTGAAGAATACAGAATTATCACATCTGGTTGCTGCTCAAGTTAAAGTACAGCCAGAATGCTCCTTAGAATGAGGATGGTGAGACTTTGTCTTGCTTACTTTGGACATGTCATCAGGAAAGACCGATTCTTATAAAAGGACATCATATTTGGTGAAGTTGAGGAAGGTCAGCCAAAACAAGGGAAACTCTCAAAGAGATGGATTGACGCTGTGGCTGCAACAATGGGTTCTTACAAACTAACGAATGTGAGGACGGCACAGGACTGGGCAATGTTTTGCTTCATTATACATAAGGTCACCTTGAGTAGAAGCACACTCAACAAATAACAACAACAAATTAAAGGGTCCAGAGCATTTTCAAAAGACACTAATAAACATCCCTTCTTCCACTGTTGAAGTTCTTTAAAGGAAAGGGTGCTACTTCATTTTTTTGGAGTGGAATTAAATAGAAAAAAAAAGAAAAGAAAGGAGAAGGAGAAGGATGAGGAAGAAGGGAAGTAGAAGTAAATAAGTTTATAACTCGGCCTCCAGGTAGGTTCCTTTAATCACGTTAGTGGGCAACCACACAAATTAACGCATAGCAATACTGTACAAAATGTTATATAGTTTTTAAAGCCAAATTCCAGTCATCAGTTTTTACCAGGGATTGTTTTATTTTCACTGTTTTCCTTTGAAGGCCACATTTCAAAGATCTCTTCTTTAATTAATTAATTTGTTGTCAAACAAATTGGGTGCCCCTTTCTTCAGATTCACTGGTGTTCTAAGTCACCCTGTGTGGAGTGTGGGAAGCAGGTGGGACAGTTTAGATGGTAAAATTTTAAGAATAGTATCCTTCTTCTAAGACTACACTGTAATCCAATCTTGGGAAATTAAAGCTAAAATTGCAAAGATAGTTTGGGATTTAATCTTTGTAAAAGCGTAGGCAACAAATCCATATACTGAGAGTGATGGAGGAATTATGGAGATTACAGGAGAGCTCAACCCTTACACCAGCCACACTGACAAACCATTTGAATCATTATGACTTCTTAGCTGAGTCTGTCATTTTTCCCTACATGTAATGCTCTTACCCTGCCTGGAAAGACCTTAACTAGCCCCCTTTGTCCATGAAATCCTGCACATATTTTAGACCCTCTCTTTCTCTATGAGTTTATTCTTCATGTAAACTCACATGGATCACGTCCACATAAAAATTGCAGTGATTGTCTTTGCTACTGTTTGGCACACATTTTGTAGTACAGCTTTGTTTGGTTATGTCAGCCCCTTTACTAGACTGGGATTTCCTCCAGGACAGTGCTCAGTGGTCATGCATTTCCTGCTATTCCCTGTGGCTCCATAAATACTTGTTGGCTGATTGATTTTCTTCTTTGCCTATTTATTACACTTGATAAAAGGCAGGATTTCTTTTTATAGAGTTCATGGCTTCTCTTATGATTCATACCCTCTCTATATGTATCTATATTGTTGTAAAAAATAAAAAGGGCGAGTTTTTGAAATATTTTTACAAAATCAATGTCTTCAGTATAGTGTTAAAGTTTTACAGGGATTCATTAAATTTTGATGTATATTTAGATTCATTTTTCTCAATTAAGGAAGAGTTTTTCAAAAACACAAAAAAGTATTTCTAGGTGGTAGTTAAGAAAAATGCCAGGGACAAAATACCTCTCTTATCTTGTCTATAACCATCTTCATATTGATTTAAAAAATCTATCTATCTATATACATTCATACATATATATACATACACACATATATATATATATATATTTATATGAACTAGGATTATGGCTTATTTATTATCTGTGAGAATCATTTAGTTTAAATTTACCTTGCATATAACTTAAATAACTGAGGCAGTCTGTATGTTGAATAATGAATCAATAAAACATGAGTCCTTGAAATCCATTAGAACAAGACATAATGTCTGTTTGCCAGGTAGGAAGAAAAAACATGTTCCACCGCTGAGGTGAAAGCTGCATGTTCTATTTGGCAGTAAGTCTGGTTCTAGTTATTTGGAGACCCCTCATATACAGTGGCAGCAGGGTTTTTTTGTCAACATAACCCCTGGAGCCAACTTGGGTGGGATAAATTTCTGAAAACGTAGGGTTAACATGGTAGGGAGCAGCACAGTTGGCAGAAAATACTCTGCTACCTGGGTAGTTTGGCATTCCGGAACAAGAGTGGACATCCCAGGTGTTCCTGTCTGAACTTGCCCTCTTTGCTGAAAAACAAAAGGGCATTTCAACCCCAGTTTCTCTGCTATGGAGATATCTGAGAGAAGGTTCTGCTGGTTTCCTTGGGAGAATAGTAAAATATAAGATAGTATAAAATGGAGAGCCCAACATCCTTACAAATCCCCTAGCCTGGAACTGAATTTCTGTTGAGCTTTCGCCCCGGAAAAGATGCAGAGGAGAAACAGATGTGGGAAGTTTGCAAAACTAGTAATTTTTTAAGTTGATGTTGTTTGTCTTCCATTCCTCAGATAGTCAAGAATTAGAGACCCATCAATATCCTTGACAAATAAATGTGTCTTTGATTCAGGGATTTGGGGAAAATGTTAGGTTTAAAAATTTCTCCAGTGCTTTGTAATTATTTTCAAAATTGTTTTCGATTTTTTAAGGAACAGTTTTGTACGTATTTATACCGGATATGTTACCTAAGACTAACTAACCTTGCAATGATAGGCACTTCTTTTGGTTGATTTGAATGAATTACAAGTCAGCCTGCCTAGTAAAAAATACAATTGTTGTTAAGAATGTTTTAAATACACCTCAATAAGTAAGAATTTAAACTTTTTGTACCAATTCTAAGGTTTCTAATAACAGAGTATTTGAACCTTATAAATCTTGGAAATCTAATTAGACAATGTTAAGTTCTTTCTAGTTGAAGCCACAGATGTTTCACACTGGGAAAATCAGCAAGCCCCAGGGTTTGTTTGGTCTAGAGGAGTGTCAAATTTTCATGGATAATTTAATAGCTTATAACTCTAATTTTTTCCTGTAAACCAAGAGATGATAAATAATGATTGCACTAAAACTGTAAAATTAACCCTCTAGGCTAATGAAAATTTTCAGGAACCAATGAGAAAATTAATTTCTGGTACTTAATGCTTCTTTATTGCCAACCTTTCCAGAGTTGTATTATATCTCATAATGTGACAGGAAAGGCACATAAACACACTGGACTGATGCAATTCAAAAAGAATTACATATCAAGGGAAGCTTCAAGTATCTTTCATCTCTTATCCTCACTGACTAATCTATTGCGGGAAAAAGACTCTTCTTCAATTTAAGGACTCAGAGTGGCATTTTTTTCCCATAATTTTTGATTCATGTACCATCAAATAGAAATTATGTGCCTTTATGAAAAAATGGAAAACATACATCAGAATTACATGGCATAATTTTTTAATATTATGATGTGATATAATTTATTAAGTATATAATAGAATTGGTCAACTTAGATTATCACTACAAATTAATCACTGAAATTTTTATATAGAGTATTGGGACTTAATAGCATAATTAAAATGATAACACACATTACCAAAATTACCTTTCTCCTCATTATCAATTCTATTTAAGCAGTGATATTCTAATCTTTTAGAAGATATTGGATCAACTAAAATCAAGCAACTTTCTGCTTTTGGTCTCCAAAGAAACCATTATCAAAGCCTGGAATACAAGGTGAGAGACCGCAGGATTGTTCATGGAGCATAACCCAACCTCAGACGTTTACATCATGTGGGTCATTCTCCGTTTGACCTTCAAGTTACCTTGATGTTTCTAGCTCTGAGACAAAAGCTTTGCAGTTCAAAAGGAACTAGGAAATAGCATACTTTTAAATTATGCATTAGCACTTAGCATCTGGAAATCCCAGTTGCAATAGCCAGAGTTAAATCAGTGTAGTCTTTTTTTATTATTTTTTTTTATAGCTGAGTGCACCCAAACACAAGGGTAGCAGAAGGCCCTTGAGTAAGTATAGTACCATCCCAAACCCAACATTCTTCTCAATTAATGGAATACCTCTGGTGTTCAAGAATATTGTTTCCCTACTAAGATTTATGACTAGAATTACCTCATTGAAAATTGGCCTGTAAATGGCAGAAACTCTCTGGAGCCACAACTCTGGGCTCTTCTGTAGTGAGAAAGAAGGGCATTGAGGAATTTCTCTAGACACCAATTTAAATTCTGTCTATCAGAGTTCCTGCTATTGATTTTCCATAAATGTTGAGATGAAAAATTTGATCATAACTCTAATATAGGAGGGCAAGGCACGGACTAGGAAAATAAAATGAATAAAAGATAAAGGTAATGCAGATATTTTCTGTATTATGGTTTGCAGAATTTACCTTACAATGGGGGAATGGGGTTAGATTCATAGCTAAATCTGGAGAGGATTGATTTAATAAAAAAGGGTTTTTATTACATGCAAAATCATATTTTATAATATTCTTTGCTATAAAGTCTTGGATATAATAAAGTAAATAAAATCTAAGAAAGATTAATAATTCTTCAAATTACAAAACATTTTTACACAAACTCAGCTCACATAAGTGCAGAAGTGACTTCATAAACTACTATATATGGTTATCAATCAGGAATCTAATATTTTCTTTTAATCATATAGTTTCTAGCTTAATATATTTCTCATCATTTAAATAAACACTTAGTTGTGTATTTTTGTTCATCTAAATATATCATTATTTTTAAACCTCTCTATATATTGTCAGAGTCTTGGTGGTGTAGTGATTAAGAACTCAGCTACTAACCAAAAGGTGGGCAGTTCAAATCCACCACCCGCTCCTTGGAAACCCTATGGGGTAGTTCTACTCTGTCCTATAGATCGCTGTGAGTCGGAATCAACTTGACGGCAACAGGTTTTTGTTTTTGGTTTGATATATAATGTTAGTCATTTTTCTCTTTTTGTTAAGAAATGCCAAAATGATATAAATGGCAAGCGTAACATTTTCCTTAAAACTTCCCAGAACCTACTGCCATTGAGTCTGATTCATAGTGACCCTATAGGACAGAGTAGAACTGCCCCATAGGGTCTCCAAGGCTGTAATCTTTACAGAAGCATACTGTCACATCCTTCTCCAGTGGAGTGGCTATGGTTTTGAACCACCAGCCTTCTTGGGTAGCAGCCTAGTGCTTTAACCACTGCACTACCAGGGCTCCTCTCCTTCAGACTTAGTAGGCACTTAAACACAGAATGTCACACTAATAAATAATCAAATTTACTTATGCCTGAGTGAGGGTGTTTCCTCAGGTTTTTTACTTGAGCTTTTTTTTTTTTACCCCATCCCCACCCCTCTCCTCCCTTGTAACTATCAAAGATTGTTTACTTGAGATTTAACACCGGGGTTGCTGTAGTGTGGTTGAAGTAATACGTATATTGAGGTATATGCCTTTGAGAAACGAATTGCCTTTTTTAAAGGACCTCTGAAGATGAAGGAATTAAGCCTTTATATTGACTCTGAGGCACCCACTGAGGATGACTGTAATCTAAAAAACATTCCTGGAAAGAACTAAAAAGCTTCATCAACAGACCTGAGACGGGCCATGACACCAGCGGGAAAGCCAATAAGGAAGATACCAAAAAAAAAAAAAAAAACAAACCTGTTGCTGATGAGTTAATTCTGACTCATAGTGACCCTATAGGACAGAGTAGAACTGCCCCATAGGGTTTCCAAGGAATGCCTGGTGGATTCGTACTGTCTACCTTTTGATTAGCAGCCGAGCTCTTAACCACTATGCCAGCAAGGTTTCCATAAGGAGGGCAAAGGGAATCATATAATGCACTAGCAGCTTTTGGACCTGCTTAAGAGATTTCACACCTGAGTTAGAGACCCTACCCAGTCCTGATTTTCATTCTATCTTCCTTTGCCATCTTCACATCCATCCTCCTGTCAGCCCTAGAAAGGACAGCCCCTATACCTTTGTCATTTTTTTTCCTTCAGCTTCATAGCCCACTTCTACCTAACTGACCCTCGCATGTGAACTATGGACTGTAGCTTCTCTGCACCCTTCAGTACATTTAAACCTGTATGTTCTGCCATATCTTTAAAGCTCAAATAAGTCTAAAATATAACTTACCGTCTCTTTCCCTAAAACAAACTCCTCTCCAAATTATTAAGCATAACCCTGAACTTGTTAACCATTTGGTGGTAAGAAATGATACCTCTTTGCATGCCCAATATCTGGCAGAGTGTCCTACATACCATAAAGTCAGTGAATATCCATGATGAGTATTATCATATTTTAGGGAAGAATGTTTCTAATAGTAGGCTTGTGAGTTTCCAAAATCAATCTTTTAACAGAATTCTTAATCTCTAGCCACTAAGACAACATTGATCAGGTTTCACACATCTAAATGGTGGGAATTCAGGTAGGTTCTTGGGCTAGATTTCAATGAATCCTTTCTTTTTTTTTTTTTTTAATTTTTTAAATTGTACTTTAGATGAAGGTTTACAGAACAAATAGTTTCTCATTAAATAGTTAGTACACATATTGTGTTATGACATTGGTTAAACAATCCCACGACATGTTAACACTCTCCCTTCTCAACCTTGGGATCCCTATTACCAGCTTTCCTGTCCCCTCCTGCCTTCTAGTCCTTGTCCTGGGCTTTTGTGCTCCATTATTCTCATTTTGTTTTATGGGCCTGTCTAATCTTTGGCTGAAGGGTGAACCTCGGGAGTGACTTCATTACTGAGCTAAAAGGGTGTTCGGGGGCCATACTCTTGGGGTTTCTCCATTCTCTGTCAGGCCAGTAAGTCTGGTCTTTTTTTGTGAGTTAGAATTTTGTTCTACACTTTTCTCCAGCTCTGTCCGGGACCCTCTGTTGTGATCCCGGTCAGAGCAGTCAGTGGTGGTAGCTGGGCACCATCTAGTGGTATTGGGCTCAATCTGGTGGAGGCCATGGTAGCTGTGGTCCATTAGTCCTTTGGACTAAACTTTCCCTTGTATTTTGTTTTCTTCATTCTTCCTTGCTCCTGAAGGGGTGAGACCAGTGGAGTATCTTAGATGGCTGCTCACAGGCTTTTAAGACCCCAGATGCTATCCACCAAGGTAAAATATAGAACATTTTCTTTATAAGCTATGTTATGCCAATTGATCTAGATGTTCCCTGAGACCATGGTCCCCAGCAATTCGGTCCCTCAGGAAGTTTGGATGCGTCTATGGAGCTTCCATGACCTTGCCCTGTGCAAGTTATGCTGGCTTCCCCAGTATCAGTGAACCATTTGACTACACAGTGACTGGAATCCAGCATAGTACCTTTGGCTTTCTCTTCTTGTTCTTCTGAGCTTACAGACAAGCAAAGAGTAGAGGAATACAACACAATATAGCAAAATATGGTTGGACTACTTGTTTTATGTAGAATTACCCCACCAATTTAAGAGTTACCTAATGTCACCATGGGTCCGCATTGACTCACGGCAACTAACAACAACAACAGAAAAAACGATGCTACTGAACTAAACTAAACTTTTAGGTACCCCTTAAGAGATTTCTGAACCTATTGATTTAATTTTATTTTTTTTAGAACTTGTTAAGAACCCACGTTGATATAAACCAATTTGCCTAGGGTATATCTTCATAGGCTAAGGGCATAGAAACTTAGGCAGATGGAGCCTAAAAACATCTGTGATTGAAAAAAGCAAATTTGAATAGATTGGGTAATTACTTTTTAGGGGTCAGTTGTTACCAGGGAAACAATCAAAAAGAAAAAAAAAATCTTAACAGAATAATTTAGCAAACAGAAAACAGTTTTATATATATAAATATATACAGATAGATATATAGATTACATAAAATACATATAAATATGATATCTAACATACACATATATGAATGAATTTTCAAATTTATAATCATAAAATTTAGTATCCTATAAGCAAATATATTCAAGTACTTTTTTGTACTATACTTAGTGAAAGCAATTTAATATTATTGAAGAGGTATTATTTCAATATCATTAAAAATGAATTAAAAACTTTCCACATACAAACCTAACCTTAAACATTTTAAGAATTCTACAAAAAATATCTTCGTTCTACCAGCTACTGAAAGTGATAGAGAACTCACTACCTCCTGAATGGACATGTTACAGTTTTGGACAGTTGAAATAATTAAAGTATCTTACAGTCTACTGTTCTTACATTTGCCTTCCTCAACTATCCAAATGCTGCCCTGCCTTCTGGACTGGAATGAAATAGTTCTTTCAAGTGATAGCCTGTCACATCATTTACCTTACTTACCAGCTTGTCCCAAAGCCTTCTCTTCTCCTTTCTAAACAGTATTAGATCTCTCACTATTCTGTTCATCCTCTGTTGAAAACATTGTAATTTGTGAACATCTCTTTGAAAAGATAGATCCAAGGAAGTTACATAATCTGGATGAGTTCTAGCCAACTAAATACAATCGGACCACTTCTTCCTTTGTTTTAATCCCAGAAGTCCCAAAAGTGATGAAGAAACGATGTTCACTAAAAGCTTGAAATAATTATAAATCAAAACATAAACATGGTAAAAGTATCCTAATAAAGTTATGAAAAAGATTCCTTATAGACAAACTTTAGGAGAGTTTATTTTGAATCTTATATTAGGTCTATAGTTAGTAATTGAAGCAATTTTACCAGGTACCGAGGGGGGAAAAAAATGTATGTAAAAAAAATTGTTTCTCTTTTTCTTAGCTCTTATTTAATTACTCTTAATCATGCCAGACACAGTTGCTATCTCTTTCTTTGTCTTGGTTGGTTTTCTTTTTGATTCTTGTGTATAAAATTACATTATTATCTCTAAAAGAAAGGGAAGCAAAGGGCTGAACAGAGAATGAATAGACAGAGATAGCTGTAGATGGAGTCCCTGGGTGGTGCAAATGGTTAACTTTGGGCTGCTACCAAAATGTTGGCAGTTCCATCCCACCCAGAGGCACCTTAGAAGAAAGGCCTGGTGATCTACTTCTGAAAAATCAGCCACTGAAACCCTATGGAGCAGAGTTCTACTCTGAAGCACATGGAGTTTCCACAAGTCACCATACCACAAAGGCAACTGTTTTTGTTCTTTTTTTTTTTAAATAGATAGCTAGGCACACACAAGACCCCTGGTGGTGCAGTAGTTAAAGAGCTTGGCTGCTAACCAAAATTTCGTCAGTTCGAATCCACCAGCCACTTCTTGGAAACCCTATGGGGCAGTTCTACTCTGCCTTATAGGTCGCTATGAGTCGGAATTGACTCTACAACAACAGTTTTTTGTTTTTTTTTTAAGATACACACAAACATATATATATATATATATTTTAGATACACACAAACGCATGTGTACATATATATATTCATACAAATACACACATATATACATACATACACGTGTATATAAATTTTTCTTGCAGTTGTTGATAGTTTCTAAAATCCATGTGCTAAAAATGTTATAAAAAAATGCTACCTTGAGTACTGGATCGATAGCTCTTCTTGAAGATTCTTACTCTTTTTAGCAAGAAAGATCCTTAAAAACATTTATCTTGCAGTTGTTGATAGTTTCTAAAATCCACGTACTACAAAGTTTATTATAAAAAATGCTACCTTGAGTACTGAACTGATAACTCTTCTTGAAGATTCTTATTCTTTTTAGCAAGAAAGACAGATCCTTAAAAACATTTAAAGAGTTTGAACTTCTCCCTGTAGGATGGATGGTTTGCCAAAGCCTATGGCACTTTGGCTAGTCATTTTTTTTTCCTAAGATGAAAACAAAAATCTCTGACAACATAATACGAGAATTTTCCTCTGAGGCTTCATTGTTAGGATCCAGTACTAAACTTTCCAGTTCAAACGGGCAAAGAATTTTGAATAAAGCATGTATGTCCTTAGGAAGATAAAATTCAATTCTGTAGAGGAAAGGAAAGCTCCTTTAAACAAAAACAACAAATACTGCAGATATCAGAAATGAACCAATCCTTTCCTTCTCTTTAATCAATCTCAATATGATGATTAGATGAACAAAATTGCCTTATAAAATATTCATCCAGTACAATTTAGAGGCAGCTTAATGAGGTACGTACAATTACTGCTGGGAAAAGCAACTGAAGACATTCTCTTAAATTGCAAATGGAGTTGAATGAGGTGGAGCTATATTACAGTTTTTTTTTAAACAAACTTCTTCCTCTTTGGACATTCCACTGAGTATTCCACACGAATTCCTATTTTCCATTAACCTCTCTCTCAGCTTTAATTCTACTCTCATTTTCTCAAACTCCTTTGGAGAAACATAAACATGAATAAATAAAATAGAAAGCATAGAGTTCTAACCCAGTATCTATTCATTTGTCCTTGGTGTTGCTTGGAAATCTCTATCAGACCACTTTTGCTGCCCTTGAACTCTCTCCTGAGCAATAATGGTCAGAAGTTAACCCTGCTGCTTACATCAATGATTCAACAGTACAGTTCAGTTCAACAACTCTTTCTGTAGAACCAACACCAGATGGAATGCTTGACCTTGAGGTAACCCAATGACTAAAAAACATGCTCCTTATCTTCAAACAATGGAAGTACAGACTCATGGTGTGAACAAATAAAATGATTTCATAAATCATGAGAACCCTCTTCTCATTTTCACTTATCTTCATTTAAATGACTGTATCTTCGTATATGTCAGTTTTAGAGAATGGGGTGGGGGGGAGGGGAGTCCCTATAAACAAATAGAGGCTCTTTAATTAATTGCTTTAGAGAAATTAGTGAGGGAGACTTTAATGTGCACTTAATAACCGTTCCATTCAATCAATCCATTAATCAATTTAATAACCCAACTTTAAAATAAAATCTCTTGAAAACTGTTTTTGCTCTTCCCATTCTAGCATTTTTTCCAATTCTTCTTATTCCATCTTCTGCCCAGCTTTTGGAACGTGAGGAGATGCAGTGTCCTGATGCTTTTCTACATGTTTTAGTATTTTCTAAAGCCATCACTTCTTAGCTTGTCTTCCTGACTCCTCCTGGTCTTCTGTCCTGACATGGAGTATATTCTTTTCCTCCATTTCATTCCCTCTGCCACCACCTGAGCCAAGACCTGTTTTAGCTCACACAAGTTACTTCACCTATGCTGGCTGATAATGTTGCCTTCATTGCATTCATTTTACAAGCACCCCACTGTGAGACTTAGCATATTAAAAGACTGCTTGGAGCACATTACTCTGCTCCTCTACCATCTCCTATATGATGCTTTTTCATTTCATCACATCTAACTTTCCAATTAAAATATTGCCATAAATATATCCCACCAAAATTTCTCAACATTATTGTTCTCACTGTCTGTCTTTCCCTTAGGTCAGACCCATTTATTTATATTCTCTGAATCTAACCTCCTGGCAATTCCTGATGTTTTCATCCATGTTTAAAAATTTCATCTCCCCTTCAGTAATGTGCTACTCTCCATTTTATCCATATTTGATTTCATTTATTTTTTAAAACAATCCTATGAAGTAGGTATTACTACTATTATCGCCATTTTATAGATGAGGAAACTGGTCATAGAAACATACTGCTAATAAGTTGTAGAGCAAGAAGTCAAAAGCAGGCAGTGTGGCTCCAGAGTCCATCACCTTATCTTCTCTACCCTCTAATGTCCTATGCTGCCTCACGTGTATACCGCTCATCATTTTCAAGCGGGCAAGTATCAGACATTACCCCACCCCCATCTCTTCTTACTCTAGGATTTGTGGGGCACTGCTGGGCATATCGTGGCCACTTAATGAATAACTGATTATGAATTCATTCCTTCCATTCATATAAGATATTCAATCTGGTGGGTTTTATGGAGATAATGTGTTTTTTTTTCAATAGTAGGGGGATCCTCTTCCTATTGTCCTATTTCTATCAAAAGAGTTTTTCTCATTTGAAACTTTATATACATTCCCATGTTTGTGCCAAAGTTAAAATAAAACAGCTGTGCTTATTCAGTGTCTGCTGAAATCAAGTTGAAGGGAAACTCATCCTTCTACAAAGAAACAATAAATATGTCAAATTTAAATTCAAAGAAAACTAAACTACACTTTTTTTCATTCTAACAGTATTCAAATGTTATTGTCAATGAGATAACTTTTGCCTATCTCGTTTTGTTATCTTTCTGCACATTGAACTTTTGCATTGTTTCCTTAGAGCCTGTTAAGTTATAGCATAGGAATTAAAATACAGGCTCTGAAGTAAAAAAGATTTTGGTTATAGATTTAGCTTACTTCTTACCAAGTTTCTGACTTTGGGAGTTATTTAATCTCAATATTCTCATTTATAATATGAGTAGGTTTATTCAGATTTAGCAAATAAAAATATAACCTAAAATATGAGGCTATTCACAGTTGAAAGATGCATGTTAAGCACTCAGTAGAATGCCAAGCACATGGTAATAACCACTAGTAAACATTCAGTATTATTACCTTTACTTTATTGTCTGAATGCTCTTTCTCGTTGCCTAAGCCAGGTCCTCTCCAAGCTTTCCTCCATTTTCCATTTGTGGAACTCAAAATTGAGTGTTAAAAAAGAAATACATGGAATTATCTATGTATCACAAAAACCTTGACAATTATAAAATGCATTTATTTTAAATCATCTATAAAAAATATTTATGTTTAAGAATCAGGGCTGGATGAAGGCAAGTCAGGGCCCTAAACACTGATAATCTGTGGTGCCACTTCCTCTGCTTACTCACGCATTTGAATGGGATGTGTGAGTTATAGATATATATACACCTCACTTATTAGCATATATAATGTCTGTTCCAAGCAACAGACAATAAAAAATGAAATTCACTTGATACATAAATTAAAACCTTTCATGTAGATAAATATTAATATTTATAGTATTTTTGTATGTTTGTTATGTTAGTACTATATTAAATTTTTACCCACGTTAGCATTATATTAAAGGTATGTTAGATTGCATCCATATGTATGCCAAACATATTTTAAAGTTAAAGTTATAAATATTATTGTTTGCAAAACTTAGGACATAACCCTGTATGTAAATACTATACAGTTAAAGAGTAACTTGATTGAATTCATTGCAATAGTGGATTTATTCGAGTTCCCTCGCTTTTGCGTATCAATCTGGGACTGCAGTTCCCACTGGTTATTTACCAGGAACATGTGCAGGAGGATGCCCTTGTGTTTGTATCATGGCAAAGAGCATTGCTGGCTCTCCTGGCTGGAGGTGCTGGATCAGCCGATGTGGATGTACAAGACGGTTCTCTCAAAATGGATAAGAGACATGTTATCTATTAATATAATCCACCCTTGCCCAGTAATCGCTCATGTTAGATCCAGCTGCATATTGGGTAAATGCAGCAAGAGTTAGACTGGATAGCCCACCCCCACCTCTTGTTTATTAGAAAGAAATAGTATACACCCAAGAGAGCTGCCGAGATAAGAACTTACAGTTACACGGGCGGGGACCATAGGAGACAGATGTCAGTGAAGGTGTTGAAGTGGTAGGAGCCTCATAGCTTAAACAACCTCGTGCATGGGCACCCTTGGAACCCTGAGTGAACTTTATTTCCAGCAGGTACATTCTTATGCACTGGAGGTATCAATTTCATTTAATGCCCTGCCAGTTCCCTTTCATTGCAGTGCTTGCTTTTCCTTGTGTCCTGTCAGCTTGGCATCTAAGGGTCTTTGCTTTGGACAACTTGTGCCCCTGTTTTGCTGATGTCCTAAGCACATGCTTACCTTGTTTATTGGGTAATCAGTCCCTGTTAAGAATCAAAGTAATAGGCCTCAAATGCCTACATTAGACAAATCCAAAATAATGTAAAAAATAGAGAAAGGTTATAAACTATTCCTATTTATTGTTTATATTTTTAAGTATATTTGAAAGGTGTATTTCGCTTAGCAAATTCTTCACATCTGGTACTTGAACTAGACCAGCACTGTGTTTCCTGTGGCATTTTCCATCTGAGTAGTATTACTTGAAATTTTCAGACTCAATTATGGGGACTAGAGAATGAACAATTTTCCAGAGGAAATTGTATTTTTCAGTCTGCAGTAGTAGAATAAAAGCAAATGTGGTACAGTAACAACATATTAATGAAAGCAGATCCACTGCTTACTTGTCTGCTAAATGTAACTATTTTGCAAAAACTGGTATCTTTTTTCAGCTTATTCACCTCAGTTTGTTTCCTTAATTATTTGCTCATTTTCATCTCCCTCTCATTCTATAAAAGAACTGTAGCTTCTGTGGTGTCTTCAATCAGAAACATACTTCAGTCACACTCAGGGTGCTACAAAGAAAGACTGATGAGTATTGTGTTACTGGTCCAGTACACCTGTTTTTCCCCAGACTGAAGCCACTCTGAGAATTGAGGAGCAAGGTAACTAATGCACACTCAGCCATCTTGGAGAAGTTCAGGACCCAGGCAATGTGAACGCTGGCCTAAAATGTAAGTTTCTATGGCAGCATCTTTGTCAAATGCCCCTGTTATTTAAGACAACAGTGATGGGAATGCTATCACAAGAAGTTGGATATCTCCAAAAGAACTCTTTCCATGAAGTATACATTTATACTTTCCCCGTGTGCTAGATGAATTGTATTAATTTTATTCAAGTGAAAGTTTTGAAAGTGGGCTTTTCCTTTGGCTTTGTAGTTCTTGACAATATTTACTATTTTTTCCTCTACAAATGACTAGTTTTTGTTTTGTTTTAGTTTAAAATGACAACTAAGGATATTTAAAAATACAAATATCTTCATGTGCTTGATTTCCCCATTTCTCTGTTGATTTTTTATTTATGTTAATGCAAATTTTTTTTGGTCAAGATCATGATCTACATTTGAGAGAAGAGTCTGAAGCACGGGTGTCTCGGGAGGTCTTCTCCAAGCATAAGAAAATTAACACGTCCTAGTGGACTACATCATCATCGATTCCTTGAGTCCAGGAATTACCATCCATAATTTCACACTTGAACTGAAAAGTGCACCTCCAATACCTTAAATATCCCCTTATTAATTCATTATGTTTCTATCCCCATGAAAATATTTAATTGCCTTTTGAAATGTTTGACACAGTCTGACAGAAGTGCTCATCCTTCCCACACAACAACCATTGGAAGATCTTCCTGAAGTGCCTCTCCCATCTCACTTTGTTCAGAATCCTTCACGGGCTTTTCTTTGCCACTAAAATAAAATGCCTCTTCATTCTGCCTTTTAAATCAGTTCACAGTATGAAAAAAGCAAGGAAATGTGAAGTTAGCAAATTCACATTCAGATTTGGGCTCGCTCTAACTTTGTGTGTATCTTTGGGCCAACCATCAACACTCCAGGTGCTGGATTTCTCCTCTGAAGACCAGGTAATCAGAAGCAATGATTTCAAAAGCCTTTCTTCTCTAATATCCAACCTTCCAGTTACTTATTTCCAGGGCAAACTGGACCTGGTAATCACTCTCCCCGTGGCTACTCTTTGCTCCACCATAAGTTGGCTGATCACTCTGGCTAAATGACCTCTCCTGCATTTATTCAGACCCTACTCAAACCTGATATTCCACCTCAAATACCAGCCACTCCACAGAGCCTCTTTTCATTCTTTCAATGAGAAGTACTATCTCCATCCTTTTAATTCTTGTCTTTGTTTCTTATGGCATTTGATCCACCTGTTGCCCTCGAATCGATTACGACTCATAGTGACCCTATGTGTTACACAGTAGGACTGCTCCACAGGGTTTTTTTGGCTATAATACATATGGAAGCAAATCACTGGGCCTTTTTTCCACATTGCCCCTGGGTGGGTTCAAACCGCCAACCTTTAGGTTAGTAGTCTAGCACAAACCATTTATTTTTGTTTCTTATGGCACTTGACTTACACTATCCTTGTATTACAATCATCTGTGAATCTTCTAATCCACTTTATTGAACCCCTAAGGATAGGAAGTCTTCCTTATTTTTTTTTATTTAGGTTTTTCCTTTTTTTTATATATATATTTTATTGTAGTTCAGGTGAAGGCTTACAGAATAAAATAGTTTCTCATGAAACAGTAGTACACATGTTGTTTTATGACATTGGTTAA
>NW_004444166.1:563621-564980 GCF_000243295.1 Trichechus manatus latirostris | reverse complement strand
TTCTTCTTCAGTAGTGCTTTACTTAATTGGGGCTTCTTCCCTTTCCATATAAAGTTAATGATTAGTTTTTCCATCTCTTTGAAGAATGGTGTTGGTATTTGGATCGGGATTGCGTTGTATTTGTAAATCGCTTTGGGTAGAATTGACATTTTCACAAAGTTGAGTCTGCCTATCCATGAGCATGGTATGTTTTTCCATTTATGTAGATCCCTTTGGGTTTCCTGCAGTAGCTTCCTTATTTTTATATCCATGAAATTTTATATTCCACAAATAGGCTACATGTATTACGTATTTTTTGAATTTAAGTTACATCTTAAGATTTTTCATTAAGAAAATATTATATGAGCTTTCTTATTGAAAGTCTGAGAATATTCTAGATAATTTAATACTGTAATTCACATTTGGAATATGAGCCTGATATTTTCCTTCATTTCTCTTTCATGTTTTATAACAGATTCCCCAAACTCAATAATTTTTATGAGAAGTTAATAATAAGTTTTATTATTTTATATGTTTTTCTCAGGCCAGGTCATATTAGTGGTATGATTCATTGTATTGCAAAGGGTATTTGCATTTTGATCATGGTACATGACCACACATATTGTCTTATTTAATTTTTGAACAAAAATACATAATAAACAATTTTCTGTAAGCAAGACTAGATGTAGTTTTATTGCAAAGTGTGTATTCTTGATTCTACCCATTGTCATTCCTGGCCAGAAGTTATGTCTTAGAAAGACACACATCTACTCTGTCAGAATAATTGTGCTTTGCAACTGCAGGGGTGACTTTGCTTTCTTCATCTCACAAAATCTGTAGTCTCTCCCAGAAGGTCTCCCTTGCTACAGCACATTTTTAAAGAACTGGTCAAAAAAGACAAATAGTTTGCATATATCATTTTCCAACTCTTAAAATCAAAACTACAACTTTAATTCGAGTAAAAAACAAAGTTGCTTTTGGTCCATTTCTCAAAGTATATTCTTTTTTTTTTTTTGTAAGCTTTATTTTTTTTTAATTGATGTAATTAGATGAAGTTTACATTTCAAGTTAGTCTCCCATACAGATTTTTTTTTAACATACATTGTTATGAGACCCCAACCGCTCACCCCATTCTGTGACAGCACACTCCTCCCCTCTGACCCTGATTCCCCATGAACATTCAACCAGCTCCTAACTCTCTCTGCCTTCCCTTCTAAGCTCTGGACAGAAGCCACCCCTTTGGTCTCTTTTATCTACTTGTCTAAGAGGCACATTCTTCACGAGTATCCCTTTATGTCCCACAGTCCAGTCCAATCCCTGTCTGAAAAGTTGGCCTTGGAAATTGTTTTAGTTCTGGGGTGATGGAGAGACCGGGGGCCA
>NW_004444166.1:553395-563474 GCF_000243295.1 Trichechus manatus latirostris | reverse complement strand
GTGGTTGGGACCAATTGATGCATCTTAGATGGCCGCTTGCAAGCTTTTAAGACCCCAGACGCCACTCACAAAGTAGGATGCAGAACATTTTCTTAATAAGGTTTGTTATGCCAATAGACATAGATGTCCCGTGAAGGCATGGTCCCCAGACCCCGCATCCCTGCTACTCTGTCTCTGAAAGTATTTGATTGTATTGAGGAAACTTCTTAGCTTTAGTTTAGTTCAGTTGTGCTGGCTTCCCCTGTAGTGTGTGCTGTCCTTCCCTTCACCTAAGATCATTCTTTTCTACTATCTAGTTAGTGAATAACCCTCACCCTCCCTCCCCACCCCCGTAACCATCAAAGAATGTTTTCTTCTGTGTTTAAACGTTTTCTTGAGTTCTTATAATAGTGGTCTTATACAGTATTTGTCCTCAAAGTATATTCTTACATGTAACAAGAAAATGGTAAATTTGAAATTCATTCTGTTTTCATACTTTATGTACCATCTTTAAACCTCAAGAGATGCTTGGAACAAGATTTATGTTTGTCTTATTTAAGAACTTCAAAGAGTCACATCTATTTCCTGAATTGGAGAAGCAAAACAAATGACTTCAGTTTTCAATTGCGCTGGAGTGTTCAAGGTTTAACTCTGTGTTAGCACTTCCCTGTTGGGTTCAGATCGCCTCTCTATTTTCCAATTGTCTACTTTGGCATTTAAGAGAGAATTATATCCCTGACTGAAGCACACCTTTCAGATGTTGGAAGTAATATACAGAGCATCCGTTAAAATGCCATGGAAAAGAAAAGGTCTCTTAACGTGAAATTTGCATTTTTCTGGTGTGGGCCAAAAGTATGAAGATTTAAAACGTTCTTCTAGTTTAAAGTAAGATTATTCATAATAAGGGCATGTTAATATGGCAAAAGCATGCTGCAAGGCATACGCTCATATGCTGGGTTGGAATGTTGCCACCACCACAATGGCTGTGGGCTTCTCTCCCATTGGCCTCACATTTTACACACCCAGGACATGGCACATTCCCAACACAACACACACACCATGTTGTCTCTTTCTGCTTAATTATGGCTCATGTTGCCAGCATATGCTTCATACTGTCAACACAAGAAAAAAGCTGACTTCAATTTGGACCAAATTTAGTGTCTTTAAAATATTCAAATATGCTGTTTTATAATAACATATGGCCTTGAACAATGTTTTTCATTTTTTTCTAACAGTATCTTTCTTTAAGGATAAATCATGTATTCCAAGATTAAATTAAATGTGCCCTGCTGTTAGAGAAAAATGTTTTTGTGCTTCTGCTTGGCTTTCTATATTAGCATTTTGTAAATCATTAAAAACTTAAATAACCCTATGATAAAATTCAGGAATATGAAAAATTACGTGTGTTTATATTGTAATGGATTTTAGTATATTCAAAAGTAACATTAAACTAGACAATTTTATAAAGTAGAATAACAGAGCTAGACTTCAGGTGGTAACGCATTGTGCCAAACTGTGTAATCAAAATTTTTGGATTTGGAGTCACATCCGGAATCCTGTCCCATCCCCTCTCCTACCCTAGCAATGGACTAATGTGCTCATACGTATACGGTCTTCTGAGTAATGGGGGAAGAGAAAAACGTCTTTCTACTCCCTGTCAAATATTCACAACATTGTACACTTATATTTCATTTTCAATTTTTCAATGCCCTTCCACAACTCTGACTTCTTATCAATCTTACAAGAAGTTTGAGAGGAAAGTTGATCAGATATTATTACATGACATGGGTTTGGATCTCCCTGTTCTCTGCACTTAACACTTTTCCAACTGATGTCTTCCTGAACCTTAATCTAAAATACATACACGCCTTCTATTCCTTTTCATAGCAGCAAGTTTTCTCCCTAAGGGTACTGATGGCAACTTGTAATGGTCTTATTTAAATATTCATATACTTATTTATTTTCCATCTCCCTCACTACGATATAAGATCTGTGGGGCCACTGTGTCCTAAGTACAGTCCCTGGCTATAATAAATGAATGAATTTTGCTAAGGAAGTTTTGTATCTTGTCCAAGGTCACAAAATGGATTCATCTCAAAATAATAATTGGAAGAAACCACTCTGTGGACTCCAGTCTGCATACTCCTCTACTATGCCTTTCACACACAATTAGTTTGAGGACACTAAGAATTATCCCACAGCCCCAGTAGCCTATTGACAGACTAAAGACCACAGACAGAAACATTAGCAGAAATGTGGTAATGATTTGTCAAAAGACAGAATAGATGGCAACAACTGTCAATTTCAAATTTATAAATGTTTGGAATAATCATGTTATTTTTGTTTCAAAATCAATCCTTTGTGTTTTAATTAGGAAGTAGAAAGCAAGAGTTGGGAGCTACCTTGAGAAGTCATTGTATCCCTTCCCTGCCCTAATATTAGTGTCCTGCTGTGCTGAAAAAGAACAAATTGGAAACAAACATTACATACTAGTCTCTTTCTGCATATTTAAACACTGTGCTATAGTATACATCATATACTATTCATGACAAATTACTCATTGAAGCAATTATGCCCTAAAGAATATCCTAGGGACTGAAGGAGCAAAGGCAACATTCTGAGCAAATATCTTCCTTTTATAGGATACCTTACTTAAACGGTGGAAGACTTTTGGAAGGCTTAATACAATTTGCTTTACACATGCTAAGTAATAGCTTGGAAGAAAGGAAGTATTATTTACTTGTTTCTTAGTGTTCTATTTTATTTCAAATAAACTGATTTGCCGTATTAATTGGATAGATGGTAGAGTAATTATTACATTGCATGAATGTTTGAAGATTATATAAATTAGTGTTTTAATAGGATTATTTTGTAAATAAATGAAATCTAGTCAAATTGCTCATTTTGATGCACATTTCCCTTTATGATTATTTAAAAACATGTTATATAATTAGCCTAGTTTCATCAAGAAAACAACTATAATACAATCAAGTTTTCTTTAATAATAAACATAAAATGCATCACCTCTTTAAATAACTTTGTCTTAATTTTCACAGCCTCAGATTAGAAGATAAATTTGAATGTCGTCTCTGAAAACTGCATTTTTCCACTGGATCCAAATCTTTCCTTATCCTGTGCCCCCCACCACCACCTCTACCCCCCAGATAGAAAATTCCACTTCATGTGGGTGAAACCTGCGAGGAGCAAGGAGGGAACAAAGCAAAATACAAAATGGGCATTTTTTTATGGAATCCATTAAACGCCTTGTGTTTGTTTGACACCAAGAATGAAATGTAAATACTGGAGTAAAGTGCTGGTGACCACAAAGTACTGAGGACAACAGGATATGGGCTCTAATGCTTGGAAAATTATAGTCCCTGTGCATTTTGAACCCAGGAACCCTGCCATTTGGCTTATAATTATCGTATTTCTCAACTACTGAATCACAGATGAGCGATGGGTAGCATTGTAACAATGTTTAAAAAAACCATTATGACATGGCATTTGCTGACCCTGCTACTTGAACTAACAGGACTATTTTTCTTGACAGTACTGTTCCTTTCTACTAAGGATAGATTTATGAAGACATTTCTAAAATAGTCTAAAGAAAAATGGCATTTAAACTATTTATGTAAAACCAGAGTTGTCACTTGTACACAAGTTTGTGGTGAGACAAATAAACTTCAAAACACTCAAATGTATGAAATATCACACTTTAGGATATTTCTCTGCCTTTTATGGCAGGGGAAGTATGCAACTTCAGTTTAATTGTCATTTAAAGCAGAAATCTTCCTGTTAATACATGCATCTTAGTCTTACAGATTAACCTGTTACTGTACCATGGATAAGCTGTCATGGTATCTGAAGTGATTTCCAACCCCCATCCCCTAGTTTTGCAATTACTGAGTTCAATATGCCTATAGTTGAATGTTACCTTTGATCTGAGGAAAACAGAAAAAAAAGCTTCTGAAGAATTTATTACTGACTTTTCCACCCAGGGATTAGAAGAGTGAAGGCCTGAAATATTGCTAAACTCTTCATCTAATCCTATTGCCTCTAGTGACCCTTACTTATCTGATTGTGGGAAGACAGCTCCTATTACAGAAGTGTTTGTGATGTTAAAACACTGATAACACAATTTGAATATGTGTTGCAAACAAGACAAGTCTTTAGTTTCTCAATGTGATGCATATGAAATGCTAGAAACATTTATTTATAGACCTCCCACAAACTATTTGTTTCTCCCTGTTCACTGCATATAATAAAAATCACATTTCTACTCTAGTAGCATTTCCAGAGTTTTTAAGACCAAGATTGGCAGGGCCCCACTATTCCTTCCTACCCACTAGCCCCTCCATTGGTAAACTTCTTAACTCCAATTTTTGATTTCTCTCAATGACACTACAATTTTTCTTGTCTCCTTTGACTATGGTTTATTATTATTACCATTCTTATTATTGCCATTGTTGCAATTATTATTCCCAGTTCTACATTACCTCTCCCTCACATACACATCATGTATAATAACCCATCATACATAGACAGGCAGTGTGGCATACTGCTACAACGATCCACTCTGGAGCCAACTGGCTTGTAGCCAACAAGCCATGTGAGCTTAGCCTTTCTATGCCCAAATTTCCTCTTATATTCAGTGGGGATAAGCATAGTACCTCCCATATGGTTGTTATGAGGTTTAAATGAACTGACACTGGTACATGGCAAACTTTATACAACTATTTGGTGAATTCAAAAAAGTTACTATAATTCCTTCTAGAACCAATTTAAGACAACTCTATGAAATCTTCCAAGACTAACATGAACCCACTATTTTTAATGTCTTCTGAATTTGTTTGTAATCTATAAGACAGATTCTTGTAACACATTATCTATCCATGAGACCCTCTACTTAAGTTTGATTTGATAATCATAGTTTGAATGATACTGTACTTTAAATGATATCAACCAATGTCTGTTGAATGACTAGCAAATGCACTGGCCTAAGAGATGAGTCTAAAGTGATAAATGAAAAAGACATAGTCTTTGTCCTCAAGTGGCTAAATCTAGTAAAATTGCTCCCTCCGTTTATAAACAATTAACTCTTATATTTATTAAATTTGTACTCAAAATACCATAAAGGCAAAGGGCTATTATTATTATTATCATCACATTGCACAAATGTAGCAACCAAACCTTTAAAAAAATAGACATTTTCCTCAAGTTCACAAATCTATCTAGAGCAGTAGGCTAAAATTGAAACTCAGATTCATTTACTCTTAATGACTCCTTCCTATATCACACGGTGTGTTTCATTTCCATAAATAGATAGTATACGCTTCAGGATTAAAAAAAAAATGCCTTCTACTTAAATTTTCATGTGTAACATTTAACAGGGGGTTCAGCACACTCCAAAGATAATGATATGCACATTGAACAAATGCTTTGATGAATCTATTAAGTAGAGCTTTCTAGATAATGCATTCTTGTTTCACCTCATTTCTTCTATGCCCTGAAAGTCCACAGGGCTTCCAGTAAGTCTAGATGTTACGGCAGCAGGGCAGGCACTCATGGTACTACAGAGCCTGCCTCCTTCTCCATAAGTGAGTGCTTTCTATAAATACTAGCGGTGGGGGTAAGAATACTGGGCATGGAATATACTGGAATGACTGACATAAACAAATGGACAGCAGCAATAATATTTTGTCCTAAATCAATGTGTATTTACTGAAGAACCAAAATATGTACTGTATTTCATTAATTGCTATTTACTGAAATGGTAAGATATCAGCATTTATTGAACACATACTATACTCAATATTAATAGATAATTACATAGTATCTAACCTGATATTCCCCACAACCTTGTTGTTGTTAAGTGCCATCAAATAGATTTCAACTCATAGTGACCCCATCTAACTGAGCAGAACTGCCCCACTGGGCAAACTTTATGGAAGCAAGTCACCAGGCCTTTCTCCCACGGAGCTGCTAGGTGGGTTTCAACTGTCAACCTTTCGGTTAGCAGCTGAAAGTTTAACCATTATGCCACCAGGGCTCCTTTACCATCACCTTATGAGGTGGGAATTATTACCTCTATTTTCCCTGAGAGGCTAAATAACTTCTCCAAGACCTTATAGGTAGGTGGCTGAACTCCACAGTATGTTTCTTTGAAATTAACAGAGTTATTACCTGTATTAGTTAGAATTCTAATACATTCTACATGTTGCAAAAAACATAGGCTAAAGAAAGAGTTGCAAGTGGCTGTTTTAAAAGTTATCAAGTGTAAACTACACTAATCAAATATGTCTCTTAAGTGCCACGCATTCAGCACAGTTTTGATGGAACGTAAAGACGTTTTCTTTGTCGTTAGTGGTATGATGACATTCACGGGAATACAGAAGCTCATCAAGTATCTGGACACATTTAAAGACAGTATCAAGTAATAACAGGAAGTCATCACAGGAGTCTAGCAGATTTGATCATCTGAACTTTAAGGTCCCCAAATGCTTACTTTTTTCATATTCTAATCATGGTGACATTTGTTTCAGAGATTATAGAAAGAGAAATGGAAAGCAGCATCTGAACCAGGAAAGGAATCTCAAAACAGCAGCTAGCCACTGAGCAGCTGTTGAACGAGCATGGGAAAGTTTCGTTCCTCTCCACCCCACCAGCACATCATCCCCTTTAATGACAAATAATATGGAAGCTGAAGAGGGTATGACATGTTTTTTAGTAGTTGGGCGAAACACATCATTACTAATACAGCATGCATCTCAGAGAAAGGGAGCAAACTAATATCAATGCCCTGACATGCTCTTCAGTTTGGATCTTTTAAGATTTCTGTGACCAGGCTGACAGCTATCTTTGGAAACAGTGGGCAATGAGGTAGATACTAATCTGATTTATATCCTAAAAGGAGGGGCATATGCTACTTTTTTTATTTGACTTGCACAAAATCAGCTAGTGGTATAATGAAACTAATCACAGGAAATAGTTTGGCTTTGTATGAAGCTGCTGATTCCTTAGACTGCAAATTTTCCATAAAAAGTTATTTACATCTCACTAACTACTAGGTTCACACCTGGGGCTGGCAACACCTGGCAATGTTCTTAATGAGTTTGCCACTGTTTCCAAAGAAAATGCTGACATTAATAATTGTAATGTTACATTTAGTGCAAGGAAAGTACAAACATAAATGCGGTGGATTAGTAAAGGTCACTGCAATCTAACTCCTTTTGGTGCTAATGTAGCTTGACAGTATTTGCAAGCCAGGAGGGAGAAGGACAAAAAGACTCCTGTGAGAACTAGACCTTTCCTGGCACTGCCTGATTGCATAAAGGCACCTGCTTAGGTGATTCTGCCCTCGATGATGCTTTTGGCATTTTCCAAAATGGCACCTGCGTTTCTGTCATAATCTATTTTGTCTGTCTCTAAATTCTACTGGTGCTTTACTCCATATTTCTCAAGTCAGAGCCTTAATTTCCATTTCTGTGGTCAACCAGAGTCGTGGCCTGACCTGACTGAATGGATTACTGCAACTGTCTCCAAGAGAGCTAAGCAAAGAAGTGAAAGTGACTGTCTTCACCTGGTGGTGTGACTCTAATCCTGAAATCCACAAATAATTATTGAATGCCTGGTAGGTACCCAGCCCAGTGCTTGGTGTCTTGGAAGCAAACAAAGAATAGCAGGCAGTTTCTACTCTCAAAAAGCTTATGATTTAATTAAGGAGACAAAGTGTCAAATGTTATTAATGAGGAAAGGCAGTTCTCAGTAGGTCTGAGATAAATACCTTAGATAATACATAATATGTAAATTCAGAAGAGAGAGAGAGATCACTGTTGGTCTCTTAGAGTTTTAGTTGACTCGAGTTCCTTACTCTTAAATTCCTTCAATTTCTTAGACTTTAATCTCAAAGCTTTTGCTCTAATAAAGCAAGCCTACTTTGCACTTTCACAAATGACTCATTATTCTCTCATATCCTGGAATAACACACACCACATACACATTCCTCCTTACCCTCACCTTCTCCATTAATATCTTTCATAGGCTTCCTCTTGTCCATGGGGATGCCAACAGCCAGAGCGTCTCTTCTCTTTAGCTTTCTCAGGCATGTGCCAGGTTCTTGTCTATTACATCTCAATAATCTGAGTGGACACACATCAATTTCTCAGAGTGGTATTCTTTCTTACCTGGTCCTCATCCTTTAAATTCACTCCAGTAACATCATATGTTTTATATTGTTGCCACTTTCTGTACTTAATATATATTTCTATATAAATATTATGCTTTTAAATTATTCTTATTAATTTAATAAACAGAAATGTGTTGAACCTGGGTTTGTGCATGCCTTTCTTTGTTCATTAAGTTATTGCAGTACTGTGGACAGGAAACCCTTCATTAATAATTTTCCACAGCAACTAATATAGTTTCTTTTCTCCCACATGTAGTATACAATCAGTGTCATTGGTTGCCTAAATTCTTGATTCAATCTGGTGAATGAGTAACGAGGGCCTGTAGCTATTTAGGAGCCCTGGTGGCACAGTGGGAAACAGCTTGGCTGCTACCCAAAAGGTCAGCAGTTTGAATCCACCAGCCGCTCCTTGGAAACCCTATGGGGTAGTTCTACTCTGTCCTATAGGGTCGCTATGAGTTGGAATCAACTCAACGGCCATGGTTTGTTTTTTCTTTCTTGGTAGCTATTTAAACCTGGTTCTTTCCACCGCTTATACTTGGCTGCTCGTGCTCCCCTCAGACTCCTTTTCTGGAGCCACTTGCCTTCTGGCAAAAGATCCATTGGGCAAGGTTTTTTTAGAATGACCCAGGCCAACACTCCTATTGAGGGTTTTACATTTTGTTCCCAGAATTCCTTTGACTTGCTGATGGAGGCAGCAACTCTTTCTCACTCAACCCTCTGCATTAGGCCAATAGCCACAGCATCTCTCAGATTTCTCAGGCATGTGCCAGGTTCTTGTCTATTACGTCCCCATAATTTGAGTGGACACATATCAGTTTCTTAGAGTGGTCCTCTTTAAATCTCCTGAGACTCAAACTAGACCTGAGACGTAGGGGTGGGCTACCTCACTCTTTCTCCTTCAGGGGAGTAACCAGGACTCACAGTACAGCTATATCCCTCTCCAAATAAATCTGCATTTTGATTTTTGGGGCAAAATGGTGCTCTAGGCAGAAGCACCACGCCGTCCCTCCACAGCAAAGATCCGAAAAACTAAGCCAAACAGAGAATACAACAATCCTGACACCCTAAAACATCAAATGAAGAGCTAAAGAACTCAGCCAAGCACCAAATGGAGTGAGAAAACTGACAGAAAATGGAGAGCGAGGAGAGATTCATGCAGAGGTTCCCTACCAGCTAACGCAGCACGGATCCACCATCTTGTACTCCTATCCGAGACCAGCAAACAGGGGAACGAGAAAGCAGCCGCACGGAACTTCCAGCGGGAGACAAAACAACCAGTAATTTGCGGTGTGCGCTTTCCCGCCCCCACCCCTCTCCGCCCGGCTTGGCCTCCTCTGCTTCCCATGGCCACGGTCTCTTGACCGGGAAGTGCCAGCTGCTTGGATTCCACACACCGAATCGGGTGGCTCTCTGGGTGCCATTTGTTGGCTGCTGGTGTTGCTTTTTTCCGCTTCTTTTGATTTCTTCCTTGCCTCTTGCCACCTACCCCTCCTTTTGCTCAAGTGCCTCGCTCTCTGCACCATCTTTGCTTCTTCCTGAGGGGCTGCAGAGTGCCCGCAATTTGTGATATACACTTTCGCACTCTCTACCCTTCTTCACCCATACTCGGCCCCCTCCACTTCCTGCGGACACAGTCTCTTTTCTAGAAACACCAGCCCGCACTAGCTGGCTCTCTGAGTGCCATTTGTTGGCTGCTGGTGTTGCTTTTTTTTTTTTTTCCCTGCTTCTTTTGATTTCTTGCTTGCCTCTCGCCACCTCCCATCCTTTTGCTCGCGAGCCTGGCTCCGTGCGCCTTCTTTGCTTCTTCCTGAGGGGCCACAGAGCTCCATTCGAGTGTGGAGCTGCTTCCCGGTCTGGGCTACCATGCTGGTGGGATCCTGGGGCTTTTGTTCGTTTGTTTGTTTTGAATTGT
>NW_004444166.1:526691-553295 GCF_000243295.1 Trichechus manatus latirostris | reverse complement strand
AGTGGGTAATAGAAGAAATCAGAGATGGAATCAAAAAATTCCTAGAATCAAATGAGAATGAAAACACATCATACCAAAACCTTTGGGACACAGAAAAGGCAGTCCTCAGAGGACAATTTATAGCAATAGATGCACATATCAGATAAATCTGCATTTTGACCTGTCTCATAATTTTTTGGTCTGATATATTTTTGGTGCCTAAATTGAAACTTTAAATCTAGAATCTTGACACTGGCTATATCAGAAGGCAAATTAGTTTACAAATTATTCAGAAAGCAACGGGGCCATCGACAAAAGTTAAGTATAACTTATCAGATATGGATTTAGATAACGACACTGAATGGTTTTAACAACAAAAAAGCTGGACAAGTTTTCAAGTGTTATACATACACGCACACACACATGCACACACACATATATGCTGTTGTTATCTGCCATCCGTCAAGTTGATTACAATTCACAGTGACCCCATGTGTTACAAAGAACTGCTCTGAAGGGTTTTCTTGGCTATGATCTTAACAGAAGCAGATCATGAGGCCTTTTCTTCCGTGGTACTGGGGTTTGAACTGCCAACCTTTAGGTTAGCAGTTGAGTATAAACTGTGCCATGGAGGGACGTCACACACATATATATTACATGCATAAATAATGTAGACTGTCGGGGGTATATACACACATTATATAGATTAGGCCAGAAATTCAGCTCCTCCTCTTTCTGGGATTCAAGGGAGACCTGGCTGATGTACCTGTAATCCCAGTGCTTGCCAGGGTTGATTCAGCTAATTGGGAAGAGCCTCATTCTCTTATTCATCACTCTGTTTTTCTTCATCAAGGTTCAAATAGAATAGGTGAGTCCATGTTAAAAACCTTCTTAAGAAGCTGTAGTCCTCTGCTACAAGATTTGCCTCCTCTTTTTAAACGCGTAGTTGAGGGTGTCTATGTACTGTAAATGCTTTAAAAGCAACTTCTTGAATATAGTGATATCTCAGGACATAACACATTAAAGTTTGGCAGCTATTGATTTCAAATTTAAGACTAAAAGAAACTATTTCTTACAGTGTTTGGTATTATGCGCAGTAAACTTCTAGTACTGAATAAATATCATTAGCTATAATAACCCAACAATTTCTACAAACTACTTCAAAGCTTACATATTTTACCATAATTGGTTTACAGAATGTATGTAGGATTTTAATTCCCTCTTAATAACTTTTTTCAAGCCATTATAGAATAACCATAACCACTGGGCATTAATTTTTAACAAGGTATCTATAGTCACCTATTTATCATTTATAACATGGATGGCAAAAGCATTATCAAACATTTATTAAGCATTTATAAATAATTTTATCTCACTTCTAGCACGTGTTATAAATATATTATTAATTCTTTCTAAATTATTGATAGGGAATCCTTGAAACTGAATATAAGAGTAACATTTATTATGTAAATGACATTTTGTCACCCTTGAATTCCCCATATTAGGCGAACTATATCTGTGAAGGTTATAGGTGAGGATGAAGAAATAACATTTCTCATGGAAAAACATAATATTTAAGTTGGCACTTGACAAGGCAGATGTACTTAATGTAAATTTCATTGAACCAGATTTCTCCAAAATGAAAATTTTATTCATGAACCAGGTGCTTTGTGAAGTGATTGGATTCTTTCTGATCACTAAGTAAGACTGAATAGAGCAAAAGAGAACTCTTCAGTGCACTATGTCTTTTATCTATTTTGATTATTTGCTACACATGTCCTATGCCCACATAAGGGAAAATTTCCATTGCACTAAATGGGCTAATGATACATGCTAGAGCTTCCAAGCCACATGAGCATTACTGATGCATAACAGTCAGTACACATTTAGGATATTACCTGAAATACTTAAGATACATGGGAGGGCTGACTCAGTATTTCTTCTCTTTGGCTATAGGGTGAGTATGATAATAGTCACATGAAAAGGTATCACACCTATTTAGTTGAAGGTTAGAATGTGATATTAGAAGACAAGATTGAAGAAACACAGCCACCAAGTTCCCAAGCATAAATTTCAGACAGCCATAAGAATTGGGGTTAAATAATTGAATGTGAGGAAGACTTTCTTGGCTTTAAACACTTGCAGCAGTTTTGGGCAGCTTCTCCTTGCCCCTGACTTTTACTCCTGGACTCCCTGAAAACCACCCAGAGAGTCAGAGTCAGGAAATGTCTCTGTGTTGTGCACAAACACAAGAAAAATCAAGCTAATGCCCTAGAGATTTTAGAACTTTAAACTAAAGATTTAATCAGAGCAAAAATGAATTCTTTATCTGATTCAAAATTTATTTTTATATGATTTTGTTGTTGTTGTTGTTGAGAATATACACAGCAAAACATACACCAATTCAACAGTTTCTACATGTACCACTTAGTCACATTGATTATGTTCTTTGAGTTGTGTAGCCACTATCATCCTCTTTTTTTGAGCTGTTCCTCCCCCATTATCATAAATTCACTGCCCCCTTATTTAAGGTTCCTATCTAAATTTTCAAGTTGCTGTTGTCAATTCGATCCCATATAGATAGTTCTTAAAAGAGCATAACGCTCATGGCAGACATTTTTTACTAGTTAAGCTTAACTGTTTTTTGGTTCTAAGAAGACTTCAGGGGATATTTTTGGGTTAAAGATTAAAGATTATCTCAGGGCAATAGTTTCAAGGGTTCATCCAACTTTCATGGCTCCAGAAAGCCTGGAGTCCATGAGAATTTGACATTCAGTTCTGCATTTTCCCCCTTTGGTCAGGATTCTTCTATGGAATCTTTGATCAAAATGTTCAGTAATGGTAGCTGGGCACCATTCTTCTGGTCTCTTGGCAAAGGAGGGAAGGCAGCTGTTCATGATGGCAATTAACTACATACTCCATATCCTCCTCTTATTGCCGACCTTCCTTTTTCCCCTGTTGTTCCAGGTGAATAGAGGCCAATTGTTGTGCCTTGGATGGCTGCTTTCAAGATTTTAAGACACCAGGCACTGCAATGAAGTAGGAGGTAGAACAGAGGCACTAAACATGTTATTTGGCATATTACCTGTGATGTCCCATGACACCATGACCTTAAACCTCCAAACCAAGAAACCAAATCTCATGAGGTTTTTGGTTGTAGATAATGGGCCTCAGTAGCTACTCTTTCTTTTTTATTGTCATTGTTGTAAAGATGTCTATCATACAACTTTTGCAACTTCAACTTTTTACAGGTGTAAAACTTATTCACAGAAATTACAACAATCACTGTGTAACCCTACCGTTAATCAATACGATATTTCCATCACTGTTAACCCTTCCTTTCCTCCTCTCTCCCACCCCTGGTAATCACTAATAAACTTTGTTCTCTATACATTTGTATTTTCTTGTCTTTTTATATAAGTGAGGTCATACGATATTTGTCCTTTTGTGATTGACTTATTTCACTCAGCATAATGCCTTCCAGCTCCATCATATAGTAGCATGTTTCAAGACTTCATTTCTTCTACTGGCTGAGTAGTATTCCATCGTACATATGTACCACATTTTGTTTATCCATTCATCTGCTGACAGGCATTGCGACTGTTTCCACATTTTGGCTATTGTTAATAGTGCGGAAATGAACGTTGGTGTACAAGTCTCTGAGTCTGCTTTCAAGTCTTTTGGGTATATATCTAGAAGCAGAATTTCTGGGTCATATGGTAGTTCTATTTTTAGTTTTTTGAGGAAGTGCCACAATGTTTTCCACAATGGCTGTACCATTTTGCATTTCCATGAGCAATGGATAAGGACTGCAAATTTCCCACATCCTTACCAACATTTGTTGCTTTCTGGTCTTTTTTTAAATCTTAGCCATCCTAGTGGGAGTGAAATAGTATCTCATTGTTTTTTTGATTTGTATCTCTCTGATGGCTAATGATGCCGAGCATCTTTTCATGTGTTTAGCGGCCATTTGAATGTCCTCTTTGGTGAAATATCTATTCAAGTCCTTTGCCCATTTTATAATTGAGTTGTTTGTCTTTTTGCTGTTAAGTTGTTGAAGTTTTATTTTAGTTATTAGGTTCTTGCTAGTTCTGCTTGTGGCTTTAAAGAACAGAAATTTATTTTCTCACAGTTCAGAGGGCTAAAAATCCAAATTCAGAGCGTGGATTTAGGGGGAGATCCTTCCTTGTCTATTTCAGCTTCTAGTAGCTACCAATAATCTTTGGAGTTCCTGGGTGTGTAAACACATTTGTCTCAGTTATCTGTCTTCCTCTTCCCCCTGAGTCTCCTTGTCTATGCAGCTCTTTATATAACTCAGAAGCGATTAGGTTTAGGAACCACTCTGCACTGCCATGACCTCCACTGATTGACTGATTACTTTACACAGCTTTATGGAGGTGATTTTATTCCATTAGATTAGATTACATCCACTGGTATAGGGTTTAGGATTGAAACATATTTTTTTTTTTTTTTTTTTTTTGAGGAGGCACAATTTAATCCATAACACACACAGCAAGAAATCTGATTTCTCTAGAAATTTTAAAATGTGTTTCCTTCCTGTTGTTGATTTATTTCTATAAGTGATACATTTTATTTTCCCATTGTTGGTATGGTATTGTCTTCAGCTACTTTATGGAGAAGTTGTGAGAAAGAATATATAGAATGATCCAAAATCTTCAGAGCAAATGTGATTACAGAAATTAATATGATAACTACAGAAAGTCACCTACTAGCCTTGAGACTAAGTAATGCTCACTATGCAATACAATAACCTGAAAATGCCTGCAAAATTCCATAAATATAACTCCCTGAAAATGTAATTGTACAGAAGTTAAGTTGTGTTTCCAGGTTGAACATCTGCAGTAAGATATTATCATAGTGGCCCTGGTAATTAGTTTTTACACGACTTATCTAGATTTTATGTGTTTTGGAAATCTTGGGAAAGGGTAACAGTTCTGCTCAGGAACACACGGATTGCCATGAGTAGGAATTGACCCAACAGCAACTGGTGATCCCTGAGTCCTCCCGTTTCATGGTAGCCAAAAGCTTCCTCTCACATGTTCACATTAGTTTTACTCACTCTGGAGCCCTGAGTCCTAGACATTTAATTCTTCTCTCCCAGTAAAATATTTCCATCTCATTTCCCAAACTCTTAGCCCCACATTAAGTTAATAAAAAAATATAAAAATAAGCCAATCCTGCTTCAGTAATATCAATTCTTTAACAAACTATTCTTAATAAGGCCATGCCTTTCACAGGAAAAAAAAATTTTTCAAGTAGCTTGATCCACTAAAAGCTCCTTAAGCTGACATTTTATCTCTAGAAACAGAAACTTCACCTAGTCTTTGATGACACATGATACAATAAGTTAGAACTCAGCACAAAATGTGCATGCAATTTTATATTTTAAATAACTGGGCAGTGTTCATTTGATGTAACGCCTGAATTGCTGGGTCTACAGCGTGGTCTCTAAAGTGTAAGCTCCGGGAGAGGAAGATTTCTACAGTAGGAATGTTTTAACAGTGTCCTGTGCAAAAGAACAACATAGGTATTTTCAATTTTGTGATTCTAAGAAAAAGACAATTGGTTATTCACAAGTTAAAATTCTATGTAGTCGTTATATTACAACTAAAATAATATGTTTGTTAAATGTGAGGAGTCATTCTCACTTTGCTGAATTCTGGCACCACATTCTTGAGGATGAAGATATCATGGCACAGGAGATACACGCATACAAAGCGGCCCCAATTTAAAGCTCGCAATTACTACAGACAAGCCTCCAGGCCTGAGCATGCCAGGGAGTCACGGATTCTTTGGTAACTTTGCAAAAAGTATTTGGAAGTTAATGCATCAACACTCCTTCCAAACATCCTTACAAATGTCCTTATATTTATTGCACTCTCAATTCTCAATGTCTAACACAAAGAGATTGTACTAAGTTTTCTTTCAGTATTCTAACTATATATTTTATAATACAATAGATATAGCTCTAGTACTCCTTCTTGTAAAGTTTGGAAAACCCAAGATAGCTCAAAAGACAACTTTAGTGCTGTGAGAACCTGCAGTAAACTGAGAAGTCAAGGCCATTCAATGCTATACTGTTTCAGAGCCAGAAAAACTGTAGAAAATCATTTTCAATTCAATCAACTTTACACTGAATTATAGTCTTCATAAATGTTTCTATATATTGTTTTATATGTAATAATTGACATTCTCAGTATTCTCAACATTATAAAAGCAAGCATTCTACTTTGATAAAATTTGATTCAGTTTTAATCCCATACATTTAGTACATTTTTTATTAGGTTGTATAATACAGGTTAATATCTGCATTTTATAAGAACACAGCCTTGAAATGAGTCAGAGCAGGTGCAAAAGTAAAGCAAGCACGATTTATAAATCCATGACAGGAGACCAATAATATTAATTAATTTGGGGAAGAATGCAGCCAGATTATATTTAGGGAAGACAAATCTTTTAAAGGCTAGCAAAGAGATGGCAAAGGTCATCCAATCAATGTAGATAAATAATGAAAGCATTTAGAAAAAGCCAAAATGTGACAAGTGAGTGGGTGGTCATGTCATTCAATTTGGAGAATTTAAATATCGAAAAGTCAATTGTTTGGGCATTAAATTTAAATGACTGGAGTAATGAAATATGGAGATGAAAGAAAATCTATGTGTTCCTCTATGTTGCATGCCAGAATTCCCTAGGACCTCAATTGTTGTCTAGGGATAAATTATGCATTCTGGTTTGCTCAGTATCTTTGTCACACCCTTACCAACCCGGTAGAACGGCACTGAGAAGGGAAAGCTGGAGTAAACATATCTGATCTTCTGCCCGCATGGATTAGAGAAGGGCAGGGACGGTTTGAAGCAGCAGGCCAGTGTCAGAGACTTTCTCTTGCCTCTTCCAAGTCACCTCTGTAAACTAATGCCTGACATAGCACTTGATGCCTGAGAAAAATTCAATACAAAAAGAGGGAATTTTAAGGAAACAAATAAACTGCTATTTTTTTTAAATTAGGAAATTAGTTATTCCCGTGTTTTGGAGATCACTTGTGTTTACATATATTTTACAAGGTGGAAACGGAGTCCCTAAAGTAGTAAGTGACTTGCTTGAGCTTACCCAATAACTAATGGCACATTTGGAATGAGCCCAAGTCCCCAGTATCACATTCTAGCGAGCTTATCAAAACCCACAGAGTCTTGGGGTTCTGTAAGCCTTCATTCAGTCTGTACGGAAAATTGATAGCCCTGTGGTCAACCATATCTTCAGAGATTGTTTTCCAAAGTTAGTTTTGGTTTTAAAGAACCATTATATCATCCCCAAATGATTATGCAAAAGCCAATGAATAGTATGAATTTAAATATTTTTAAAAAGGCAGGTTTACCAAATAATTGGACTTGATGGTCCTTGTTAAAGAATTCTGAACCTCTCTATTATTGCACACATAACTATTATTGTAATAACTAGCACAAATCCGAATATATAGTCAGAAAACTATCACTTTATCAAAGTAATTATATTTTGTCAAGTATAAAATAAGTAAAGAAGAGATGAATATGAAGATTCTTTCCAGCTGTAATATTTTGTGATTGTAAATATTCTAACTCGGTAACTTGATGGAACAGACATCACCAGAAATGCATACATTGGAAAAAAAATATATCTTGACCTGTGGAGTAAATCTTATTGTTTATGGAATTGTAGAAAACATTCCGATAAAACCCTTCTCAAAAGAAATCAGATAAAAAGGATTAAAACATGTCATAAAGAATATTAGATTTCAGAACACATCCAAGTTGTTTCTATTTTGCCACCAGGGGGCACTGTGAGCATAGATGAAGCCACGCGCCCCAGAAGACCTAATGAGAGACGACATTTTCTGTAGAAATTTGTGACGCACGTTTTCCTCCTACATTACAACCCCCATCTAGAAAGAAAAGGAATTAAATAAGAAAACAAACAAAAAGTAGATGAAAAATGAAACTGAAAAATCTGTAACGCCCAGAGGAATGATACTTTGAAAACGTCAAATCAAGGATAAACTGCATTTTGCTAGCTTAACACTGTTACACACATTCTTTTATCACATTCTTGCCCCCAAATAAATAAGATTCTTTTGCCCATTGTCTTTCTCTACACTTCTTCCTTCCAAAGGATGCTTTTTTTGTGGAACAAAGGGGAGCACACTCCAGACTCCACAGAAATGGGAATGAATGCAGCACCGGCCCACACAGTGGAGGATTCCACGCGTGAGGATGAGAGAAGGATGGTAGATGTGGGATCGCTCCTAAGTAAGAAGCTGCGAACACTTGTTCTTGCTCTGCCTTACACAAGTGGAAGAACAAGAAGTCTTCCTACCAGAGTTCTATATAGGAGCAGCTTTTCTAGCAAGTATCGGTATGACTGCTAGGCAACCAATTAAATGAGAAAGTTTAGATTTCACATATGCAAAAAAATTTAGTCAGATAATGTTTACCTACTAGGGGCTGAATTTTATTTTCTTTCAGTTTAATACAAGGAAACTGATGAGGAACAAGAAATAATTGTATTGATTTTTTTTCCTCTGAATTGCAGATACTGCAGTTTGTGTGTCAAAGGTGATAAAGACAACCTGGAACATGGAAGTCTGCCAAAGACATATGAAATGGGATTCTACAAGGTTCTCTATGTGGGACTCCACGAGACTGACTGTATCAGTTATTAAGAATCTTTATTTTCCCCAAAAAGACTGTTTAATAATCTACGTTAATTATCCCAAAAGATACTAGAATTATGACATAGCATAAAAATGCATTCTTCTAAACATAATTATTTCTGGTAAACCGAAGGTAGAAAATATTTAAATACATGCATTAGGCAATTCACACAGTGATGCCCATGATAATACTCCAAGATCTGAGTATCTTATCATACTTACCTTTTTAAAAAAAATTGAGATTTAAGCTTTGTTTATTTTTGTGAGTGTAGAATAAACTTCTTTTTATTTTTTATTTTTGCAATGTCAAGGCCTTTAAGTTTCTCATTTTTCTATGTTCTCATAAAATATTTTCATATTGAGCGCTTTGAGTAAAAAAATAAATAAATAATTGCAGAACTATGTGGTACCTGCAGTATTTTGTAGAGAAGTTATTCAAGTGTTTCCTTTGAAAACAAAAGCAAACACAAGTGGATATTTCACAGATATGCTTGTCCTTCCAATAAAGGAGATGTGAACATTAGGATGCATGCGGTGCTTAGAAGCCTAGCCCTGAAACTGGAAGCCCCGGTTTTCTGGAGCAGGAGCGCGAATTACCGTAAGTATGGGACGACACTGCCACCTAGTGGTATAAGGAATCAGCCTTTTAATAAAGATGGATGATTTACAAGTCAGTGCCAATTTTATAAACGAACATTTCGTTTATAAAAAGTAAAAAGGAATTTTACACCAGATGGCTGAAAAGTTCTAATAAGAGCAGTTATCTCTCTTCTTTTATGTACTTCTTCTCTTAAGCTTCCTGATTCTCACTGATACAAACCTCGGGTGTCTGCAGAAAAGCTCTGCAAACTCAGCACCCCAGGCAGATATGGATGAAAACTAGCTTCCGAGGTCTTTGAATAAGAAAATAGTGTTGTTTCTTACAGATTTAAAGCAGGTTCTCTTTTATAAAGTCTGCTTAGGGTTTAAATCTCTCTTTTCCTTTTCTAGGTGGAAACCAAAAAAAAGAAAAAAAAAAAAATCCCTGAGACTATGTCTCAGGTGCATCTTCCTTGCCCTCAACTGCCAGCCTTCTGGGAATGAAATCATCCAACTCGTGATCAATCCAGGATGCAAACTGTTGAAAGGAGTGCCTTCTAATATTGACATTTCTATTATAGGCAGCACCGCTGCCAGATTGTGTCTGCAGATTAAGGTCATTTAAAGGCCTGGGGAAGAAAAAAAATGCCTTGCAAGGCATCAAATTCTTCTTTGAGAGAGGTTAAAAGAACCACTGCTATTTACTCATTGTGGATTTTTTTTGGGGGGGGGGGGGCATCGTTATTACAGCAGGCACCAAACCGTAGGGGGGAGAAAAGCTGCAAACAAAATTTCAAGGGAAATAACCACAATAAAAAATAAATAGCAGGTACAAACAGAGTTCACAATGCCTGATGCGAATTTAAGAACAACCAGCTTATACATCCCACTCACTGAATATTTTTTTAAATAGACACAAAGGCCATTCTTCCCTGAGGCAGCGAATACAATTCTTCCCTGTAGCAGCATTTGTCTGATTGACCAAGGGTACTATTTTAATATCTGTCTTCAGGAAAGGGCTTCACTAATGTGTCAATATTTAAGGGCAAAAGAAATGTCTCTTTGAAAAAATTATTCAAAATCTCCCTGCATAGCATAGTACATATTTTGATTATAATGTTGAAACCATATAAGGCATTCATTTCACTTCATATACTTGCCATTTACTGTCTAATAAAGACATCTTGCTGAAAAGTCTATTTACATTAATTTAATGGAATCCTTAACTTTATTGATGAGGAAACAAGACCGCAGAAGGAAAGGTCACCCAGCTAGGCAGGGACAGCCCAGAGTCCAGTTCTTCTAATCCCTGGCAACCTAATTTTCACTGTGTCCTGCAGCCTCTCTCTAGAAGTCAAATATATTTTACAGTTTTCTAAGGAATGGCTGATGCTGTCACCAGTCTGAAATTAAAGTGCATGGCATAGCATAGAGGATGGTATCTCAAACTGTTTGGAAGCTTTAACTATTTTAATAAATATAAAAGCAATTTTTATTCACTTTAAAGTCACGACATCTATGAAGTTAAAGGTTTCCACAGCAATGAGCAATTAGTTAAATATCACACATGGAAGCAAAACAGCTATTTGCAGACTTCTGTTGCTCAGTGCCTTAATTACTTATATTGCAACTTGTTTCAGACCACTAAAGACAGGGCTATCTAAAAATCCCCAGGCAATTAAGGATAAAGCATGCTCAAACATGAGCAGCTCTTGAAGAAATAAATTGAAAGACCAGGTTTTATCTATAATGTTATTAGGTAGATAAATCACTGGGAAGAATAAACCACTGGAAAAAAAACAAAGGACAAACGAAGATTAGTCCTTTAAAAATCTCCTTGGAGATTATGCAATTTTCCCCATGAAATCAATATCAGTTAAATTGAAGATAAATTACAAGAGAAATCCAAAGCGTACACTTCATGAGCAAGTAATATTAGTATTGTCTCCTTTATTACATAGGAAGATTTGATCACAAAGCAATGGGGTAGGGGAGTTTACATCTCTCACTGCCTTCTCACTGAATGATAGCTGGCTTTACAGGAAGCGTTGTCAGAACGCCTTGTTGGCACTGGATTAAGGTTTTTTTTTTTTATTTTTAAACAAATCCCTCAATTTTCTGTAACTAAAAAGAGAACTGGTATTTCAATGTTATATTTTCTCAAGTTGAAATATTCCGATCATATATTTAGATTGAAAATTCTCAGAATTTGCAAAAATTATCAATGGCCATCTAGAGAAAATGTGAAAAATAAAAAGATTCATCTATTTCCTCTTCATATGAAAAACATATTTTATTAAAAAATTAATCATAAAACCAACAATCCGTAACTGCTCACCAAACAATGAAATGGCTTCTATGAATGTGAGAACATAAAATGGCACATCTACATAATTAATTTCCTACCCATAACATGAACAAATTTGGAAATGAATCAAAGGACAGTTTAGGTGATGCAGACTGTGATTACGATAACACTAGGTATCACTGTCTAACACTAGCATTGAATGATTTCTGATACCATTTCTTTTATAGACATTGTATGATATATACTGTTATTATTGTAGCCTATTAAATGCATCATTTTGAATAGGGCTTTATAAGGTGTTAGAAAAGAACGACTGCTAAGAAAATTTTTACTTCAGAGGTGAAAATGTGTAGATAACATTTGCTCTCATGTGTTTTTCAATTATGAAGTAGAAACCATCATCCACTGCTGGTGGGAATGTAAAATGGAACAACTGCTGTGGAAAACAGTTTGGTGGTTCCTCAAAAAGTTGATCAAAGAACTACCGTATGACCCAGTAATTCCTACCCTAGATATATACGCAAAATAAATGAAAGCAGGAACATAAACATAAACCTGCACACCTGCATTTTTCACAATAGCCAAAAGGTGGAAACAACGAAAATGTCCATTGATACATGAATGGATACACATAAAATGGAATATTACTCAGCCATGCAGAGAAATGAAGTATTGATGCATGCCACAACATGGATGAGCCTTGGAAACACTATGCCGAGTGACATAATTCAAACACAAAAGGACGGACACTGTATGATCTCACATATGTGAAATAAGCAAATATATAGAAACCAAACATTATGAGAGGTTTCCAGGGGTGCGAGAGAGGAGGAAAGAGGAAGTTTGTGCTTAGGGGGCATTAAGTTTATGTTCGTAGCGGTGGAATAATTTGCAGAAGGATAGTGATAACAGTTGCACATGAATAATGTCATCAGTGTCACTGAATTATTGTGGGTGTTAGTTGCTGTCAGGTCAGTTTCATGTCATGATGACCCATGTGTGCAGAGGAGAACTGCTCCGTGGGATTTTCAAGGCTGTGACCTTTTGGAAGCAGATCACCAGGTCTGCTTGAACCACCAACCTTCACGGCTAGTAATCAAACACTTAAATGTTTGCACCACCCAACAACTCTATCACTGAACTATAACATGTAGAAATTGTTAGGAATTGGTGAATGTTTAATTGTGTATGTTTTCACTACAATAAAAAATAATAATAATTAAGAGAGAAACCTAAGTTGTTAGAGATGCTAACTCATGTCAAGAAATATTTAAAGTATTAGAGTCTGTCACAATGAATTCCTTTTTCCTTTTTTCTTTAATACAATGTGAATTAAGTCAAATCATAGAAACACACAAAATTAAAGTCAGAAGTGACATTTGAGTTTGTTTAATAATAATCCTTCATTTTATAAATGAGGAAATGGAGGCATGCATTACATTTATAATGATATTTCTGCGGAAATTCAGAGATTCAGATTTACCTCATGGCTTCAGAGTCTAGGACCAATGCTTCATCTGAATTTATTAAGAATTTGTAGAAAAAGGTAATGGTAATTTATGAATTCTCTATGTTGGAGATCAGTTAGATCAATCAGGTTAGAAAGTGTTAGTTATGAATTTGAGAGAACTCATCTAATCTACACTGCATAAGCATATGCCTTGTTTGAAAGCATGGACTGATTATTAGAGATCCGGGAATGGAGAATAGAACATGCACACACACACATGGATTAAGAGGAAAAATGAATTGAACAATGTAAAGCACAAGACTTTTAATTTTAGGCCTTATAAAAGTGATCCTATTCTTTGACGATAATTCAGGGATTCTAAAGAGAGAGTCCGCTGAGGTGAAATTGTTGGGCAACGCCACCCTCCTGAGTTCAGTGGGTGGCTGATTCCTCTTTAGGCCTGCAGGTAACCTACTGGTCAGGAAACAGCATGCTTGATAGGCAAGAAATTATATCCATTTTGAATTGAAGACTAATTCACACAAATCTTCTATCATTAGTACTAGCTATTGCATTATTTAAGCAGTTGATGCTAGTATTATGATGTTGGCAAAGAATATTGAATATACCATGGACTGCCAGAAGAACAAACAAACCGGATTTAGAGGAAATACAATTGGAATGCTTCTTCGAAGTGAGGACGGTGAGATTTTGGTTGGCTTACTTCGGATACACCACCAGCAAAGATCAATTGCTAGAAAACAGCACCTTGTTTGATCAAGTAGAGAGCCAGAAAAAATGAGAAAAACCCTCAATGAGATAGATTGACATAACAGCCTTAACAGTGGGCTCAAGCATATCAGCAGTGTTGGAAATTGTTCAGGACCGGGCAACACTTCATTCTGTTGTGCATGAGGTCACCACGACTCAGAGCCAACTTAATGGCAACTAAAATAAAAAACCAACAAGCTAGTATTTATGATTTTGTTGTCCCTGGGTGGTGCAAACAATTAATGCTCTCAACTGCTAACCGAAAGGTTGGAGGTTCAAGTTTACCCAGAGGTGCTTCAAAAGAAAGACCTGGTGATCTATTTCCAAAAAACAGCCATGAAAATCCCACAGATCACAGTTTTACTCTGACATGCATGGGGCCACCATGAGTCGGAATTGACTTGATGGCAACTGGTGTTTTCTTGTTAATGATTTCACAATTTCATTGCTTTATATACATAAATCCAATATATAGACAGACAATACATTTGAGAAATACTATTTTACTACAAGCAAACTACAGCATAAAGAAGAAACATAAAAGGCAGAGATTTATACAGGGGATTCATGTACGTGGGCAAGAAGGTAAGAACAAAGAACAAGTGGTATTTCTGTGGGGTTAACTTTTTTTAGATCATTAGTTGTAGAACAAGATAAATATTACCAACAATAAGTCTTTTTTTTACAAAAAGCAAAATATGATACATTGAATAATGAAATAAAAAAACTGAAATTTAAGCACTGAAACTCATATATAATATACAGAATCAGGGAATGGAAAATGATTTGCATAGATGGAGGTATACATGTGGTGTTTACACTCGGGTGAAGCACCTTTGAACAAGAACAGTAAAGGAAGATGAAGCTTAAAGCAAGAACAGAGAAGGTAAATAAGAAGGGTTTCAGGTCTTTTAATCAAGAAATTAAAGCTCTGAAAAGTCCAGAGAGGAGAAGTAGAGAATCATAAGAGCCAATTTGACAAAAGCTACATCTTTCAAACACTGTAAAATCCTGTGTAAGGCTTTAAGCCTTCTGGTTGAACACAAGAATGCCTTCCTTCCTGTGAGGTCACCCTAATTTTATACTGGAATTTCTGAACTAATGAATTCCCCACATGACAGATGTCTAAATAACTGCCTTCTGGTTGAAGTTGTATTAAGTCTGAGATCCTGGTCAGTCTTCTCAATTGAAAATACTTTCCCATATTCCTGAGAAGACTCTTGAAGCTGAGAAAACATGGGTCAATATCTAAGTTTGTGTAGAAAATGTTAATCTTTCATGGAGAAGATTTATTGTCATCTAGGCCCATCAGTGGCAACCTTAGTAAATGTCACCACCCTCTACTCAGTTGCTTAGGAAACTGGGCTTCATCCTTACATCTTCTTTCATAAACCTCCCCCAAACAATTACTAAATCTTGCTAATTGCACTGCCTTGATATCCCTGGGCCTGTCCACTTGGCACTATGTCAGCCATCAATGCCCTAGCAGGATGTACTGTATCTTGCATTGACTCTTACACCAGCCCCCAACTAGCTTCTAGGAATCACCCCTAATCTAATATCTACCCTACAAGCAGAGATATTTATTTAAAATACAAACTTTCTCATTCCCTCTTAACAGCCTATGATCACTTCTCTTCGCCCCTCAGGTAAAAACTCCAAACTCGTTCACCCGTCCTGCTAGGTCTTGCCTGATCTGACTCCTGCTTATCTCCCCAGCAACATCTAAGCTGATTTTCTGCTTCCATTTCAACACTCGAAGCACACTGGCCTTATTTGTAATTCCTGGAACATCCAACCACTCTCCTGTCTCATGGATTTAGTTCATGCTGCTCCTTCTCATTTCCTTTTCTCAAATACTGACTCTTTTCAATCATTTCCCTAGTAAAGTTAAACATCCCTTGCCCTACAGAAGCCATCCCTAACCCAGAAAAACCATATCGGTTCCCCTAATCATGCAGAAAATATGATACTTCATACTTCTTCATTGCATTGATAAAGTTTGAAATCTTTCCAATTTTTATTCTCTCCTACCTTATAGACGCCACTGGAGATGAGCCCATCTGTGTTGTTAACTCCTGTATCCCTAGCACTTAGCAAATTTTCTGACCCGGAAAAGGTGCTTAATATATGTTTTTTAAATGAAAACACTAATAGTATTAACATCAACTGACATTAAAACATTAATATTATCATTTATAACTATGCTAAAATAATAAATGTTTAAAGTGATGATCATTCCTTGTCCACTTGTTCAAAATAGGGAACAAGCATTGAAATACTAGGCATTTAAGGCAAAAGCTTAAAGACTTAGGCAGGATTCCTTACCTAACTAGTTCTCTGGGATATTGGCTATGTTATGACAATATTGGCAATGTTACAGTGCATGACAGTATTGCCAATATTATAATGCATGATATTGGCAATACATGGCATTATTGATAATATATGACAATACTACAAAAGATGACAGAGAGTCAACACCAGGGGTTTTCACTGCTGCTGAATGCGCTCTAGTATCTATGACAATATTAACTTGCAATGAGGTTTTCTGTTGAGTGAATTAATGGTGCAATGTGTAACAACTAGATCTCATAGAACTATAAACCATGGGTGATTTGAACCTCATCCGTTGGAGAATATCACTAAGCTATTGAACAATCCAGTTGATACAGTAAACATTACATGCATGCCAATTGTAATTTGAGACTTCACAAGGGTATTAAGAATTCCGCTCAAATATCAAGAATATATTGACATTGGAAAAGTCGTGAAATGACTGATATAAAAGAAAGTCTCTAATCACATTACTCTATTTTCTTTTACTTTACATTTCCCATATTGTTTAATAGTTATTTGTTTATTTTTCTGTCACCACAATAAAGGTAATCTTAATGAAAGCATATTAACTTCTTGAAAAGTGCTTGACACATAATAGGTACTGAGTAAACAAGTGCCAATGAGTACATATTTGAGTTAATATATGTTTAATAAAGGAAGAATCTGCAAAGTATGTGTAGGCACTCCATTCCCTAGTAAAAGGAGTTAAGAGAATTGGAGGGGTGTTTTAAAATCTAGCAAAGGGTAATAACTAGCAGGAAGGACTTAGGAAAGTGAGTGGCATAGAGTCTATGCTCTAGATCATGCCTGGATATTCACCCTGAAGTAGCCAGGAGGAGGACTGAGGTTACATGGAGCCACATGAGAATGAAGAGCCAGACTGGCCATTTCACTGACAGTAAGAAAGCTCACTCCATTGGTGACCATTGAGTCATATAGTAGAGGAATACACCAGGTTTGCATTTATCTCTGATGAGGAAATATAATTATTTCCTTTCCAGCAGTCTGAGACTTGCCTTGGGCATAAACTTTAAAAAGTACCCCAAAGAAAAACAAGCGCTTAGTGTTGTAAGATGCCATCAAGTTGGTTCCGACTCATAGCAACCCTATGTACAACAGAATGAAACACTACCTGGTCCTGTGCCATCCTCACAATCATTGCTGTGTTTGAGCTCATTGTTGCAGCCATTGTGTCAATCCATCCTGTTAAGGGTTGTCTCAGCCATCTAGCGCTGCTCTAACAGAGATACCACAAGTAGATGGATTTAGCAAAGAGAAGTTTATTCTCTCACAGTCCAGTAGGCTACAAGCCCAAATTCAGGGCTTCAGCTCCAGGGGAACGCTTTCTTTGTTGGCTCTGGAGGAAGGTCCATGTCATCAGTCTTCCCTTGGTCTGGGAGCTTCTCTGCGCAGGAACCTCAGGTCCAAAGGACATGTTCTGCTCCCGGCGCTGCTTTCTTGGTAGTATGAGGTTCCCATGTGTCTCTGCTCACTTCTCTCTTTTATATCTCAAAAGAGATTGCATTAAGACACTAATCTTGTCAACCTCATCAGTATAACCTCATCACAGTGATAGAATTTACAACACATAAGGAGATCACATATAATCTCATCATAGTGATAGAATTTACAACACTTAAGGAAATCACGTCAGAGTACACAATCATACAGCACTGGGAATCATGACCCAGCCAAGCTGACAGATATTTTTGGGGGACACAGCTCAATCCATGACAAGGGTCTTCCTCTTTTTTGCTGATCCTTTACCTTACCAAGCATAATGTCCTTCTCCAGGGGCTGGTCCTTCCTGAAAACAAGACCTTAGTAATCAGGATAAAAGATATTTTGAAGAAATATTCTAAAATTCAAAATGAGTGTAAAATTTTTAATATTTGGTTCATCATAGATATTTTTGCATTTCTTTTGATTTTTAAAAATATTGTATTAAAATATCAGTTCTGCATCCAGGACAAGAGACTCACTTGCCTTGCCCATCTCTGCCGTGTGCCAGAATGCCTGGAGTGGGTGAGCAGCAGTTTAAAATGCACAACTTTGTTGGAGGCTCGCCTCTACCTCCTAGAAAGGAATGTGGAATAGCACCCAAAGTCAGGGGAAACAGGAGTTCCTTTTCAGAATCAGCCTAGGCACGGTACAGATCCAATCAGTAACCACTCACCTAAGTACTTGCTGGGAAATGAGGTTAGTATAAGAAGACCCACTTGGAATATTTCAATGTGCACTTGGAAGTACATGAAAATTAAAGATTATAACTTGTAGTTCCAGTTTCACACATTAATTTGTAAGAGAGTAAACATTCACCATTTTGTGAGGGCTAACACCCTGTGGATGAACTCTGTTTTATTAAATAATGGCCTCAGGACCGCATATGAACTATGTACTTCATCACCTTGCCCTTATTGTATTTTGTTTTCTTTAAATACACTGTAATGTAAATATTAGAGGAGCCCTGGTGGCGCAGTAGCTAAGCACTCGGCTGCTATCTGAAAGGTCAGGGTTTGAACCCACCAGTCCGTCTCAAGAGAAAGATGTGGCAGTCTGCTTCTATCAAGATTACAGTCTCGGAAACCCTAAGGGGCAGTTCTACTCTGTCCTATAGGGTTGCTATGAGTGGAAATCAACTCGACGGCAATGGGTTTGCATTTTCTGTTTCTTTTTTAATGTAGATATTTGTGTTCTCATTTGGCTATGAGAAGCTAAATTTATGGATTTGTGATATGGTGCCCTTTAGTGTTTTAAAAACAAAAATGGACACCGGCTTCACGTTTTGCATATATATATATATTTAACACCGTATCTAATCATATCATCCATATGCCTTCTTCTCTTCTTACGGAGATTCCAGTAATAGTTCTGTGACAGAATATATGAATGTGGGAGAAATGAGATTCTGCATATAAATGACTCTTAGGTGCTCTTGTGCCGAACCCAAGAACACAGCACTTCAGCCAGCAGACTAAGTTTATAAAGCTTGCTCACAGAGATAATTACTGTTAATAATTCATTAAGAACTATTCCTTTCTCTTTCAGAAAACTTATTCACCACTTCAACCATTTTCAACAAGCTTTATAATTGGATGCGGAGAAAGGGCACACGTGATTTCACGAGCAATAGCAACTAACATTTGTACAGCATTTTACAATGCACAAAGCAGTTTTCATAAATAGAATAATTCTCTCCTCACTGCCATAGTAGCAGTTAGGTGTTATTAAGATCATCTGCATTTTACTAATGAGGAACCTAAGAGGGAAAGAGCATAAATATGGCCCGTGGCTATATCAATTAACCCAGATAAAACGGCTGGAATGCACAGAGATTTATTGTTTACATAATGAAAAGTCTAAAGATAAGCAGTAGCTGGTGCTGGATCACAGGTTCAATGATATCAGCACCAAAGTCTCAGAAATTCTTTCTTCTCTTCATGCCTATGAGATCCCTGCATTTCTGCAAGAAGGTGGAGATGGAAGACGGGGGGCGCTGCTGCAGCTTACCAACAAAAGCCTGCTGCCATATGATTAATTACTTTACGTGTGGCCTTTCTAGTCATGGTCTTGTAACTCCCACCCAGGTGATCGTGTAATAGGGTAACTGTGGCCTACCAAAGGGATTGGTCAGTTTTGCCTCAAAAGAGAGCCACTTCCAGTGCAGAGGGGAGGAGCCCCCCAACAAGGAAGGATAGACCAGCACGAGAGACCCAGCACAAGAGACCCAGCAGCAGAGACCCAGCAGCAGAGACCCGGCAGCAGGAGATGGCACAGTGGGCTTCTTGGCCCAGGGAGAGAGAAAGCTGAGTGCCTTTGGGCAGAGACTGAGGGCCAAGGAGAGGAGAGCACAGCTGGGGAGAGGCTATCCTGATGGAAGAACTGTATCCCGAGTGTTCCTGAGCCTGAACTGTAACTGTTACTTCCCTAATAAACCTCATAATTGTGAGTATGGTCTTTGAGTTCTGTGTGGTCACAGCAATAAATTATCAAACCTAGGAAAGAGTGCTGTGGGAGGGATAGTTGGTGACAGAACTGGTAGAGATGGCTGAGAGAAGAGGCGTGTGTGGCCCCCGTCTCATGTGAGTCAGCCTTGTGCTGTTGATCTTGGTTCTCCTTCCACCTTGTGAAGTTGGAGGAGGTCAGACACTGCCCCCAAGCCATTTTCACACCTGCCCAGGGACTGCACGTGTCTTATCAACTTGCTGGGCTATGTTGTCCCTGCTCTGGAAGGTGGCTAGGGGAAGGGCACAGGGAATGAAGACTGGGTCAGCGACTGCCATGTCTGCTACAACAGCATAAATAATTTTTAATTTCTATTCTCTTATTTCAGAGCTCATTCCCTTCCATTTTACCAGATATTGAGAGCGGAGTGTGTATTGCTGTGTCGGGAAGGAGAAGTTTGCATTTGTATACATGCCTATATGTTTGCAAATAACTGAAATTCATGATACATAGAGGTGATGAGGATTTTCCCGTGAGTGTAAAATACCTAAATACCTAGTAAAAAGATGAATCATTGTTTACCATCCAATCTGCTTTCATGCTTAAACAGCCATGTCTCCAGCGAATCCATCTGCACTCAAGACTTCAAATACCATCGCTATATAGTTATCTCTCAAATAATGTGTCTCTATCATTGACCTTCTAGTTGTGGAATTCTAATTTGAAATCCACAATCTTAACTGGCTGAAAGTAATTTTCAATTGCTGTGCTCACTATTTCAAATTTAACTTATCTGAAACTTTGCCCCATCCTATCTGTACTGCTTCGTTTCCAAATCTTCTTGTTGATTTTCATGATGCCATTATTCTAGTTTTCCTGGGTCCACAAGTCAAGTCACATTTTCTTCTTCAGTACACTTTATCCTTAATAATCAAGCTATCTGTTCTTCTGCAAAAAATATCTATAGGTCATGTGCCAGGCATTGTGCTAGGTGGTACAATGGGAAGCTGACTTAACAAATCACAGACTCATTATTCCTTTCTCTTTTAGTCCTTATTTTATTTTGTTAGACTTACATTATTGCAAAGCATTTTATTTTCTTTTATCCATTCCACAAACTAATAGTAGGATAAACTTTGTAAAAGATTGTATATACTATGGTTGTCTCCATTTTAATAAATTGCAATGTTTCCCGAGTACCGACTACTTTGACTTGAAACCAGTATGCCATCCTTTCTGGAAAACCATGGCCTTCTCACCCAGGCTCATCTGCTCCATGCTTTAGTTTTGCCTTTATTCTTGATGCTTTCCCCTTTCTCAGGATTATTTCTGAACCTCTTCCTCTTTCTCTAAATCCCTTACATCTTCGAGGAGAATGTCAAGTCCTGCCTCCTTCATGAAGTTTCTTTTCACTGGGCTACTGAATGTACATTTATGCTATTTCACCTAGCAGGTAAGTTTTTAATATCATATGCTGTGGTTTGTTCCACCTGTGTTGGTAATACGGCCCCATTAGAATTTAAGCTTCACAAAATGGGGAACATGTCTTAAACAGTCCTATAACCCTCCACCACATTACCACTACAATGCTAGGTAGAAGTCCCATCAGTAATAATCACTTGACTCCACATTCGTAAGCAGATTGAAGCACATCTCCTTCTGTCCAAAAACTGAGTGCATCTTCTCAGACATGTGGTAATGTCCAATTGTAAATGATCGTGACTATGAATGTTAATAAGCTGTCTTTAATAAAGGAAAAACATGCTCTTGTATCACCATCAGTGACCCCGGAATGGAGTTATCGGGTAGTTTTATTTTTTTCTTCTTGGAATTACTACGGGCAAAGTAATGCACTCACACTGCCTACTCAAGTTTCTTTTTCTAAAATCTAGTACACATTTCCTTTGTTATGAGCACAGACAGGGACCAAGAACAATTCTCCCATTGACTGATCAAAGGTTAAAACTAGCTAACTCACCTTTTAAGCTCTTCCTGCTGTGAATCAGGCACTGTTCTAAGTTCCTCATAGAGGGGGTGTGTGTGTGTGTGTGTGTGTGTGTGTGTGTGTATGTGCGTAAACATTTAATTCTCACAAAAATCTATGAGGGAAGTACTATCATCATTCATATTTTACAAATGAGGAAACGAAGCACAGGGAGTTTAAATAACTTGGCTAGGGTTAAACAGCTAGTAAATGGTAGAGCTGGGATTCTACCCCAGCAAGTCCATAGTCCACGCAGCAGTTACTATAACTTCTGGAATTTGCATATTTGTTTAGAGCACAGGCTGGACTACTCTCTGCTCCTGTACTATCATGTAACCTTGTCAAACCCTTCAACACGTACCAATAACTTGCACAATGTTAAGTATAACTATAGCTTGAGAACTTGAAAATGTTTAATTTTCCTGCATGGAGGCATCATAATAGGGCTTGTAATAGATGGGATGTTGTCTCTTGCTCTCCTGGAGCATGTCAGTGCCTCACCCATGTGTCAGGAGAGATGTGCAATAACAAGACACAGATTATCAGATGATTTCCTTTACGTTGGAAGACACAGAAAAGTAAATAAAGAAGTAATACATTTAGAATGAGCAGCAGACTCTTTCGGAACTGAACTTTAATCTTTTTATATAGTCTGCCATTTAAAGCTCTGGAAATGTTATTAATAATACATTGTTAAGTGGACAGAATGTTAAAAGTAGGATGTATAAGTATTGTCCAACTTTTCGCCTCCATAAATGCATATAGAGGCAAAGTGCGTATGCCTTGAAAGAAAACTTTTTTGAAAACTGTTCACAATGATTATCTCCAGGTACTGAAATTATGGGTATACTCATTTGTTTCTTGCCTATTTTTACGATGTCAGTTTTTTTACAGTCAACAGAAATTGATAGATAATAAAAACTGTTATAGTTTTTATGTTAATCTGTTATAGTTTTTGTTAATCTGTTCAAATGAGCCTAAATTGAAAAAAAAGAAACTCTTTAACTTCAGAGACCTAAAGAAGCAATGTTTTTGAACAACTACACATAAGATGCTGTAATTTTTAAGATCTTTTGCCTTTTAATTACTTGTAAATCACTGCTTACAACAATCTCCACATTTAAAGATATAAAGGATGCTATAATAACAAGTTTGACAGACTCTTTAATGCTAATATTCGAAGAGGAAAAAAAAGTCAATATTCTGTAGTTGACACACCTATGTTCATTGCAGCACTATTCACAATAGCAAAAAGATGGAAACAACTCAAGTGTTCATCAACGGATGAACGGAGAAGTAAAATGTAGTACATACATGTAATGGAATACTACTTAGCGATAAAGAAAAATGAGTTCCCAAAATATAACATGGATGAACCTGGAGGGCATTATGTTGAGTGAAATAAGTCAATCACAAACAAAAAACAAACATTGTATGTTCTCACTTTTATGAAGTGACATTAATAGGTAAATATACAGAAACACATGTTTATTAGTGGTTACCAGGGATTGGGGAGGGGAAAGAGGGAGAAGTGTTCTCTAGGTAGTAGTCACTTTTTTTTATAGAAATGGAAAGTGTGGCACCAAATATGAGTGGAGTTTGCACAACATAACTTATGTAACTGATGTCAATAAGCTGTACACAGGGAAAAGTGATAAATGAGCAAATGCTAGGCTGTGTATGGTTTTGGAACAGTAAAAAAAGTGGGCGAGGCTACACATGCCTACACAAATCAGACATAACCAATCCCCTCATGGGATTAGTTCTCCTGGTTTGGGGGCTTAGGGCCCTGATCTCATGGGACAATCCAATGAATTCACATAATACAGTTGTTAAAGCTTATGTTCTACTTCCCAGTATGGTGAGCGGTGTCTGGGGTCTTAAAAGCTTATAAGCAGCCATCTAAGGTATGATTATTGTATGTATTTGTCTGGAATAAAAGAGAAAGAAGGAAACCCAAGAATCAGAGAAGGAACTAGACTACAGGACTGTCTACATGAACCATTGCTTCCTCTCTCTTGAGATCAGAAGAACTAGATGGTGCCTGGCTACCACTACTGAATGTTCTGATCAGGAACACAATAGATGAATCCTGATAAAAAGAGAGAAAAATGTGGAACAGAACTTCAAATTTTTAAAGAATCTAGGCTTACCGTACCTATTGAGGCTGGAGGAGTCTCCAAGACTATAGCCCTGAGTTGCTCTTCAAACCTTGAATTGAAACTATCTTTTGAAGTCACCTTTAAACAAAGTAACAGTTTAGCCCAAAGAGTAAAGACTGTCACCCTTGGGTATGATGTTTCAAAAACAAAACAAACAAACAAAAAAACCTCATCTACGTAAGACCAAAGGGTCAACAACTATTTTAAAGCATAGATGAGAAGGCTGCGGGGCAGGAAGATAAAGAAAATGGAAATAAAACAACTAGAACAGAAGTAACGAGAATGTTGACACAAGGTAAAGAAGTAACAACATCACTGATTATTATATCTAGAAACTATGGAATGGGAGTGGGCTTTGCAACCCATCAGACATAAAATTAAATAAATAAAATATCCTGTATATATGTCACTCAATGTAGTTCTAAATGTTCCCATTATTCTAAAAGTTGCTGTCTCTGTGTTGTCTTATTTTGTTGCCAAATTCAACAAAGTAATAACAGGAAGACATAAAATTTATCTCTTTTGGAACATATTTTTCATATACAAAAGGAGACAGAAGCAGCTTGGTAGATGTTGGTTTAAAACCAACCAACTATATAAGTCAAAGCTATGCTTTTGACTTCTTTCAAAAATATATTTAATTATGTGCTTACACTCAAATTAAACTCATGATCAAGTTTTACTCAATCAGTAGTTTTAGAGAATACTTTCCACATCCAGTCATCCGAGCAGGTATTGACTAAAAAAAAAAAAAAAGAGAGAGAGAGAGCAAGTTGAAAGATGTACAGAAATTTGTGTAGCCTACACCAAAACCAAAGCCGGAATTAAAATAATTCCCCTTCACATTAGAATCCCCTTTTATAAATACAGTACAGTGCATTAAGGAAGGCCTCTGTCTGTGATGTCTTCTCTAAAATTTTATGTCAAAAATTTGTTACAGGGCTTTATGCTAAGTTACTTGTTGCTCAACAGTAATTTACAATTTTACTCTTTCATGCAATAGAAAGATCCCAGTGCCAGAAGAGTAAGTGCCAGAGAGAGAGGCAGTTTTCAAACAAAGGGAAAGACTTCTGAAGGGGAATTTTATTCACTTCAAAATCGTGCCTGGAATTTGCTATTCTTGGTGGCCCAATGGCACTGGAGATGTCTCATTTCTGTGGTGATTCAGGTGGTGTCAAAATCCCATTTGAACACGTACAAATTTGTTTCTCTGATCTACTCTAAGCCCAAAGTCAGGAATCTGTTTCCTATGGAGGGCTGCTGACACAGGGGAGAAAGATTACAGAGCTCACACAGATACAACACTCCAATCCAAAAGAAAAAGAGACAAACAAGGAGAGTCAGACAGAGTGATTGGAAATGGAACCTAATTTTCCAGGGAAAAGCCCCTGTCTTGTGGACTATTCATTAACAGCTGCTAAAAACTTTTTGGTAGAGCATCAGCAAGTACCAACAACAACACAGTTCTCATTTGGATGTTTATCTTCTATTTGGTTTAATATATTGTTTACAGCTTTAGTATTTTCAGCATTCTAAAAACTTTTAAAAAATCTCAGTTACAACCTAGGGTTGTTGTGGCTTTACGTAGCATTAATTATTTTAATTCTAAAGAAGATAAACCATATATTTAAGCCAGTGAAATATAGTTTCTGTGAAACATTTTGCCAAATATAGTTTTATTAAGTATTTATCATCACTGCTTTTTAAACACCATTAGCATAAAAAAAGCTTATCTAAAAATCATTTTGTCTCTTTACTCTGAAAGGATAACAAATGACTTACTTGAAAAGGAACACTTTGAAAACAGATGGAGTTGGAGGCCCCAAATAAACCAGATAGATCATCTGCACTGAGTGAGTTGCTCTTATAAGTGGTAATATATTTATTTTTAATAAACTATTGAAACACAGGCTGAAATTTTTGACAGAATGGATTTTTTAATGAAATTTATTTATTTTTAATTTAAAAAAGTTTAACTTGTCTCTTCCCTGATGTAAGAAATTATTCAATATTTCTAAGTTAATTTTGAATTATTTGTGAATTCTTATGGAATTAAGTGGATCACATATAATAAGAAAGCAACTGCTGAAAAAAAAAGACAAGTATTCATGAATGATACTCAGACACAACATTTCTATAACGATGACAAAAGGGGCTGTCATTTACTCAAGAAGTAGAATATATTAGCAAAAACCTATCCTTTTCTTAGTTTTAAATCTTGAAATTTACACTGAATGTTGACTTGGAAAGTTAGTTCCACTAGTTGTTTGATTGACATTTATCATCTGTTGATCCATGTTGTTCCCTACATTCTTATTATATCTGCGTTATAAGCCCTGGTTACTGAAGGAAGAAGCTCTTTTTTTTTTTAAATTCAAGTAT
>NW_004444166.1:494228-526591 GCF_000243295.1 Trichechus manatus latirostris | reverse complement strand
TTATAAATCATAACTAAAATTAATAATAGTTTAATAATATGATCTAATATTTAAAAAATATCTTGTAGTTTATAAAATGCTTTCATATATGTTTCTACCTTACTGTCCGCATCTTATTGAAAAGGAAGCTGCTGGATCTATGAAAGTTATATTCCCTGCTTTTAAACAAACACTTCACTTTTTAAAAAATCACGATAGTTTGAGAATGCTAATTCTATGTTTGCGTTCTTTTCCAAGAGCCCTGGAATATGAGAAACATGCCCAAGCCTATGGGAAATTATCAACAGATTTCACTTATAAACGGAACTCCTTCAAACACAATGCAGTATTCTAACATGTAAATAACATTTATCAATTTATATTAAATAACATTTAAGGTTCAAGTCAAATGAAATTAGTAAAGTGATTCTAATTGAGACCATCTTGACTAATTCTTATTAAAACTAATTTAGCTCTCAATTAAAAAAGTAATTGCATTTTATAATGATTTTATTCAAAACAGTGTATTCAGTTTAGTACTAATAATTTTGAGAAACGGCAATATGCTGTGCTTAAAAAAAGTATAAAAATAGAAGAACAGTTAATATTTTTGAGAGGAGAAAGGAATGCTTATCAAGCACATACCTTTACTTCATGAACATCATTTCCACTACTTGATTTTTTTTCAGAAATTCACAATCTTTTCATTTTTATTGTAGTATACACTTAATGTAAATAGTAAAAACAAACATTTCCATAAGAACGCTGTCTTTTTTTCTCTTTTCATCATGAACTTATTCATCTGAATTAAAATTCTTTTATGCTCACAACTCACTCTAGGTGGTTCTTTATTTAATTCAATGAAGACTGCCTAACTCCATCGGTTCTCATAATTTGTTTGAAAAGGACTTTGCATAATAAATGAAAACGATTTTATTACTTGTGCTTTATTCAGGAGGGGCAATGTTCAATTTAAATAATGTGATTAAAGGCGAGAGGAGAACAATTTTCTCCAAACTCTCTGTTGCGGCTTTTTCAATAGGTGTGCTAATGGTTTAAACACCTTCACAGTAACAGCTTGGATATTTATCACTCATGGGTTTTAAGATAACATTCTTTTCCTTTAGTAATGATTAGGACTGACTGCCAGATGTTTTTTCTACATATCATAAATCCATAGGAGGGCTATGGTTTACAAAAGAATTTAAGATGAAGAAAACTTTATAAAAATAAAGTCAAAAGTAACATTTGTATATTAAATAATTTATTTAGCGTGTACCCACAACTATAAATTTTGAGATAAAGCTTCATACCTGATTAATACTTGCTGTTCAAGATACTTTAAAGGAGCCCTGGTGGTGCAGTAGTTAAGTGCTCCGCTGCTAACCGAAAAGTCAGTGGTTTGAACCCACTAGCTGTTCTGCAAGAGAAAGATGTGGCAGTCTGCTTCTATAAAGATTATAGCCTTGGAAACCCTAAGGGGGCAGTTCCACTTTGTCCTATAGGGTCACTATGGGTTGAAATTGACTCAACAGCAACAGGGATTCAATATACTTTACAGAAATAAATGAAGACATTATTGTAATAATTATTTGAGATTATATAGGTGATATCAAAAAAAAAAAAAACAGGGAGCATGATGTTAGATGTTATTAAAATTTGGCTTCAGACTGAATGAAGGATTTTCAAATGGAGAGTCCACGATCTTGTGATTCAATTCCAATAACAATGAACGGTGAACAATAATGATGATGTGGAACTGCCAAACAGCAGAGGCCTAATTTTTTTTTTCCTGTAGTTCCATTTTCTAAGCTTTCTAAAGTAATAAAATGTACAGAAATCAGATGACTGAACCCCCTAAGATGTACAAAAATAACCGTGGCTGATTAAAGGCAAATTTGCTCTAATCATGCATCTGCACTTATCAGCATGAAGTCTGAACAATATGCAGTATATCTTGACCAGAAAACAAACATGAAAAGCTCGACTACACACTGTGGCAGATGATGTTTTCTGAGTGGTAATTCTGATATTTGATGTATATTCTTTATTCTTTCTAAGTAACTTTGATTCTGTGCCAGCCAAGATATAGCCCTAAACATACACTTCAAAGCACTAAAATGCTGAAAGAATCTTCAGTGTCAAGTAGAAAAGAAAATTGTGTCCATGTGCTGTACAAATAGTTTTGACTTAAAATCCAAAGGAAATGAAGTCTCAGTCCCTTAAAACGTGCGAGATGTGCTGTTTGTTGGTATTCCTTACTTTATGTTTAACGGTAATTGACAGCATGCGATTAATTTTCCATAACATGTTTATGTTAAAATGAATTTTAAATAAGTCACCAAAGATCATCCATAAGGATTATGTTTTTCTTTTTTAAAAAAAACTTATTCAGAATGTTTTTTAAAGCAATCATTAAATATTACCAGTGAAATGGAAAAGATATTTAGGAAAGAATGCAGGGCAAATAATTGTTCTGGTTGCCTACACAGCATGTTAGAAACAGGTAAATTTTACTTATTTATTTGATTCTAGAAAGAGACAGAAAATAATTAGGAGAATTCAGGCAAAAAATATATATATATATTCTCAATTTCCTGGCTATTTCACGCAAACATACCTAAGGATTTGAACCTTTTGAAAACTACAGCTTCCATTTTATATTCCATTTAACTTATACATGATTATTTTGAGATAAAATAGTAGGTTAGTTTTAAAACTTGAACTCTGGAAGAGTTATGCCATAATATATATTACAATTTGGCATTAATTAGCTCACCATTTTAAAATACCTGAATACATAATATAGAATTGTGCTTTCAACTGGAGTTAGTGCAATAATTTTCTTAAATCTCTACTGAAAATATAAAAATGTGACCGTAGATATATAATCTGAACAAATGCTACTAATAATCCCCACCCCCCAAAATAGCCTGCTAACTGATAAAATACAACTAAGAGAAACTCTCTCTGTACCTTCTCGTGTTGTTTAGCTTTAGGGTGAATGTTATTATCATCGTAGTGCAGGAGAGTTGGTCGAATAATTCAGCAATACTATTAGGTCTTAAAAATTTCAGCATCGTTTATGGAATAATATAAGATGAAGGACAGAAAATATCAGTGTTTGGAGGGAGTTGTCAGTCAGTAAAGGAAGAAGAGAAAGGAGACTAAAGCATTTGTAAACCGGGTTCAATTTGCTTTTTCCTACACTAATTGTGGTTTGCTTTGTTCTCTTTCCTCTGTCCAGCTATGAAAGGGAATGAAAAGCCCCATGATGAAATATTTCCATATCTTGGGTATGTAGAAGAAACAAGGGACAAATCTATGGCATGAAGCAAATGCCGTTTGGCCTGTCAATGTTCCCTTACGTCATTCCCTGCTCTACATGTGTGTCTCTCTCCTCTTTGGAATAATAAGGGTAGATAAAACAGAAATGTAGTTTTAAGGGGTTCTAGTCAAATGATTTCAGATTTGGTGCTTGGTTATTACTTACTTATTTCTTAAGAAGCAAACAGAAGTGGATAAGATAGTCACACTTCAATATTTTGAGCACCTTGTAGCAGTAGTATTGAAATTTAGCCCAAGAAAGAAAAGAACAAAATAAACCAGGTGCTCTTCTTGGCACAGTTATTATCTGGAAACTATTTGAATCCGTATTAGCACATCAACTTTGAAGTGCCAATTTCAACCTTATAAAATGTGGATTGTTTTTTCTCCACCTTCCCTTCCATCTTAATGTCATACTTTTATAAAAATGAGGATGAGTTATGAAAAAATAACTGAAGATGTGCAAAGTGCTTTCAGCAGTTAGGTGCTAAAATAGTCTCAAAAATACAGCAGCTCCCACTGCCCATTCCCAATGGACTTCTGATGATAAACAAACCATTATAACACATAGTTAATAAACTTTCAAATGTCATTAATTTATGTTAGGCTCTGCAATGGAAAGAAGCCATTCTAAATCATCCACTCTAAAACAAATGGTGACATCAATTTTTGCTAATTCTTTGGATTTCTTTGTAAGAAAAACAACAGGGAGTGCAAAAGAATACTTTCGAATGATTTATTAACCCAGGTGCCCACTTTCAAAAGGAGTAAAGTCAGCAAAAAGAAAAAGAGAGAGACTTTTTTCTGTGCCGTTAATATATACTGATGCAAGAAAAAAATGCAAAATAATTTAGGATAAACAGCATACATGCATTTATGATCTGCAGAAAGCACCTAGGTATGAGCCATTGCATAATGTATTTTACATGAATATTTCGGGTCATTTTAATGATTACTTGAAATAATCAAATCTTTGTGGTATTAACTGAAAATTAAAAGTTTTAAAATATCCTTTTATTTTATATCTGAATGTAAAGAGCTGCTAAAGTATTTCTGAAATGTTGTTATTTGCCTTTGGGTCAATTCTGATGCATGGTGACCCACGTGTGAAGAGTCGAACTGCTCCACAGGGTTTTCAAGACCCTTCAGAAGCAGATCGCCAGGCTGTCTTCTGAGGTGCTTTTGGGTGAGTTCGGACCGCCAACACTCCAGTTAGTAGTGGAGCACTCGACTGTTTGTACCACCCAGGGATTCCTTAGTTCTAAAACTGTTTACGTTTAGTATTTTATATTTATACTTGACTGGATTAAACTCTAAATCTAAATATTGTTTCTAATGAAAACTTCCACAACTTAGAAGTTCAAAATCTATTCTTTATATTTAACTTCTTTCTTCTACTATTTCTATCTATGATTTTTTTTTCCAGTTTTACTTCCTTCCTTGCTATACTATGCTATTACTGACCGAATATCTGTAACCAGAACAATTTTACCCAAATCCTGTCTGGACATTTTTATCCCAAAATACCCTCAACAGCAAAGAATATGTGTGCAACCTTTCTCTAAAGGTGAATTCTTCAGAGACTTTATACTGACATTCCTGTGGAATCAGACAGTACAGATGATTTATAAAATTCTTATCAAACCTGGGTACAAAACACCATATCAAACTGCATTTTGGCAAATAACAAACATAAGTGAAAACAAAAACAGCTATATTATTTCAACTTTTGAATTTTTTGCTAATAATTTAGCAACATTGATCAATGTTATAAATAACAAAAAATGTGTTATTTATATTTGCAGAAGTAATCATAGACTATCGATTTAGTTTCCACATAGCACATAATTTTTCTAACTACTCAGATATGTTTCATATAATCTCTAGAAACAATGAAGTTCAAATGGAACTCATTAAATTAATTGCATTAATGGATACAGCCTAAAACACCCAAATTTGTTTAATAAATGATCTATTTATCTTAAAATAAAAGCCACTTTAATTAGAGCCTGTCTTCACAAGGCACTTATCTCTATGTCCTGAACAAGGTTGACTTTCAGGCAAAAATAACAACAATAATAATAATAGAAGAACAGATTATTCTTCCTGACCTATGTGACATTTTAATTTCATTATTAACTGAATGACATGTGTGAGATTATTCTGAATTCTGCAGCTAAAATTAAAGTATCTTTTCCAAGAATTAGAGACATTTATTCAGTCACAGCAGGGCATTTGTTTCTATACAGGTCAATTAATTAAATGGGGACTCTGTTAATTCTATATTATAGCTCTCAAGAATACATTAAAATGGTCTCCTACAGACGGCGTACAATTCCAGAGAATCTCTTTGTTGTTCACTACAATACTAACATTCTTCCCTTAAAAAGGAGCTCATTTATCTCATAATACAGCATTTGAATTGATTAATCCAGGAGAAAGTGATTTATATCTTACACCATACAATTTTCAGAACCACCTATTGTCAGTTTTACACATCTTAGAGAAATACTTTTTTTTGAACATTTTATTGTGGTTTGGGTGAAAGTTTACAGAAAAATTTAGTTTCCTATTCAACAATTCATACACATTTTGTTTTACGACATTAGTTGCAATGCCCTCAATGTGATAGCACTCTACCCACTTCCACCCTGAGTTCTCCGTTTCCATTTGCATATTTTTCCTGCACCTTCCTGCTTTCTGAACTTTATTTTTGGACAAATGCTGCCCTTTTGGTCTCCTATGGTTGATTGTTCTGAGGAGTATGTTCCTCATGGGTATTATTTTTCACTTTATAGGCCTGTCTATTGTTTGACTGAAAGATGATCTCCAGGAGTGGGTTCAGTTCCAGGTTTGAAGGGTGTCCGGGGACCATAGTCTTGGGGATTCCATCAGTTTCTATCAGACTAATAAGTCTGGTCTTTTTTATGAATTTGAATTTTGTTCTACTTGTTTCCCTCAGTCTGTCCAGGACCTTCTACTGTGATCCAGATCAGGGTGGTCAGTATTGGTAGCCGGGCACCATCCAGTTCTTCTGGTTACTGGAGGTTGTAGTTTGCGTGATCCATTAGTCCTTTGACTGATTATTTCCTTGAGATATTGATTTTCTTCACTCTTCTTTGCTCCAGATGGGAAGAGACCAATAGTTATATCTTAGATGGCTGCTCGCAAGCTTTTAAGACCCTCCTCGCTACTCACCAACGTAGGATATAGAACACAGTCGTTACGGACTATGTTATGGCAATTGATCTAGATGTCCCCTGACCATAGTCCTAAACCTCAAGCCCAGTGACGCAGACCCTCAAGGTGTTTAGTTATGGCTAAGATATTTTCATAACTGTACCCTCTGTGTGCTCTACTATATACATGGATATATTTGCAGCACATACAAAGGCCTATGTAGAAATATCCTCTGCCAAACCTGTATATGCTCGTTGATTACTCCCATATACCATCTCACACCTGTTCAGCTTACATATCTACCTATGTATCCACTCATAAATTTTTATTTGCTATTATTGTGTTGCTGCTGTTGTTGTTAGGTGCCGTCAAGTTGGTTCCAACTCTTAGTGAACCTAGGTACAACAGAAGGAAACACTGTTTCCTGCGCCATGCTCACAATCTTTGTTATGTTTGAGCCCATTGCTGCAGCCACTGTGTCAATCTATCTCTTTAAAGGTCTTCCTCTTTTTCACTGACTCTCTACTTCACCAAGCATGATGTCCTTTTCCAGGCACTAGTTCCTCCTGATAACATGTCAAAGTACATGAGACAAAGTCTTGTCATCCTCACCTCCAAGGAGCATTCCGGCTGTACTTCCGAGACAAATTTCTTCATTCTTCTGGCAGTCCACGGGATATTCAATATTCTTTGCCAACAGCACAATTCAAAGATGTCAATTCTTCTTAGGTCTTCCTTATTCATTGTCCACCATTCACATACATATGAGGTGACTGAAAATACCATGGCTTGGGACAGCAGCACCTTAGTACTCAAAGTGACATCTTTGCTTTTGAACACTTTAAAGAGGTCTTTTGCAGTAGATTTGCCCTATGCAATACTTTGTTTGATTTCTTGACTGTTGCTTCCATAGGTGTTGATTGACTGTGGATCAAGTAAAATGAAATCCTTGACAACTTCCATCTTTTCTCCATTTATCATGATATTGCTTATTGGTTCAGTTGTGAGGATTGTTGTTTTCTTTGTGTTGAGATGTAATCCACCCTGAAGGCTTTAGTCTTTGATCTGCATCAGTAAGTGCTTCAAGTCCTCTTCACTTTCAGCAAGCAATTTTGTGTCATCTGTATATCACAGGTTGTTTATGAGTCTTCCTCCAATCCTAATGCCTCTTTATTCTTCCTATACCCTGGCTTCTGGGATTATTTGCTTAGCATACAGATTGAATAAATGCGGTGAGAGGATACAACCCTGATGCACAGCTTCCCTGATTTTAAACCATGCAGTATTCCCTTGGTCTGTTGGAAAGACTGCTTCTTGGTTGATGACTAGGTTGCACGCATGAGCACAATTAAGTGTTCTGAAATTCCCATTCTTCGCAATGTTAGCCACAATTTGTTATGATCCATACAGTCGAATGCCTTTGCATAGTCAATAAAACACAGTTAGACATCTTTCTGGTATTCTCTGCTTTCAGCCAAGATCCATCACCAATGATATCCCTGTTCCTCTTCTGAATCTGGCTTGAATTTCTGGCAGTTCCCTGTCAATGTACTGCTGCAACTGCTTTTGAATGATTTTCAGCATAATTTTACTTGCGTGTGATGTTAATGATATTGTCTGATAATTTCTGCATTCTGTTGGGTCATCTTTCTTTCGAGTGGGCTCAAATAGGGATCTCTTCCAGTTGGTTGGCCAGGTAGCTGTATCCAAATTTCTAGATATAGATGAGTGAGCACGTCCAGCACTGCATCCATTTGTTGAAACATCTTAATTGTTATTCCGTCAATTCCTGGAGCCTTGTTTTACACCAATGCCTTCAGTGCAGCCTGGACTTCTCCCTTCCATACCATTGATTCTTGATCATATGCTACCTCCTGAAATGATTGAATGTCAATCAATTCTTTTTGGTACAGTATTCTTTCCATCTTCTTTTGATGCTTCCTGCATCATTCAATATTTGTGTATAGAATCCTTCAACACTGTAACACAAGACTTGAATTTTTTCTTCAATTCTTTCAGCTTGAGAAATGTGAAATATGTTCTTCCTTTTGGTATTCTAACTCCAGGTCTTTGCACATTTCATTATAATACTTTACTTTGTGTTCTTGAGCCATCCTTTGAAATCTTCTGTTCATCTCTTTTAACTTCATCATTTCTTCCTTTTGCTTTAGCTGCTTAACATTCAAAAGCAAGTTTCAAAGTCTCTTCTGACATCGCTTTTGGTCTTTTCTTTCTTTCCTGTCTTTTTAATGGTCTCTTGCTTTCTTCATATACGAAGCCCTTAATGTCATTCCACAACTCGTCTGGTCTTCAGTCATGAATGTTCAATGCTTCAAATCTATTTCTGAGAGAGTCTCTAAATTTAGGTGAGATATACTCAAGGTCATATTTTGGCTCTCATGGAATTGCTTTAATTTTCATCAGCTTCAGCTTGAACTTGCATATGAGCAATTCATGGTCTGTTCCACAGTCGGCTCTGGCCTTGTTCTAACTGATGATATTGAGCTTCTCCATCATCTCTTCCCACAGATGTAGTCAATTTGATCCCTGTGTATTCCATCTGGTGAGGTTCACGTGAATAGTCGCCGTTTATGTTGTTGACAAAAGGTATTTGCAATGAAGAAATCATTGGTATTGCAAAATTCTACCATGTGATCTCCAGCGTCGTTTCTATCACCAAGGCCATATTTTCCGACTACTGATCCTTCTTTTTTGTTTCCAACTTTCACACTCCAGTCACCAGTAATCATCAATGCATCTTGATTGCATGTCTGATCAATTTCAGACTGCAGAAGTTGGTAAACATCTTTAATTTCTTCATCTTTGGCCTTAGTGGTTGGTGAGTAAATTAGAATAATAGTCGTGTTATCTGGTCTTCCTTGTAGGCCTATGGATATTATCCGATCACTGACAGCATTGTACTTCAGGATAGAGCTTGAAATGTTCTTTTTGACAATGAATGAGACATTATTCCTCTTCAATTTATAATTCTGGCATAATAGACCATATGATTGTCTGATTCAAAATGGTCAATACGACTCCATTTCAGTTCACTAATGCCTAGGATATCAATCTTTATGCGTTCCATTTCAGTTTTGATAACTTCCAATTTTCCTAGATTCATATTTCAAACATTCCATGTTCTAATTTTTAATGGATGTTTGCAGCTGTTTCTTCTCATTTTGACTGTGCCACATCAGCAAATGAAGGTCCCGAAAGCTTGACTCACCCACATCATTAAGGTAGACTTTACTTTGAGGAGGCAGCTCTTCCCCAGTCATATTGTGAATGCCTTCCAACCTGAAGGGCTCATTTTCCGGGACTATATCAGACAAGGAGCCCTGGTAGCACAACGGCTAAGAGCTACGGCAATCTACGACTACCAGCCAAAATGTCGGCGTTCAAATCCACCAGCAGCTCCTTGGAAACCCTATGGGCAGTTCTACTCTGTCCTTTAGGTTCACTATGAGTCAAAATTGACTGGACGGCCATGGGTTTTTGGTATATCAGACAACATTTCGCTGCTATTCATAAGGTTTTCACTGGCCAATTTTTTCAAAAGTAAACTTCCAGGTCCTTCTTCATTGTCTGTCTTAGTCTGGAAGCACCACTGAAATCTGTCCACCAAGGGTGACCCTGCTGGTATTTGAAATACTGGTGGCAAAGCTTCCAGTATCACAGCAACATGCAAGCCACCATAGTACGACAGACTGACAGACATGTGGTGGATTGTGTATGCATTCACCACTGTTGTCTTTTACTTTTCTGTACTTCTCAGTGTTTTCCTTTGACTTGGTCATGTTGTGCTGACTTCTTTCATATTGTGTATTATCTTTCCCTTCACCCAATTAATATGTGTCTGCTAACAAGTTAGTGATTTTCCCACCCTTCCATCCCTTGTGTCCATCAAATAGTGTGTAAACCTTTTCTTGAGTTTTGTAATAGTGGTCTCCCATGATATTTGTCCTTTTGTGACGACTTATTTCACTCAACTTAATGTCCTTCAGGTTCATCCATGTTGTGAGACATTTCGTGGATTTATTGTTATTATTTAATGTTGTGTAGTATTCCATTGTGTGTATGTACCACAGCTTATCCATTCATTTGTTGACTGGCAGTTAGGTTTTTTCCATTTCTTTGCTATTGTGAGTAATGCTGCAATGAACATACTCGTTGCCATCAAGTCAATTCTGACAAGGGTGTGAATACATCTATTCATGTCATGGCTCTTATTTCTTGAGGATATATCCCTAGTACTGGGATTGCTGGATCATATGGTATTTCTAACTTTTTAAGGAAGCGCCATACCATTTTCCTCAGTTGTACTATTTTACATTCCCACCAGTGGTGTGTGAGAGTTCTAATCTCCCCACACCCTCACCAGCATTTGTTGTTTTCTGGTTGTTTTTTTTTATTTTATCATTGTCATTATTGCCAAGGTGAGATGATGTCTCAATGCTGTTTTGAATTGCATCTTTCTAATGGCTAACGATTGCAAGTATCTCTTCAGGTATTTGTTGGTTGTCTGAATCTCATCTTTGGTGAAGTGTCTGTTCATGTCCTTTCCTCATTTTTTGATTGGATTGTTTGTCTTTTTTTTTGTTGAGGTGTTTATGTTTTCTATAAATTTTAAAGATTAGTCCCTTGTCAGATATGTCTTTGCCAAAATTTTTTCCCAGAGTGTAGGTTCTCTTTTTACTCTTTTTGAGAAGTCTTTTGATGTGCATAAGGGTTTAGTTTTTAGGAAGTCTCAGATGTCTAGTTTATCTTGTGCTGTTTATATATTTTTAGTTACATTTGATAGTCATTTTATGCCTTAAATTAGGGCCCCTAGGTTTGCCCCAATTTTTTCTTCCATGATATGTATAGTTTTAGGTGTTAAATTTAGGTCTTTGATCCATCTGGAGTTGGTTCTTGTGTACGATGTGAGGTATAAATATAAATCTTACCTTAAAACACAGTATGTCAAAATTTAACTTTAGCACACCCGTAAATTTTTTAGATTCTGTTCATGCTAAGCTAAGAATAGGGCTTTCATTCTTTAAAAATGTGAATTACAAAACTAAGAAACAAACAAAAATAATCAAAAGAAAAAGCTGAAATCATCAGAACATGTAGTTTTCTAAATTAACAATTGCTTGAGGACAATTTGAAATCTATTAACAATAGCTTTTTCAAAAATTAACAAGGGGCAGAGAAATCAGATAGAAGAAGAAGCCAATAGGTGAGCAAAGTTAAACTTTTACTCAAATATGTTTTTCTCTGTGGTTTCTAAAGCTTCTACTGCTGGGTTCTCCCAGGAAACCAGGCTGGGCAGAGTTGTTTTCCTGTTAAAGTACAAAATACACCTCGTGGAGATCTCACAGCATAGCAAACAAATTCCTAGGGGAGAATCAGGCAAAATTTAGGGATTTTGCAACAAAATAATTGCCAGGTGAAAACATATCTTCATAGAGCTGATTTTGAAGTAATCCTAGAATTTCTCATCCAGATGATGGTGTCCCCTAGGAAGGGATAACATTTATTACTAAGATGCTGTCCCCTTTCAATACATTTCTGGAGCTTCTATCTGGGAACCTACTTTAGAGTCAATTTAGAAGTCCAGCAAGAAAAGTCGGTCTCATTAGTCTAAGGTCAAGCCTCACACACTCCAGAAAATGCAGTCTCCAGGGTGTCAACTTTGACAAAAAAAAACAGTACCCCATGGCTTTGCATCTCTTTGACCCTGTTTTCACTGGTCAGAAATTAGCATGTAAAACAACCATTAGTGGGCAGGAATGTAAAATTCTCCTTCAGTTTATACCCAAACCGTCAAGCCTCTTCAAACTAGAAATGTGGCTCTTGTAATGTTTTTAAAGTTGCAGATTTATATTTTATAACTTTATGCATAATTTGATCAATGGTTAAAAAACATAAGCATTATATCCAATTTAAAATAATGTAAGTTATTACATTATGCTAGGAACCTTCTCTATTATAGCCTGATGTGAAAATTAGCAATGATCATTTGCAACTCCATAATTTCACCAAATGGTGGCACAGGCATCATGTTCTCTCTGAACTAAAGACTGTGAATTTCATTTCTAAAACAAGTTGGCTTTAGCTGCTTGAGTATGTGTTATAATACTCCCTTGTCTTTGCAAAACTGAAGAAAGATTAATAAAGTATTCTAATAAATAGAAATATTTTTAACTTCTCAAAAGTTTTCAACTTCAAATTTTATTTTAATCATAAATGACTGGTTATTATTACCTTCATTTGAACTTTATAGTATCTTGAATTTTAAACAAGAATATCTGTTCAATAATAGCAGGAACTCAGTGATAGTCTTTTTTCAAGTGTAATGAGCTTTAAAAACTAGTATTTTTTCTCTATCACAGTGGTACTGTATACCGCTTAATTTATTAAACATTCATTTATCCATTAAATACTTACTGAGCACATACAATGTGTCAGGTCATATGCTAGGTATTTGGAGCAAAACTATATACAAAACACACATAGTCACTGCCCACACAGACCTACGGGCAAGACAGGCTTTGGGTAAATTATACCAAGTTTGATAAGTGCACGAATCTGCAGCAGAATAAAACAAGGGGCATATCCTAGCAGGGCTTTGGAGGTTTTTAGGAAAGGCTTCCATCCGAAAATAGGCTTTAAGCTGGGACCTGGATTATAGCACCTGCTCTGCCTTTAAAAAGGTTTTCAGAGTTACTCTGGGAACGTGATCTTTCTTAAACATCACGTCAATTCCGTTACTCCCACTTTACTTTTGTTTTTTCACTTTGGCTAAGTTAGAGGTGAAAGCATAGGGGCTAAGAGTTTCTCATAGTCACTCTATCAAATTTTTTGTTAGTATAGTACTTTATTATGTTCAGTGTGTTTTACAGATGAATCAACTGAGACTTAGAATGTTCGTTATTTGCCTAAGATCAGAAACTAAATAAACCCATGAGTTGTGACTATGAATTTTTCTTCCTATACCACATAAATTACGAAATAAGAGGTCACAAGATTTTTAAAAAATTATGAGAAATGTACTTACAGATAAACATGTGCATGCCAAAGTTCTAATGTAGTAAAATACAGTAGCAAGGTGCAATAGTTTATCTTTGCTAAGTTCAACAGCGTATTAGAAATACCGTTTATATGTAATATGAGCACTATAGTTATTTTTCATTTGAAATTGATTATTATTATTTTAGTCTGTTGGTTCTCCACAAAGGCTCTCCGTTGGTTCCTGGCACCGAGCACAGGGACAGATCATGTCCAGTTACCAAGCTCAGGAAGTAATGCATTGGCATTTTCCACCTTTCCTGACTCCTTGTAAGTAAAAACCCATTGTGGTTGAGTTGATTCTAACTCATGGCAATCCCGTGTGTTTTAGATGGTTGGGACCTTCAGAAGTACGTACTCATGGCGACCCCATGTGTTTATCAGAATAGAACTGCACTCCACAGAGTTTTCAATGGCTGTGACTTTTCAGAAGCAGATGCCAGCCTTTCTCCCGAGGCACCTCTGGGTGGATTTGAACTGCCAACCTTTCAATTAGTAGCCGAGCACTTAACTGTTTGCACCACCCAGGGACTCCAAAGCGAAACCCAAGGGGAGAGGCCATCTGTGACTCCTATTCTGCCTACCCTACATTCTTATAATATCTTACACTTGATTTTCTTACTAATAATTCTGGGTAAACAGGCTTAATATCCATTGCCTAATGTGGTGGATAAAATCTCCAGAAACTACTTTCAACATGTAAAGAGTGAAACATGGAATAGAGGTAAGAATAGATTTTGGAATGACAGGATAGGCTTTGGGCAAGTTATTTAAACTCTCAGTTTTAGTATTTTCATTTGTAAAAGGATATTAAAAGCAACGACTTTATAAATTGTTGTGAAGATTAAAATACTGTGTGGAAATCAACTACTGAGGTGTATGAGCCCTAGTGCACACTCACTAAACAGTATCTAAACAATTCCACAATGTCACTACCAGTCCCTTACACCCCTTCCCCAGAACATTGATGACCTAACTATTTGCTTCACTCAAGGCGTCTTCTCCAAAACTGAAGGTCACTTTGGAGCAAACCTTCTTTGTTTTAAAGAAACTTATTTGATTGGTCCCTTTAGTTAGCGAGACATGAAGCAACAGACTCCCCAGTTGTCTATAAGTAGTGTGTACGGGGGTATTTTTGGCTCTGCCCAAGCCAGGCTCTCAGCTCTGTCAGGAGATGGGGTTTTGTCTGTGGTCACTCACACATCTTTGTTCTATGGAGCCCTTCCTTGTGTTATAAAGAATGGGCTGGAGTCAAATTTGCCTAGGCATCAAGGAGTTTTCAGGGAGAAAGGGATTCATAAACCAATGCCTTCTCTTTAAATTCAAAATGATTAAGGTTTATTTCTTCCACTGGAGAGGTCTTGACATAAGCCAACTGCAGGTAAAGAGACGAGGGGTTGAGTGAACATCCTCAAAGGGAAGACGGGCTCCAGACCATGACCAAGGATCAGTGGGCAGACAAAAAATGTATCTGAAGAGCACTGGTGCTGGAAACATCGAAACATTAAAATACTGTGTGCAAAAGGCACCAATGAGGTGTTTTTGTCATGCTGGCATAAGTTTCTCTGAAAACTCTGTCACCCGGTGCTGTACTCAGGCCGGCTGCATTGGTAACAGAAGCCTGCTGGCGCGCAGTTGACAGGGGTGCTGTTAACAGATGCACCCAGTGTTCCAGTTTCCCTTCTTTCAAATGACAGAAACCAGGACTGCCCCTTTGAACTGAATGTGTGCTTTGGAGATTTTGGTGCAAGTGGGAACTTGGGGGAGGAAAGGGTTTGAGGGTTAATGGATTGGGGGACTAAGTATTATTGTGATTTAATTAAGGCAATAAAGTAAACATTGAATCAAACCAAAACAAACCCACTGCCATCAAGTTGATTTCGATTTATAGCAACTCGGTAGCACAGAGTAGAACTGTCCCATAGAGTTTCCAAGGCTGTGATCTTTACGAAAGCAGACTGTCACATTTGTCTCTTGCAGAACAGTTGGTAGGTTTGAACTGTAGACCTTTTGGTTAACAGCTGAGCACTTACTCACTGTGCAACCAGGGCATTCCCTAATATTTATTACCTACTGATTATTAGTTCAACTCTTCACTTTATTAAGGCTGTTACTTATGTCCTTTTATCTCACAAAACACACCTTCAATGCCTATGGGGACACCTACTGCTTTATTTAGGCGACAGCTTGGCTTTGAGAAGAATCATCATTAGGAGACATCTGAGCATGCTCTATGTATTTTTTTTTTAATTTCAAAGAAAGTGAGGCAAATAGAAATTTGCACATTTTTGATAGACATTATTTTCTAAAATATAGATGTACTGGGAATATACCTGAGATTGTCATTTGTTCTTCATACATGATCACGTGCAGTTTTTCCAGAGAATTACTATAAAATTTCTGATATTGTCTAGTGTCTACCATAAATAAGATAAGCTAATCACCCTTTGTTTTCAACCCTAAAATATCTGCTCTGCTATCACTCTTAGTTATCTACACTATATTCACATCATCACCATAGACAAAGATGGTTAACCTTTTTACTTAGGTATTTCTAGGTCAAATGACTATTCCTAATGTCGAGAAATTTGTAGAAGCCGCCAGAAAAGGTATTTTCTTCACATGAAATCAGGGCATTGAGGAGGCAACAATAAAACACCATGTCCACCAGAGGGACTGATCTGGAAATCTGTGGAGAGGTTCCAGACAGTATCAGGCTGCTGGTGCTCCCTCCAAGACCGACTGTCGGTCCTCAAGGCTCTCTTGCTGCCCAGGTTCTTTTCAGGATCAATCACCCTTACTAAAGCCTTCTCTTCCTCTTTCCGTTTTCTTTTAGCCCAAGCAAGTGGCTGATGTTATAAGATGATCTTAATAGTAATCACTACACATGTATTCTGATATTGGCAAAAGGGCTTATGGAGACCAGCAGTTCTTTCCACACAATGAGTGGATTTAAAGCACTGTCTGTATTGCACAACTCCAAAAGTTACTGGAAGCCTTGGCTTACATGCTGCAAAAGCTCTTTAACAATAGGTCAGTAAATAGTGGCAGGACAGGCAGGAGACCCCACACAGGTGGGAGTGCACCTGAATGGAAGGCTCGTGCTGCATTAAATGCTGCGGGAAGAAGACTTGCAGACGGGACCGCGTGGAGTTCACACAAAAGCTCCTAGACAAGATGTATCTCTGAAAGTGATACAGAATCTGCAAGCCTTAGACTGAGAACTGCTGGATCAGTACATAGACTCATCATATCTCTTTTAACTACCATAACAGCAATTTACCATTGCCTAATTCATTTTGAGCATTGGCATATTCAAGGTCTCACATCCACTATATTTCTCATTACTTTCCTCGGTTCTGTCATCTTGCCTTTTCCCAGTTAAAAGTTGGTTTCTAGCTCTTTATGCGAGCTGGATTTGTCTTTAGACCTTGGAATATTTTTTCTGTCCTTGATTTAAATTATCCTTTGAAAAATCTTATCGGTCTCATTCATTTTGTTATAATATTAATCAATATATCAATAATCAAAATCAATATATCAAAATAAATTTGAATCAACTCCACTTTTTGCATCCACCACTGGGCAATTTTTAGGTAATTAAAATATGCTTATTTGTACATCACTGGCAGAGCACCTAAGGTATTGACTACCCAGAAAAATTGCATCAGGGCTGCAAAACTACAATCTTTTCTAATACAGCTTGAAAATGGCAAAGATACACAGAGTTTGAAGGTAGCTTTAGTTTTGTCTCTTGACAAATGTTGATAAGCTCACTGTTAAGCCCTGGAGAGCATATTTCCTGAGAGACTGTTGTCTCTGCTTCCTATATCATCCGTTTGTCAAGATAAGCATATCTATATATCACACAGCATCTTTGAAATATAGCTTACTCAGGAAAAAGTACTATCTTAAGGTATTATGTTATAATTAATCATTAACAGTTCAGAAAAATAAAGATTCTTTTGCAAAACAAGAAAAATAAAATAAAGGAGTTGAGAGTCAGTAATCAATCAGTACTGCGAATGAGTTTGCAGTCTTCATTTTTCTGATGTTTCTTAATCTGGAGGGGTAGAGGATACTGTTGTAATCTCTAAAGGAAATTTATTCTTTCTTACTAGAGCTGTTTCTCCCTGGCAAGACAATTAGGTGATTAAAGAGGTTTACATAGTGCTTGGCTGTGGTCTAATAAGGATTTGTACTTGACATTACCAGTAAATGAAATTCACGAGGGAAAACCTGACTCACATGGGCTTTTATATAAGGCAAAACACTCAGTTAATTCCATGGGGCAGGGGGGTGTCATGGGAAGGAGGGTTAGTCCTACCAGATGTTGAGAAGCCAAATTATCCAGGTGATTGATTTTTTTTTTTTTTCCCTCAATGGTTGCTTGGCAAACACACACTGCTATTGTCCAAAAATAATGGGCTTTTATCTGCCTTCCAACAGTTCTTCTAACCTCCTGGGGAAGGGCAGGCCCCAGGAACAGAAACAACCACTGCACTCAGAAATAAAATTTGTAGCCCAACACTTACCAGGGTATGATAAGTATGACACTTATATTTATTATAATTAAGATTTAATTAGTACTTTATCATCTTGAAATTTTGTGGGCATTCATCCATCCTGCCTTTCCAGAGGCTAATAATTCCTTCCTCACCATATCACAGGTATTATGTTTTCCTTCATTCAAATACAAAGGATATATATTAGTTAAATGTGAGTGTGGATCACTCCCTGAGCTCTCATTTTCTTAACGTTCATGGACGTGATTCCTAAATATTTTATCATACTCCAAATCACTACTTGTATGTACAATAGTCATTTTCATTTTTTCTTGAATAAAGGGTGTCTATAATGACTAGCCTGAGTCTTTCAGATGCTAGGCACTCATGTTTGTTGATAAAATGAATGACCTGATGATATTTAATCCAAAGAGCAAAAACAGACTTCTCAGTTATGAAAAGTCAGTTTTCATTTAGTTGTCACCATTATGGCCTGAAATATATCCCTTAATTCTTTATAGCTTGCCTAATTTCTAAATGCTTCACTTTTAGAAGGTTGTCATTACAGCATGTACTTCGCGGACTATGTTCTCAAGATAGCCTTCTGAAGTGTAAAATCCCCCATTACTTGAATTTCCCAGCTCATAGCTTACTAGTCAGCATCTTATTTGTGATTATGGTTGATTTCAACTTGTAACTTGTACCTAATGAGCTGATATCAGGCATAGTGGTTAATATGTTGACAAGTAAGGCGGTTCCTTGTGCATTAACTAGTTACAAGTTAAAGCAGACCACTGACCTTTCAATAAATTAAACTAAACTTCCCATGTCATACTGATTGCATTTCAGGTACAGTAGAGTTAGACGTGAGAAGTCCAGTAACGGTATAAAAGCTGCCATTACAAGCGTACAGGACTATGGGGGATAGTTCTCTAATTGTAGGAACATTTAAAAGAGTAGAATCACTGCTTGTGGGGCCCTGCATTGTCAGGCTCCTCCTGCAGTGCCTCAGATCTCTGGTCTGATCCCAAAACACGTAGGTCGAGCCAGGAGCAGAGAGTCATTCAAATGAGTCTGCTGATGCATGGGAGATCAATGAGTTTTGTTCTGCCCACCTGCCTCCTGCAGAAGGCCGAGATCAGAGGCGCACATGATCAGTGAATAGACTCCCACGCTGAGGGAAAGTCAGTCTCCAGGAGAGTGTAGAGTGGTGTCACCAGTTAAAGATAGACACTAGGGAGGTGATGAAAGCAAAAGAGTGGGGCACTGAATCTGCTCAGTTGCTTAAAGAGAAATTTGGTAACATAAAACTATGGTGGTAAGTTAATAACTGAGCCAGTATTATAGAGAAAGTATCAGGTAGGGGTTACTTGGCTGAAAGCGGACTTAACTGTCTCGATTCAACTACCAGATCTATCGTTCTATCTACTGTGTGGCCGAGGCAAGTTACTTCCCTATGCTTCAGTTCATTCATCTCTAAAATGGAGATGATAATAGTGACTGCCTCATAGAGCCAGTGTGAGGATTAAATAAGTACAAAATTTGTACACTACACAAAACAATACCTGACATGTAGTAACAGTTATGTAAATACTGTTATTATCATCACCATCACCATCATTTTTATAGGAGCAATGAAACTAGGAAGTAAAAGACGAAAAGAAACTGCAGAAGTAGTTTCACAGATAAATGCAAATAATGAAGGATAGCAAGAGGCAGACAGACATGGTTCAGTGGTAGAATTCCCTTCTTCTATGAGGAACTTACAGGGTTGCTATGAGTCAGAATCGACTCCATGGCAATAGGTTCCTGTGGGAGACTCAGTTCAACTTCCTGTCAATGCACCTTATGGGCAGCCAACATCTGTCAGTGGTGGCTTCCTTGCTACTTCAATGCTGAACAAGTTTCAGTGGCGCTGCCAGATTAATACAGACTAGAGAGAAAGCACTGGTGATCTACTACTAAAAAATCAGCCCATGGAAACCCTAGAGAATCACAACAGTCTGATCAACAACCAATCCTAAGGATGAGGAATGGGCTGCATTTTGTTCAGTAGTGCATGGAATCACAGACAAACATGTTAAAAAGATAGTCAAGAGTATTTCTAGGGCTTTTGTTGGCATGATTTTTTGAACTTCATAAACTGATACGACAAAAACTCCTAACACTGTGCATTCTGCCCCTACCATAAGGAAGAAAACGTTCATACCAGAGGGCGGGAAGAAAAACATGGGGCATTGTCTCAATAAGATTTCTGTCAAATAAAGGGCTGAATCAAAAAGATGATGCTTCCTGCATGCTGTCTAGGAAAGAAATTTTTAAATTATTATCAAAGATTTCAAAGACCAGCAAGGAACTCTCATGCATCCCCCAAAATCAACAATAATCACTCAAGGCCAAACGTCTTGTTTTTTTGTTTGTGTATACACCCCTCCCTCTGTCTACTCAATGACTTTCTGTATGTATTCCTAAATGAAAAGTCTCTTAAAAATATAAACACCCCCCCAAGACTATAGCCCCCAGACATCCTGCTAACTCAGAACTGAAGTCACTCCTGAAGTCCACCTTTCAGCCAAAGATTACCAAAACTAAACACATTGCCGTTCAGTCGATTCCGACTCAGAGTGACCCCATAAGAGAGAGTAGAACTGCCCTACAGGGTTTCCAAAGAGCTGTTGGTGGATTCGAACTGCTGACTTTTTGGTTAGCAGCCAAATGCTTAATCACTGTGCCACCACATCTCTCCGAAAGGTTAGACAGGCCTATAAAATAAACGGTAACACATATGAGGAACATGCTTCTTAGTTCAATCAAGTATATGAGACAAATGGGCAACACTTGCCCAAAAGCAAAAGACCAGAAGGCTGGAAGGGGCAGAAAACCTGGACAAATGTACACGGAGAACCCAGGGTGGAAAGTGGGAGAGTGCTGACAAATTGCAGGGATTGCAACAATGTCACAAAACAATTTGTGTATAAATTTTTGAATGAAAAACGAATTTGTGCTGTAAACTTTCACCTAAAGCACAATAAAATTAAAAAAAACACAATTCCAGTAAAACACTTAAATTAATACTTCTTGAATATCATCAAATATCCAGAGACATTAAAAAAAAAATACTTGTTAATGGGAAAAGTGAGCAGCTCTCTGCTTGCTTCCTATTTACACTTTAGGTGTCTACTTATTTGGCTCCTGCAGCTTTCTATTTTATATATTTATGTATACATACATATTGATATACGCACAATATATACATTAATATATACATATTAATATACACACTTATGCATCCAGATAGAATACACACACACTTGTATATGTGTGTATGTAAATATGTATATATATTACACTATTTAAAGCCATTAGTATGTATCAAGATAAAATATGGAGGTGGTTAGTATGTATAAATATCAAATATTTGATTACATTAGATAGTTATCTTTGGAAGCAACAGAGATTGTGGATGGAAAAGGACAGAAGTGAAAGACAAGCTGATCTAATCAGACCAGAGAATGCAAGTGGAAGAGGAAGGAAGACACACAGGATTGTGGCAGAGACGGGGGTAGGGCAGCAGGCAGAGACCTAGGGGAACAGGCTGGGGCAGGCATGTCACCTTTGCATTCCCTAAGCAACTAAAGTAAGTCTGGCATTGGGAGAAATGGTTAGTATTGGGCTGAGGAACAATCAGTAAAAAATTCTTGGGCAAGAGGACATGTGTTATAGTTGCTTTAGGGGGAAAATGACAAAAAAAAAAGGTATGTTACACCAAATTTGAAATCGCATGGAATGTAACTTTTAAATTTGAAATTACACAGAATTTCCTCTTCTTTTTTATTAGAAGATTTATTGGGAAATAAAAGGGCATTCCCTTATATACAGAATAAAGACAGACAGGCTATTAATACATCATACATAAATGTTTATAAATACATATACACCTGTAGAATAAACAGACTTGAGTTTGAATCCTGGCTTCCTTAATTTCTCAGTGATCTTGACCAAGTTACTTTCCCTAATTGAGCCCCAGTTTCCTCAACTTAGAAAAAAAAGGGCGTAGTAACATATATTTCACAAGGTTACTGTGGTACTTAATGAGATAACAATATTCCACACGTTTATTACTGTGCCCTGCTCCCGCTAAATTAAAGACAGGTATTAGTCACACAGCAACATTAGAAGTAGAGGTGGTTGTTGAAGTTGTGGAAGTACTATCAATATTTCTCTACTTTCCAGGCCAGCTTCTCTCTGCCTAGATGCCATCTCAAAGGAAGGAGAGGGCAAGGAAATTGGTAATATAATGACCAGAGATTCAGAGGCAGCGATTGGGACCTGGGCTTAGAGGGAGGAAAGAACCAGGGCAATTATGTGGGTATTGATCTTCAGAGGAGCCCTGGTGGCATATTGGTTAAGCACTCAGCTGCTAAATGAAAAGTTTCTGGTTTGAACCCAGCAGCTGCTCCCAGGAGAAAGATGTGGCAGTCTGCTTCAGTAAAGATTACAGCGTAGGAAAATCTATAGAGTCACCATGAGTCAGAATCGACTAGACAGCAACGGGTTTGGTTTGGTTTTTTGGATCTTTGTTGCTTTACCTCATGCCTTTTGAGACAAACGAAAGGCATGTTAAAATAAGACTCCATAAAGCATTATTTAGCAGAATTCCCATTAATTAGGTTTAGAGTAAAGTGAGGCAGAAAAGAAACCATAGAAATAAACTTTGTTTAAATCACCCGTTGCTAAATGTAGACTCCAAAGACAGGTTTAAAAGGAATGTCACCAGTAGATATGATGACCAATTAGTAGGACATCCTTTTTATTTAGGCAAACAGTAATTAATCTGACTTCAAATAATTGAATTAAACGAAAATATTTTTTATTCCTTGATACTAAAGAAGATGACACAGGACTGGGCAGCATTTTGTTCTGTTAAAAATAAGGTTGCTATGAGTCAGAGTCAACTCAAAGGCAACTAAAAACAATGACAAAGTCTGTAAAGCAGACTTGTTGAGTGATTGAGCTAAAACTTATGGAAGGTGGGACAGGATGAGGAATTAAGACTACACGACTACAGGATCACCTAATAGAACCATATTTTTTTCCTTATGCTCATATTGTCTTTATTTAGAATAGTGATTAATTTCAAAAGATCTGGAAAATGATTCATGCAAAATGATCCATTTTGCAGAGGTTCCATTTAGAACTTGTTAACCTTTGAGAGAGATACATTTAAAAGATTAGAAAATAGCGTGAAAATGTCTTAATTGTTCATTAAACCTCTGGGACTGACTTAGAGATCTATTCATATTACAGTATTCATAACAGCAAGCAGCGGGAGGGGAAAAACTGCAGTGACCTTGAAAAATCTCAAATAAGTTGGTTCTATAAACTTTGATATCTCTTTCATTGAGACTGCAGTGCTTTTTTGTCTTTCTTCCTCTCTTTTTAATATATGGCCCGAGTGCTAAACAAAACGTTAAATGACTGTTTTATCATGTTTTTGAGGCAAGGGAGATTAAATCTTTCAGTGAAAAAAGTCCAATACAATGCACAGAGACTAATATTAATCACTAATTTTATGCAAGATGACATGCCAAATTAATTACTGATGAGCTATTTTAGTGGAAATATGCCAGAATTCAGATTGTTTGGGGCAGAATGGCTCAGTAATAAATATTTAACACACCGTGGGATATTTTGGTTGCCCTGGTCAGCCATTCATTTCCTTTGATCCCTGGAAACTAATTTTTGTTACACTCAACTGTAACAGATTGCAGACAGCTTTTTTTTTTTGTTTTCTCTCAAACCAGGCACCTAATGTACATTTTCCCATTTGCTTTTCATCTGATTGTGCCTCTGTCACAGAAAGCAATAAGGCACAGCACCTGTGTTTGTTGCCACCTGCTATCTGCTAATCATTTAATGCTTTAGATTTTAATCTCATCTGCTTGATGTTTCTAACCCTTTATTTAAAATATGACGTTTCTTCAGTGAAAATCACTTTGAATCTAGATTAAAAGCAGTGAGTTACTGTACTCACATTTTTTCCCATTGACAACTAAGTTTTTCCATTTAAGTACAGCATTTTAATTCAATTAAATGAAGTGAAACTGAAGAATTAATTTTTCAATTTCATTTACTTGAATTAATTTAAATTTAAATTACCTGTAAATAACTGCATGTGGCTAGTGGCTACCACATTGGACAATTGAGAAGATTCTGTAAAAGCTATCTTTGAATATTATCTGTTTTGATTTAGCAGAAGCATTAAACATTTTGCATGCTATCTTAAAAGCATTGTTATTGAGCCTAAGAAATAAGTCTGAATTTGCATTTGGAAATACATCGTGTGATTTAATTTTGAAATACGTGTTATTTTGTAGGAAAAAAATGCTCTAAATGATTTTCTATTTAGTATTAAAAGCTACTCTAGCTTAGGGATTCAGCTATTTAAAAATTCCACCCATAATGGACATGATAAAATAATAACCTTAGGTACAGATGCATATTTTTAATAATATATTATGCTGATAAGCTCTGATTCATACTAAAATTCATAATTTAGCCAGTTCACACTACTGTTTTGAAATCCCAGCTTAATAGCTACATGCTAGCTACATATGCTAGTGGTCATCATAGTGCACAGTACAAATTTATAGAACATTTCCATCATTTTAGAAGTTTTATTAGATAAGGTTGTTACTAAAACATTGCTTTGCTTTTCTAACATCTAAATTTTGATATACAGCCATGCGTTGCATAATGTCCACGTATATGTCTGTGGTCCCAGAAGGTTATACACAGCAGGGAGGAGGAGCCTGTGGCCCTGCCCCCAACAGGAGCTAAGGAAGGAGAAAGTCTCGCAATCACGCATTGCTTAAAGTCAACTGTATGTTCTGGGAAATGGGACGTTGTGTGATTTCATGTTGTGCGAACACCATGTTATACACTTGCTTGCCTCCTTCCGGGCTCTTTCCCCCTGGGCTTTGGCTCACTCAGGTGCGGGGGGTGGCGCCCAGCTGGCTATCCCCTCCCCTCGCTCCCTTCCCTCCTCCTTCCCTAGCTCCTGTCCGGGGCAGGGCCAAAGGCGCCTCCTTCTCTCTATGCTGTGTAACTTTATGGGACCACGGATGAATATGCGGTCTGACATTGCCTAAACGGACATTATGAGTCGCCTGACTGTTTATTTGCACAACATCCAAATCACCTAACGTTCTATTTCACAGAAAGTATCGTGGACATAAAGCGATGTACGACTAATTTGACAAATACAGCACCTAAAAATAAAAATTATCATTTATCGAGGACCTATATGCCAGGCACTATACTTGATGATTTTAATAACATAAAAACAAAGTTATGACGAATGTGGCAAATTGTTCTGTTTAACAAATGTATCAATGAATGATCTCATTTTTAAAATTACAAGTACTTTTTCTTTGGTAGCATTTAAGCATAATTTATTGAAAAATAGAATTTTCAATATCAAGATAGGCAATATACATGTATATATACTCCAAATGCAAATAAAATTTTCAAAAATCATAACTAGAAGAAGGGAGAGTGTTGACATGTCGTGGGGTTGTTAACCAGTGTCATAAAACAATATGTGTACTGACTGTTTAATGAGAAACTATTTACTCTGTAAACCTTCATCTAAAGTACAATAAAAAAAATTAAAAAAATCGTAACTAGAAAAAACTAAATAGGATTAATAATAAAATAATATAAAGTGAATAAAACAGTCTCCAGGTATCAATTACTTTTATGTACACACAAAAGGGATTATGATTAGACTTTCTACATACAACAACTTTTGTTTTTAAAAATCTTCTGCTAAGACCTGGGTGTTTTATACTTAACAATCATTATATTAAATGTTCTTTCCCTTTCTTATACTTCTTATACTTTTGTATCTTTCTCCCTCTACATACCTCCACATAAACAATAAACACCACAAATAGTTTTTCAAGGCAAAAATGGTACATTACTCACAGTATTTATTTTAAACACCTTATTTCTCAGAATGTTATAATTAACACCCTACAGTATTTTTAAAAATAAATGCAAAATCTAATTAAACTATGTTCAAATTTTACAAATTCATTTTCTGTGTAAGTCAAAATGGTTTCCTTGATCAGGGCCTCTGTATTTCTGCAGATTGTCACTGTACAATGCCATAGTCCCTGTGAATGGCACTTCCTGGCGGTGTGTGGTGCTGCCACTGAAAATGGGTCATCTTTTCTTTATTTGTTGAACATTTCTGAACAACATGACAGTCCTTGAACCAAGTATCAAGAACAAAACTTGCTCAATAATGAGATAATATTAGTCTTTGGTTCTGGAGCTAAAAAACTTTAGCAGGTACAGTCCCATTCCTGGAATCCCACTACACTTAACTGAATATTCTAAGGGTCCCTTATTTATCCATTCATTAATTTACCCATTTAAAATACATATGCGTATATATTTCCATGTAATATGCATTGATAATTACTAGTGATTGGAATGCAAAAGTTGGAAACAAAGAAGAAGGATCTGTAATTGGAAAACATAGCACTGATGATAAAAATGACACCAGATATTGCATGGTAGAATTTTGCAAGATGAATAACTAAGCATATACCTTTTTACAACAACGTAAACAGCAGCTACACACGTGGGCCTCACCTGATGGAAAACAGAGGAATTAAATGGACTACATCTGTGGAAAGAGGCAATGGAGAAACTCAATATCATGAGTCAGAACAAGGCCAGGGGATGACTGAAGAACAGACCATCAATGGCTCATATGCAAATTTTAGTTGAAGCTGAAGAAAATTAAACCAAGTAAGTCCATGAGAACCAAAATACAACCTTGAGTATATCCTACCTAAATTTGAAAACCATCTAAAAATAGATTTGACCCTTGAACTCTAATGACTGAAAATGAGACGAGTTGTGGAATGACATAAAGGACGTCATATATGAAGAAAGCAAAAAGGTCATTAAAAAGACAAGAAAGAAAGAAAAGACTAAAATGGATGTCAGAAGAGACTCTGAAACTTATTCTTGAATGTAGAGTAGCTAAAGTGAAGGGAAGAAATAATGAAGTAAAAGAGCTGAACAGAAGATTTCAAAGGGCGGTTCAAGAAGACAAAGTAAAGTATTACAATGAAATATGCAGAGATCTGGAGTTAGAAAACCAAAAGGGAAGAACATATTTGGCATTTCTCAAGCTGAAAGAATTGAAGAAAAAATTCAAGCCTCGTGTTACAATTTTGAAGGATTCTATCCGCAAATATTGAATGATGCAGGAAGCATCAAAAGAAGATGGAAAGAATACACAAAGTCACTGTACCAAAAAGAATTGATTGACATTCAATCATTTCAGGAGGTAGCATATGATCAAGAATCAATGGTATGGAAGGGAGAAGTCCAAGCTGCACTGAAGGCATTGGTGAAAAACAAGGCTCCAGGAATTGACAAAATACCAACTGAGATGTTTCAACAAAGAGATGCAGCTCTGGAGGTGCTCGCTTGTCTATGCCAAGATATTTGGAACACAGCTACCTGGCCAACCAACTGGAAGGGATCCGTATTTGTGCTCATTCCAAAGAAAAGTGATACAACAGAATGTGGAAATTATCAAACAATATAATTAATATCACACACAAGTAAAACTACGCTGAAGATAATTCAAAAACAGTTGCAGCAGTACATCCATAGGGAAATGCCAGAAATTCAAGCCAGATTCAGAAGAGGATGTGGAAGAAAAGATATCATTGCTGATGTCAGATGGATCTTGGATGAAAGCAGAGAATACCAGAAAGATGTTGACCTGTGTTTTTTTGACTATGCATTCAACTGTGTGGATCATAACAATTTATCGATAACATTGAGAAGAATGGGAATTCCAGAACATTTAATTATGCTCATGCAGAACCTGTACGTAGATCAAGAAGCAGTCATTCAAATAGAACAAGGGGATACTGCATGGTTTAAAATCAGGAAAGGTGTGCATCAGGGTTGTATCCTTTCACCATACTTATTCAATCTGTATGCTGAGCAAATAATCCAAGAAGCTGGACTGTATGAAGAATAACGAGGCTTTAGGGTTGGAGGAAGACTCATAAACAGCCTGCATTATGCAGATGACACAACCTTCCTTGCTGAAGGTGAAGGGGACTTGAAGCACTTACTGATGAAGATCAAAGACTAAAGCCTTCGGTATGGATTACACCTCAACAGAAAGAAAACAAAAATCCTCACAACTGGAGCAATAAGCAACATTATGATAAACAGAGAAAAGATTGAAATTGTCAAGGATTTCATTTTACCTGGATCCATTATTAACGCCATGTTGTACATAGGGTCGCTACAAGTTGGAACCAACTCGCAGGCATCTAACAACAACAACGAGTTTATATCATATACCAGGCTTTTGTCCAGGAATATAAAAATGAGTAAAACAGCCCTTGTCTGAAGATTATTTGAGTATTGAAAAGAAAAAATTAAAGTACATTTTTATAACTTCAACAGAAGGAATATGCACAAGCTGTTATAGTAGTACAGTGGATGATTACCTAAGCCAGCCTTGAGTATCAACAAGAGTTTCTTAAAAAATATCAGCTTAAAGAAATACTAAAGGATGAGTAGAAGTTAGCTCGGTAAGAGAATTAATGAAAAGCATTCCAGCACAGATAGAAGGGAAATACAGCACTGTTTTACAAGATTACTTAGGACTACAAAAAATTATAATTACTAATAAGTATGCCTGGCTTACTTGGCAGACATTCTACCTCCTCAATATCCATTCTCTCCCTTCTTCCTAAAATCCCAGCATTTTAGGTAGGCACATAGTTGCACATCTAAGGATTGCATATCACAGGCCCTTTTCAGCTGTTGTTTTTAGGTGCCATTGAGTAAATTTTGACTCATACTAATCCCATGTGACAGAGTAGACCTGCTCCACAGGGTTTTCTAGGCTATAATCTTTATGGAAGCAGATTTCCAGGTCCTTCTCCTAAGGAGTCACTGAGTAGGTTTGAACTGCCAACAATTCAGTAAGCAGTCGAGCACTTAACTGTTGTGCCACCAGGGCTCCCTTGCAGCTAGGCATGGACATATGACTAAGTTCTGGCCAATGGTATATGAGCAAAAGTGAACTGTGGAATTTCCAGGCCATGTCTTTAAAGGGAAGGGGAATGGTCTGTATTCTCTTTCTCTTTTTAACGCTATCTGAAATGCAGATGGGATAGCAATAACTAGAGCAGCCATCTTAAAATCACAAGATTGAAACTGCATGTCGATGATGACTGAGCAACAAGGTAAACAGAACCTGAATCTTCAACAGTGCAGAGTCACTAAAGCAGCATTTGACTGCTTATACTTGGACTATAATGTGAGAGAAAAAAAAGGAAAGTCCTTCTTGTTTAAGCCACTGTTATTTGGGATCTTTTCTACAGCAGCCATCCTTGATTCTTATTTAGTAGACACAAAGTTTTGTTTTTTAATATTTTCAACAATATCTCACCTTTATCTTTACAATATTCCTGTTACTGGATTAGAACTCCTGATGGACTTGAATCTCTATTGACAGGCACAGTATGTTGGGATTTGTAAAATGACTTTAAATGTCGGTAGATCTTGATAAATCTATGTTAATTATCTGATACTTCCTTTGAACAGTCCTATGTCCACAAATACTGAAACGTAAGGCAGTTAATTTCATATCTGCTTAAAATAACTTGTAGTATACATTAATTTAGTGACTTAATTCAGTCACACCTTTTGTTACTTATTTTTAACCTATTTGCGTGTATGATCTAGAAATATAGCATGGAGACATTTTATGAAGGCACAATTTGATAGCATTTTATTTCTCTTTATATCTAAAAATTGTTCAGATTGTCCTCTATTTTTTGAAAGTTAAAAGAAAATAAAGCATGCTATAATACAATTAAAAGCACTATTTGCAAAGTAACCCCTTATAATCTAATGTTAATTAGCAATGCAATGTGTTTTAAAGACATAAATGCCACATTTTGTTGTCTTTCAAATATAATTGTGTCTGATTGATTATGAATTTTGCTTGAAGAAATTAAGACAGCAAACTTTATGACTCTGCTTGCAAGGCTTTGCTGGACACTAGATAATATCAGAATAATTTAGAATAGGAACAAATTATAGTTCTTAATAGAAGCAGAAATTTAAATAGCCATGATGCAAAAAGATTAAATAGCTATCTGCTTTTAAAGATTGTGTGCACTTCATTTTCAAGCTATGAAAACGAAGCACTATCTCAAATTTTCAATTATTACGTATCTATTTTCGATTGATAAAACATTGCACTTCAATGAATATTATTTTAATACCAGCATGTGGTCTTATTTTACAGTAACTTTGATAATAAATTATATATTTGCACTTTTATTTGATGCATTCTCTTACACTACTTATACCTATGATAATATAAACATCTTTTTTTCTTAGAAGCCATTAATATCCTGATATTTCAAGAGACTTAACCTCAGTCATAGAAACAAAATTAGGTACCATTTGATAAAACATCAGAAAACCCGAACAAGAGATACTACCTACTCTTCAGTGAGTTGGCTATAGAGTTTAATATTAACAAGGCATCACTTTACAGATCAGACTGAAGCCCTGACTGAACAGTGAGAGTTGTGTGTAAATTTTAGACCATAAATATAAGTGTTAAGTTATCACAATGATTCTATGATGAGAGAAAGTTATGGTTAGGCTGGAAAGATCTCAGAAAACCTTATTTGGAGGCTGAAATGAAAGCATTTGCTAACTGATGTCACAACAATAAAGTTAACCTCTTTCTAAAAATATTTTCCAGCCACTCAAACATACTAAACCTGATTTTTCCTCCCAGGGAGTCATTCCTAGTCACATTTGCCTCTTGAGTTTGAATAATATTCACAGCATCTTCTTTATTATATTTCCAAACTAGAGAAAACATCGCAGGTCTGTTGTTGTGCCAATAGCTGTTAATTCAGGACTTGCTGAAGACATGTGTTTGTCATTGGAAGTTTTTTTTCTCAGCAGAATCATAGCTAAAGCAAATTCAACATTAAATAACAAGCCAGAATGATCAACCCTTGCTGATAACAAATCCACTCTTCAGCCCTTAAGCATTATGTGTCGCAACACAGAAGCTTTGCAGTCAATGCATTTGAACTAGAGAGAACAGTATGATACCCAAGCAAGCATTCTGGGGTGAGCTGTGGGGTGACTGTAAACAGAATAGGCACCATCAATGCTACAAAGCACAAATTCAAACAGGATATGGCAGAGCTGTGAGGTCCTAAGTCAGCCTTCTGCCTTCACAATTGAGATGGAAGTTTCTCTATCAGATGGTTATCGGTCTTGAAACTTTCGCTGCAGTTGCAATAAGCAGTCTTTACATGAAGGAAGTGTGGAAAGAACAGTGAGAAACCTTAGGTCAGCATAACAGTGTTTTTGAAACAGCATTTACAAACTAGGAGTTGGAAGAAATAGATATTTGATTTTACTTGTGAATGCTAAATTATCTTTTTTACCTTTACAAACTACCAGAATGGTCAATGTGAATCATTTGTTGCTACTTGGAAATAAGATGCATTGACTGTACTCTAATTTGAAATAAATTGAGCATTAATACTAAATCACATCCTCATGTCACTGCAGAAAGCCACGCGTTTGTTGAAATTCCCCCTTACATTGTATCTTAAAGAAAATAAGAATGAAAACAGTTATACAAATAATTCTATAGAAAAGGATTATTAAATCCTATGTGACTTCACCACATCAGTTTGGTAGTTAAAAATGTAAATTATTCAATGGAAATGGAGTATTAGGACATACATTCTAAAGAGTTATGAGTCCTTGATTCGGATATTGTAAACTAAAGTAAGGAATGTCAGTTAAGCACTGTTAAAATAATTCAGATCAACAAATACTTATTGAAGCTCTAATATTTGCCAGGCACTGCATTAGGCAATGGGGGTTTGAGATGAATTATACACTGTGTTAGTTTATTTTAAATATCCTTCTGACTCAATCTAAATAACTCAACATATATTTTCTTTCAATGTAAGTAAAGCATTCCACAAATATATGGAAATATTCAGCAATTTAGTCAATCCAAAGCTAAATTATATACATATATATTATACATATAAATTAGATACATATATACACATGTATTCATATTAATAATTATATGTGGTGTGTGTATGTGTATTCACTTGTTGCTGTTGTTGTTAGATGCCATCGAGACAGTTCCAACTCATAGTGACCCTATGTACAATAGAACGAAATACTGTCTGGTCC
>NW_004444166.1:482852-494128 GCF_000243295.1 Trichechus manatus latirostris | reverse complement strand
CCGCATCATCCTAACAATAATGCTGTCAGATGCCATCGAGACAGTTCCAACTCATAGTGACCCTATGTACAATAGAACGAAATACTGTCTGGTCCTGCATCATCCTAACAATAATGCTGTTAGATGCCATCGAGACAGTTCCAACTCACAGTGACCCTATGTACAATAGAACGAAACACTGTCTGGTCCTGCGTCATCCTCAGAATAGTTGCTGTTTGAGCTCATTGTTGCAGCCACTGTGTCAAGCCATCTTGTCAAGGGTCTTCCTCTTTTTCACTGACCCTCTATTTTACCAAGCATGATGTCCTTCTCCAGGGACTGATTCCTCCTCATAACATGTCCAAAGTATGTGAGACAAAGTCTGCTCTCTTCTAAGGAGCATTCTGGCTGTATTTCTTCCAAGACAGATTTGTTCATTCTTCTGACCTTGAACAATTTACTTACTTGACCTTCCTACTCTAAGTTTTCTCATCTTATTAACCTCTATGTTGTTTGCTCATATTGATAGTGTTATTAAAACCCATATTACTAATCACTGTTATCTACTTGCCTTGTTTTTGTGTTTACTTATTTCTTTATGGCAGACTGTGATGGGCTTTCTTTTTCCAAATGAATACAAAATAATTATAAATAAATAAAAGCTCATGAGATGTTAACAAATGCTATTCTCCCCAAAGGTCAGGATAGGTCCTCCAGGAAACCAATAAGAAGGTTAGAATATAGCAGAGACATCCTTTAGCAAATTACGAATTAAAAACCCCGTGTCCCTGGGGAGGCATACACGGAGGAGAACATTTTGAAGTCAAAACCTTTGTTATATCCTAAAATGTCTGAGATAGCCTCAGTCCTGAGAGAGCAAACTGTTTTGCTTGTTTCATTCCTTATATTCACATAGTTAATATCTAAGACATTTTATAATAAGATTCTTTAATTTGGGGACATTATGGGTTTCTACAGGAGCCCTGTTGGCACAGCAGTTAAGAGCTCGGCTGCTAACCAAAAGTTTGGCAGTTCGAAACCACCAGCCGCTCATTGAAAACCATCTGGGGCAGTTCTACTCTGTACTATAGGGTCGCTATGAGTTGGAATTAACTTGACGGCAATGGGTCTATAGGTTTCTACCGATCCGTCTTTGTTTTCAATTTTCTCATTCCAATCACCAGTAGTTACCAAAGCATCTTGATTGCATGTTTGATCAATTTCAGATTGCAGAAGTTGGTAAAGAAGAAGGATCACTAGTTGGAAAATATGTCCTTGGTGATAGAAACAACACCGGGAGTTCACATGACGGAATTTTGCAATACTAACTACTTATTCATTCAAATGCCGTTTTTCAACAACAAACGTGATGACTATACACGTGGACCATGCTGGATAGGATACACAGAAATCAAATTGACTACATCTGTGGAAAGAGACAATGGAGAAGTTGCGGAATATCAAGGACATCATACATGAAGAAAGCAAAAGGTCATTAAAAAGACAGAAAAGAAAGAAAAGAATAAAACTGATGTCAGACGAGACTCTGAAACGTGGTCTTGAATGTAGAGTAGCTAAAGCAAACTGAAGAAATAATGAAGCAAAAGAGCTGAACAGAAGATTTCAAAGGGCTGTTCAAGAAAACAAAGTAAAGTATTATAATGAAATGTGCAAAGACCCGGAATTAGAAAACTGAAAGGAAAGAACATGCTCAGCATTTCTCAAGCTGAAAGAACTGAAAAAAAAATTCAAGCCTCTAATTGCAATACTGAACGACCCTGGTGGCACAGTGGTTAAGTACTATGGCAGCTAACCAAAAGTTGGGCAGTTCAAATCCATCAGCCTCTCCTTGGAAACACTATGAGTCAGTTGTACTCTGTCCTACAGGGTTCCTATGAGTTGGAATCAATATTTTGTGTATAAAACCATTAAATAACAGGTTTTATGTGCAAAATATCAAATGATGCAGAAATCATCAAAAGAAGGTGGAAAGAATACAGACAGTCACTGTACCAAAAAGAATTGGTTGACATTCAACCATTTCAGGAGGTGGCATACAATAAAGAATCGATGGTACTGAAGGAAGAAGTCCAAGCTGTGCTGAATGCATTGGCGGAAAACAAGGCTCCAGGAATTGACAAAATACCAACTGAGATATTTCAAGAAACAGATGCAGTGCTGGAGGTACTCACTTGTCTATGCCAAGAAATTTGGAACGCAGCTGCCTGGACAACTGACTAGAAGAGATCCATATTTGTGCCCACTCTAAAGAAAGGTGATCCAACAGAATGTGCCAATTATCAAACAATATCATTGATATTACATGCAAGTACAATTCTGCTGAAGATAATTCAAAAATAGTTGTAGCAGTACATCAACAAGGAACTGTCAGAAATCCATGCTGGATTCAGAAGGGTTATCATTGCTGATGTTAGATGGATCCTGGCTGAAAGCAGAGGATACCAGAAAGATGTTTACTTGTGTTTTCTTGACTATGCAAAGGCATTGGACTGTGTGGATCATAACAAAGTGTGGATAACTTTGAGAAGAATGGGAATTCTAGAACATTTAATTGTGCTCATGCAGAACCTGTACATAGATCAAGAGGCAGTTGTTTGAACAGAACAAGGGGATACTACATGGTTTAAAATCAGGAAGGATGTGTGTCAGGGTTGTATCCTTTCACCATATTATTCAGTCTGTATGCTGAGTAAATAATCTGAGATGCTGGACTTTATGAAGAGAATGAGGCCTCTGATTGGAGGAAGACTCATTAACAACCTGCAAAATGCAAATGACATAACCTCGCTTGCTGAAAGTAAAGAGGAGTTGAAGCACTTACTGATGAAGATCAAAGACTACAGCTTTCAGTGTGAATTAAACCTGAACATAAAGAAAAGAAAAATCTTCACAACTGGACCAATATGCAACATCATGATAAAAGCAGAAAATATTGAAGCTGTGAAGGATTTCATTTTACTTCAACCCACAATCAATGCCCATGAAAGCAGCGGTCAAGAAATCAAAGGAAGTCTTGCATTGGGCAAATCTGCTGCAAAACCAAAAACCAAAAAAAAAAAAAAAAACCCTTGCCATCAAGTTGATTCCAACTCATAGCCCCATAGGTTTCCAAGGAGCACCTCGTGGATTCGAACTGCCAACCTTTTGGTTAGCAGCAGTAGCTCTTAACCACTATGCACCAGGGTTTCCTTTTTAAAGTGTTAAAAAGCAAAGATGTCACCTTATTAGACTATGGTGTGCCTGACCCAAGCCATGATATTTTCAATCGCCTCATACACATGCGAAAGCTGGACAATGAATAAGGAAGACCAAAGACAAATTGATGCCTTTGACATATGGTGTTGGCGAAGATTGTTGAATATTCCACACACTGCCAGAAGAACGAACATATCTGTCTTGGAAGAAGCACAGCCAGAATGCTCCTTAGAAGTAAGGATGGCAAGACTTTGTCTCCCGTACTTTGGATGTGTTATCAGGAAGGACCTGTCCCTGGAGAAAGACATCATGCTTGGTAAAGTAGAGGGTCAGCAAAAAAGAGGAAGATCCTTAATGAGTCTGACTGACACAGTGGCTGCAACAATGGACTCATAGCAATGATTGCAAAGATGGCGCAGGACCGGGCAGTGTATGGTTCTGTTGTGCATGGGGTAGCTATAAGTTGGAACTGACTCAATGGCACCTAACAACAACAACAACAATAACATCATGGGTTTCTATAATAGTAATATGATGAAGGTCATTTAAGTATGATCTCCTGCTATTTAACATAAGGAAGAAATATTTTCCTTAGAGAACATTGGAAATACCATCATGCTACACTAAAGCCAATTTTATTTCTCAAGTGCCAGAATATAAAATAGAAAACATGGTCGTCTATCACTAATAATACTAATACAATAAAGATATTTTCTTTTGGTCACTCATTGTTACACAGGGAAAAAAAAAAAAGATTTAAAACTTCAAAATAAAAGCCCAAAGTAAATAAGTTAAAATTAAATTATATAAAGATACAGATTAATAAAAATTGTTGGTAGAATTTACTTGTAAATATGAATATAAAAGATTTATTGCTTTATTATTATCAATTTCTCACCTAATAGACTATGACCTCTTTGAGGGCAATGGCTTTGTCTCATTCATTTTTATATCCCCAGTGCCCAACACAGTTCATAGTATAGCAATCAAAATATATCTGTTGTGTAAATACATAAACGAATGAAAACATGACACATATTTAGTAATCAAAAAAGGCGAGACTGAATACAGGGACATGTGTACACTTTACTCTCAGATGAGAATGATGGCTGGTTCCATGACATGCCTCTCTCCCACCCCTGACGTACTCTTTGGATTGTCCACATTAATCATTCTTTTGGGTTAAGGCATTGAAGGCATATGTTAAATGAAATCTGATGGTAAATGAGATCTGATGCTGGTAACGCCCAGACTATCATTAACCATTAGCATTTTAATCCTATTAAGTGAATGAATGAATATAAGAATGAACAACTGATCATGAAGGAACGTTTCTGGTACCACTGTCTCATTAACTAATTACTTACATGACTTCTCCTAATTCTAGTAATTGATATGTAGTAGAACTCAGAGAGAATGGTTAGTTTCAATGGGGATGCAGTTATTTAGCTGAGGTCTGGACCTTGACACATGCCTGGGAAAGGGAGGAACAGGATCATTACAGGTGGTCCTGAGTGCACCCCAGTGAAATGACAGTGGGAGAAATAAAGAAGAGGACCAAAAAACTGACGTTTTTGTTGCTGTTGTTGTTTTTAATCGCCTTTGATTACAGAAAATGATCTCTTATGCTTGGAGGAAAAAAACTTGATATAAGGACTGAGTTTAGTTTTATTTAAAACAGAAGAAAACTCAATGAGTTCGTAAGACTGGATTAATGATATAAATACAAACATATACATGTTTAAAATAAGAATGATAATAGACTTCATAAACTGAAGTATAACAGAAAACACATAGCATTTTTTTTAACTAGGCAATAGACATCCCCTTAGAAGTATACTATATCAATTTTTTGGTTTCACAAAGTTGATATTTTAAGTCTACATTTTCCATGCATGGCAGATATCAGTTGCTCACAGAGAGTTTTGTGAAAATGAGCTTATTTCAAGATGATGACTCTAGAGAGATTGAGGGTGTGCAGCATTTAGAGTAGAGAATTAGGATCCTATTCTCTTATATATCGAAGAGACTGAAAAACCATTATTTATGCTCTATGTCCTTTGAAAGAGGGGTTTCTGCAATACTGCCAACTTTCAACCTGGACAACAATTTTTTTTTTTAATTGAGAATACTAGAGCTTATAGGATGCATACATCTTCATGGGACAAGAGTGTTTTACAATACAAGTGTGTTTGATCACCTGGGAGATGCTTGCCTTAAAGGAATGCCCTGAGAGAAGCCGGAATCACTATGGCCCCTCCCAGAACAAGATCTCTGTATTGGGTTCTGAAAGCAGGTATCATGTGTATCAAACTAAGGAGGTCTTTTTTTTTTAATTGCAAAGTTATCACTGGCAATTGGAAAATAATCAGAGGCAAATAGATTGCCCCAGAAAAGTGATCATAATCACTGGTGGGAGTCTGAAGTTCTCAGAAAAGCATTGTTACGTGCCGAAATATGAAGCCCATTTCCTCCAACAAATAAAATAACGCATGTAACTCTAGTTTTATTTTCAAGAATCATTGGGGTGTAAATATAGGTAAACAGAAATGGAGTCAGATTTAGCATCTTGAGGAAATGTCCTTTTCACTTGGCTTGACTAACATTCCTAGTCAAGCCACAGAAGCATTAACTTTAAACTATTATTATTAAAAGACACCAAGACAGTAAGAAAATCACGGTTTTGCCCACAGTCTCTTTGGAAATACTTTTGTAATACAGAAGGCAAGGGTGGACTCAATCCAAAGACATTAAAGCTCAACAGATTATTGTAAAATCTAATGTTTTGAATTTGATGAAAATAACTTATTTTGCCCCATACAAGAATATGGATATTGTTTGAACACTGGAACTGAGAAAGGGCATTTGCAAATAATTATACGAAACAGCTCTATAGTCTACAACGGCAAAACTGTCTTTGGGAAGGACAGATTAGAGAATATAGAAATATTTTAGATAAAACTTGAACTATTTCATACACACACACACACACACACCCCCCAAACATTATCACTATGAAGGTAAAGTTTGCCTTCAAAATTTTCCATAGATGCATAGTCAAAATAGTTGTAGGTAGTGTTTACTACTAACCTTAGTTTCTTCAGTAAATTCAATTTCTCTTTTAGTATAAATTAATATTTACTAAAAAAAGAATAAATTCTGAACCATTAATTACTAATTTATATTAGCTAGTGTTAATGTTGGATATACTGATGAAAACATCCTGCAGATTTCCTATAAATATTTGACTTCTGATTTATATTTTAATGTCTTCAATTTGAAGTCACACATTACCAGGGAGACATCCTAGCCTCCTACAAGGCTATATTTTGAACAGTGTCTACTGAAATCCTTAAAGAGTGAGCATTTTTTCAGGACTCCCTGGGTTCCTCTATGATGTAGTCCCTTGTAGAGAGCTAGGAAACATTCCTGATTTATGTCCTACCACTAGAATATCTTCTTTGCCAAAATATCCAAATAAGCACCACTGTTGTTCTTTTTTCTATTCATTAAGCAACTATTCATTCAACATCGCAGAGAATACAAAGATGCATGCAATAAAGTCCTAGTCTTGAAGGAGTTCACAGTTGAGTGTAAACCGTTTAGGCTATACATTACGGGAGCGGCAGTGATCATAAAACTCTTTCCAGTTCATTTCTCTAAATACTATTTGAAAACATGCAATGTTGTCATACAAACAATAAAACTGAGTTTCTTTATTCTGCCGGTTATAGTCCTTTATCACCCCACTTCTAAAACTATCTTCTCCTAAATATGCAACTTGAGTTTTTCAGAGCAGTATGATCATTTTATTTCCCAAATCTCTGCTACTACTACTCCCCTTGTGTGTGATGCCCTTCTCATATCTCCATGACATCTTAACATACGATAATTTTTAATACAGTTTTATGCCCTCTAGTTTCAAAATCTCTTTCTTGACCTTTATAGCTACTAGTAATAATATCTTCTATAAATTCATAAAAGTTATTTGCTTTATCATTCATTTGATCAATATCAATATCTCTTATGTTTTAGCTGGATATTGTATCCTAACATTCAAATGTGTGTTTGTGCTTATTGTCTGAAAGGTAGAACCACGAGAGCTTTCCCTGTATCTCTTAAAGTCCTTAACAGTGTGATGCACACAGTATGTTGAGAAAAGACTTGATGAATAAATTAATAAATGAATTTGTTCACCATATTATTATTTCTCCATTAGAGATAGACCAGCCCAGAGAATACCTGACCTAGGTGTCCACAAAGAGAAGCAAAGTGGGGCAAAGCTCAAATTTAATCATGCAAATGAAGCCATTAAAACAATTCTAGCGAATACAGAGACCTGAAATTGAAGACAGGACTGAAAACAGAAAATAAATTTCTAAGGGACAAAGAGGTTAGGCTTGATAGGCACATCAGTTGCCCAAAGTTAGTTATGAGTACCAAATCCACTATCTATGGAAAAGAGGTGGGTGGGTTGGCAAGAAATACTCAGTGTAATGATTACTGGGGATTTGAGAGGACAGAGAGTTGAGTTACACTTGGCCTAACAGTAAATACTAAGATGCAGTGACAATAATCCCACAGTTGGGAGACTAGTAGGAAATCTTGTCATGGAAATACCCAGTGAGGGACAGGATGGGAACCCTTCACAGAGATTAGGGCAAGGACTGCTTCATAAAAGGCTTGGAGAAAACAAACAACACATCAGTTACTATTGAACTGAGTTGGTTATGTCAGAGGAGGACAAAGAACTGAGAGCACTGATATAGTGATGTATATATTCCTGCTTATGGTTAAGATTGCTTCCAGCATAAATGGTAGAATTAAACCAACAGGGAAGGAGGAGAAGCAAGTAACTTTTACCAAGGCCTTGCATTATGCCATGTATTTGTGCATATGTTTCACTTAATGAAATGTCATGTGGCAGTTTATGGTATTGTACACTCATTTTATAGGTCAAAGAACTGACTCAGATATTAAGGAAATTCCATGGCCATTAAAGTGACTGAACCCCAGTTTGAATCTAGACCCAATGGATTCTTTTAACTGCATTAATCTTTTTCAATTTTTTAAAGACTTATGAACCCTTTTTAAAGTAGAAGAAAGGCCTGTTGCTCTGCTTCCATTAAGATCACAGCCAAGAAAACCCTGTGGAGCATTTCTACACTGTAACACATGGAATTGCCATGAGCTGTAATTGACTTGATGGCAACAGGGTTGTGGGGGTTATAGTTTTTATATATAATATAAATTTCAATTTTCCAATTTAAGAAATAAGGCACATGGCTTACTATTTCTTACACCACTGTCACGAGGGAAAAAAAAACATGATTTTTAATATAACTCCAAAAAAATTCATTTTAGTTTTAAAAATGGAATGTACAATAGAAACAGGTTCAATTTAACTATATGCTACTTCATCAAACAAAAGATGTCTTTACGTGCTATATATTAATTTTAAATCAGATAAATACAATTTATAAGTTTAATAAGGATCATTCTGAGGTAAATTTGCAGAATTATCATTTTTATATTTTCCATTAACTCATTCTTTTCCTTTTTCCTATTATTATCTCTAATAGTCCACTTTGTGTATAAATTAAACAATGCAAGTCTAAGAACAAAGCTTAATTATAACTGAATAACTTTCTAAATCACAAAATCATGCTTAGTGATACACTGTGTGACAGGATCAAAAGCAGAGTCAAGAGACTGTGGTAACCCAAGTGGTAGCTAATTTTCTAACTAAGCTGTTGTTGTTTCCCCTTGACTCTTAGGACCCTATAGGACAGAATGGAAGTGCCCCTAGGGTTTCCTAGGCTGTAATCTTTAAGGGAGCAGATCACCAGGCCCTTTTCCTCTGGAGTAACTGCTGAACTCTTAGAAGCTCTTAAACCGTTACATTTTGAAAGTCAACACCCTAAATTGATTATTTTCTGTACTAAATTTTAAGGAATGGAAACTGACACATGTTTAAAAATGTGAACCTTCAGAACACCTTTGTAAACTACTGGAGCTTCTCAAACTATTGGTAAAGCAACAGTCCCTTAAACCCATTTACAGGTGAGGGTTAATGAAGCCAGGTGAAGAGGGGAGAGGAACCAAACAGACTATCATCATTACATTTGGGCAGCCAGTATAGCTGTTGATAGTATCACCCAGTGGAGAACTTCAGTTGAGTTTGAGCCTATGTCATTAATTCATTGTGTGAGTTGTTTGTGGATTTAGTAACTCAGCTATGTTAACATGTCAAATAAGGATGGACTCACACGCCTTAGGCTTCCAAATGTGGCAATAAAGCTTCCAGGTTTTAATGATGTGGCTTTCAATGCATAAAACAGATTAAATTAACTTAGACAAGGAAATTAAGCAGTTGGTAGCTAACATTTTAAACATTAACATGGGTGAACTTTAATTAAGGAAAAATTTACATGAAGTCCACCTAAATGATAAAGTATGGACTATTACTAAAGATCAGAATACAGACTATCCAAGTAGGAAACGTCACTTACAAATCATTTATTTTTAAACACTTCCCATTACATATAGAATATATGTCTATCTGGAGTTCTGGTAAAATGGTGCTCTAGGCAGAAGCACCACGCCGTCCGTCCACAGCAAAGATCCAAAAAACTAAGCTGAACAGAGAATACAACAATCCTGAAACCCTAAAACATCAAATGAAGAGATAAACAACTCAGCCAAGCACCAAATGGAGTGAGAAAACTGACAGAGAACAGAGAGCACGGAGAGGTCACCTAGAAGCTAGTGCAGCGCGGATCCACCATGTTGGACTCCTATCTGAGACCAGCAAACAGGGGGTATGAGAAAACAGCTTCACGGAGCTTCCAGCGGGAGACAAAACAACCGGTAAATTGCAGTAAACGCTTTCCTGCCCCCCACCCTTCTTCACCCCGACTCGGCCTCCTCTGCTTCCCGCGGCCACAATCTCTTGACCGGGAAACACCGGCTGCTTGGATTTCACACACCTGAACAGGCTGGCTCTCTGAGTGCCATTTGTTGGCTGCTGGTGTTGCTTTTTTCCGCTTCTTCTGATTTCTTCCTTACCTCTCACCACCTCCCCCTCCTTTTGCTCAAATACCTGGCTCCCTGTGCCATCTTTGCTTCTTCCGCAAGAGCTGCGGAGCTCCGTTAGAGTGTGGAACTGCTGCCCGGTCTGGGCTGCCGCGCTGGTGGGATCCCGGGGCTTTTGTTCATTCGTTTCTTTTGAATTGTTAGTTTGTTTTCTTTTCATTTTCTTGAGTTGGGAGCCTGTTCTGGCTAAGCAGTGCTCTGTGGCAAGGAGACATCCCCCTCAGCTTGCACAGACTTGCAGAGGGATACTTGAGGGCATTTCTTTTATCATTGGTTTTTTTTTTTTTCTGTTTATTTGGGGGGCCTTTCTTGTTCTTTTTTTTATAAATAGTTTTGTTTTCTTTTCCCTCTTTTTCCCTTTTTGTCTATCTTCATTGCTCAGTTTCTTGTCTCTCTATATCTTCCTTCAATTTCTGTTCCCTGAATACCTGACGTTGTATACGTCTACGCCTTCTAGCCAGGCTGTACTGCGACACCTGAGAGCGACTTCCCCAGACATCATAGCTACACTGGTGGGATCCCTGGGAACTTTGCAGTTCTTTAACCTTTCCAATTTTTATTTATTCATTCTTTTATTTTATTTTATTCCTCTTCCCCTTTCTGTTTTTCTCCATTTCATAGTCTGTCATCTCTCCACTCCAACGGCAAGCTCCTCTAGCATTCTTTTTTGTTTGTTTGTATGTTTTGGCTCCAGTTCCTCTCTCCTCTCTCCCATATCCATCTTAGCTCCACACATAACAATCTCCCCACTACCTCCTGCCTACCTGCACCATGCGCTTGACATCACACCACCAAGCAGTACAGGCACGGCCTACTGGAACCTGCCCTGCACTGATTACCAACCTGCTCTGGTGGCTGTAGTAAGTGCCACAAACAACCAGTCCCAATAACTCCTCTTCAGCTAGACCTGCCCTGCCGTACCATATCTGAGTGACTGACCCTGCCAATTCGAGAAGGAGGCAAAAAGTATTGTGACCACAGTTGAG
>NW_004444166.1:451551-476844 GCF_000243295.1 Trichechus manatus latirostris | reverse complement strand
CAGAAGGCAGAAGGGGACAAGGAAGCTGGTGATAGGGAACCCAAGGTTGAGTAAGGATATGGTTGATGTGTTGTGAGATTGTTAACCATTGTCATAGGGCAACATTTGTAATTACTGTTAAATGAGAAACTACTTTGTTCTGTAGGCCTTCATCTTAAGTGAGAGTAATAGCACAATTGGAAGAGAGTAGTCAATGTCACTGAACTGCGCATGTAGAAATTTTTGAAATGGTGTATCTTTGGCTAGGTGTATTTTCACCAAAAAAAAAAGGTTGAGTAGTTAGAGGGTTGACGTGTTGTGGGGTTGTTAACCAATATCATAAAACAATATGTGTACTGCTGTTTCATAAGAAACTATTTGTTATGTAAGCCTTTACCTGAAGTACAATAAAAAAAAAAAAAATATATGTCCATCTTCCAAAAAATCATTGGAAGTATTTTGTAAATTTAAAACCATCTTTTTAGGCTTCGGTCTGCATTTTGTTCATGTGTTACTCTTCTCTCTAGTATTAGTCCTGCACATTTTTTATTTTTGTCATTGGTTTTGAAGTTTCAATTTATTTAACTGAACTTTCAGATTGCAACAAAGTAAAAGATTAGATGCAGAGAATTACTTTTTTTTTATTTTTTCTGCTGGAGGTGGAGGGGTTGATGTTAATGAACTGGTTGGAGACAGATGTATTGTAAACAAACAGGAAGAGTGGGTTGGTTGGAAGAAGGGAGGAAGGGAGAGAGGGAGGGAGGCAGGAAAAGAAGGAAGGAAATGAGGGAGGGAGGGAAGAAGAAGGGAAGGAGGGCGGCAAATACAGAGGGAGGGAGACAGGAGGGAAAGAGGGAGAGAGGGAGAGAGGGAGGGAGGGAGGAAAGAAGGCCTTGTCATAAAAGTAAAGAATTCCTTTGTAATTCCCTTCTCAGCTCTTTCCTTGTAAAACTCTATTACATCAAAGTACAAAGTACATTATGTCTCTCAAAATGTTTTGCATTTCAAACTACCACATGGGGTCACTATACAGGATTTGCATAAACAGGTTCCCAAATAAAGGGCAGGCAACTAGTGAAATGTTATCTTTCTTCAGGCTAGACAGTTGTTTGGAAATAAGTTCTTAAAGTAAGATTGTCTGCATCTGCCAAGATCATTGGAGCAGCTGACCTTTGTTTTCCCTACTGCAGGATCTGAGCTTTGAAGAAAGGATTACATTTACATGAGAACTTTCAGTCAGCATTACTGGAGGAACATAAATGGATTAAAAATAGCCTTTACACTTTAAATCTCAGTTCTTTTCAATCATTTTGTATTCCTGTTTTGAGGGTGTGCCATTTTAACGCTGCATCTCATTGTGTCCTAGAAAATCTCTGCCTAGAACTGAAGCCATTCCCAGAGATCACCTTTCAGCCAAACAATAGACATCCCCATAAAATAAACACCACCACCCGAGGGGAACGTGTTTATTAGAACAATCAATTACATGAGATCAAAAGGACAACTTTTTCCCAAAATCAAAGATGAGAAGGCAGGAAGGAGTAGAAAATCCAAACACAACTCAGGGCGGAAATGGGGAGAGTGCTGACACACGGAGGGCAATGCAACAAATGTCATGGAACATTTTATGCACAAACTATAGAATGGGAAACGCATGTGTTCTGTAGCTTTCACCTAAAGCACAATTAAAAAAAAAATAACCAACTCTGCCTCATCATTTCCTTCCTACTTTCTTTTATGACACTGTGTTTGAGGACAGGAAAGGATTCTTTAAAAAATGATATTTAATGACATTAGTTCTTAACTCCAGTGTCTCAGAGGGTAACATAATGCCTTTTCAGAGATGAAATAAATGGATAATTACAACAAGAAAAAGATGCTTCCTGTGTAATATACTAGTGAAAAGATTAAATTTAACAAACATGACTAAAACAAGAGATAAGCAGGCAGAGTGTAACATGCAGACCCAACAAATGTTGTAGAAAACAATTTGACTTAGAGTTTTCCCTATGTCTACACACTGATCAGATAATGTTGAATTTTACCTGAGCCCTATGCTTATGGAGGAGACCTGGTGGCACAGTGGTTAAGAGCTCAGGCTGCTAGCCAAAAGGTCGGCAGTTCAAATCCACCAATAGCTCTTTGGAAACCCTATGAGGCAGTTCTACTCTGTCCTATAGGGTCACTACAAGTAGGAATCCACTTGACAGCAATGGGTTTTTTGAGTTGGTGCTCCTGGAAAATAGCAATGGTTAAGAAATTTCCCCATCTTTTGAGTTCCAGAAAATGGCTTACTCCAAAGGCAACTTCCCTATGGAATGAGATAAGATTCATGGATGCCCACCTCATTACTTTTGACAAAGCCAGACACAAGGCCATTGTTTGCCTCTAAATGATTAGCTGATCAACTAGAACAAAATGCTTGTTAATCAAATTTTGGTTATGATCCTCTCCTTTCAATAATCCTCTCAAATAAAATCTCTCCTAAGTCTGGATTTGTTTTTTATTTGACATTTGCCAAGTTTCAAGAGATGAATATTAACCCTTAACCCTATACTAACTATTTAGGATACATGGACTACACTTCCCTCATCTTGTAGCTATATCAGGTGGCAGGCTGATACAATTTCAGAACATTTAATGCAACTTGTAACACAACTATAACCACTTAAAGGAGCCCTGATGGTGCCGTGGTTAAGTGCTCAGCTGCTAATCAGAAGGTTAGTGGTTCAAACTCGCCCAGGGTCTCTGAGGGAGAAGAGACCTGGTGATCTGCTCCTGTAAAGAAAGATAAGAGCCTAGGAAATCCTATGCGGCAGTTCTACTCTGTTACACTGGGTTGTTATGAGTTGAAAATTGCCTGGACAGCACAAAACAACAACATTCTCAGTTAAGGATAGGTCAATCCACATCTTGGCATTCAGGTCTATTGTACTCTTTGGCATCCCCAATCTTCCTGGCCCTTTTTCATGGGGTAAATATCCAAGTGAATATCTAGCTTTAGAGCTGTCAGTTAGATTTCACAAGATCAGACCTCCTTGTACCTCCAATTATAATAAAAACCAGAAACCAAACTCGTTGCCGTTGAGTGAACTCCGATTCATAGCGACCCTATCGGACAGAGTAGAACTGCCCCATAGAGTTTCCAAGGGGTGCCTGGTGGATTTGAACCGCTGACCTTTTGTTTAGCAGCCGGAGCGCTTAACTACTATGTCACCAGGGTTTCCCCAATCATAATAGCAGCTAACGTTCATGGAACACTATGTGCCAGGCAGCATTCTAAGCACCTATATGTGGTTACTTCATTTAATTTAGCTGGTCAGTGGCAGAACAGAGATGCAAATTTAGTCAATCTGGCTCCAGGGCCTTTCCTTCCTCATTCAGCAGTGCTCTGTTCAATGGACCAGAGACTACCTCCTCTGAGATAAGGTCATTTCCTCCACCTGCAGCAGGATGGAGCACAGGGATTTTTAACAAAGCCCTCCAGGGCAGTTACCAAATCTTAACTGCTATATTGGTATGGAGTGTTGTGGAAGTAGGAAGGGTTGGGTTGGTGGGGAGGGAGGTCTTTCATAACTAAACACCTTCACAGAGATTGCTCCTACTTTCCCACATGGCTATGAAAAAAATATACAGAATTTTCTTCTTCTTCCTTTTTTGCTTATTTAGTTAGCAAAGTTCAATCTTAAAAGTTATTTTCATAGAGCTATATATAGCTATTTTATTTAAGCTTTCTTTTTTCTTTAAAATTATTTAGAACTAAGGAGTAATATTTGAGGAAGAGATAAATTGGTATGCTCTATAATCGCGAACAATTTTATTTTGTAAATGTGAAAACTGATGGCATTCATCAAATTATTCCCTTATATCTATTAACTATCGCTCCTCTAGGGAACTTTCACAATTATTTAGGTAGGCATGTATTTATGTATTGTTTACTTATTTCAAACATAGGGTGACTGTGAAGTGGCTGAACACTACCAAGTCTTTTGTTTCTTTCTTTCTTTATTTTTTGGATGTCTTCTTCACGTATATCTTGCTACACATATATCTATATAGGGAAAAAAAAATGTGAAGGCTAATAACACAACACAATTAAGGCATAGTTATATTGTCAAGACACAGTTTCAATAGCAATTAAAATACATTACCCTGAAATGATGCTTTATCTAAAGGCATGATTGGATCTACTGTTATGATAGTCATTCCAATTTAAAAAAAATCAGAATATAGATTTGTTTTTTTACTTATTTATTTATTTTTTACTGAATAGACTGCCATGGCATGTGCTGAGCTATGCACATAGACAAGATCTATAACTGTCATGCTTTCCACGGCATACCCTGAAATTATACTATTTAATGTTACTGCTGCTTTTTACTTTGATTCAGTATTAGGTAACTAAGCTAAGAACCTTATCCACAAAAGATAAAAAGTTCTTAGAGGATGGCCCTTTAAGCAAATAGATGATGATGGCAGCAGTCACTCCATTTTTACTATAGTTAAATGCTATCTAGAAACTGCTTCATTCAATACACCTAACTACCCTATGGGTTAGGTATTGTTATCTTTTTACAGATGAAGAATGTAAAGCTTAGAGGTGTGAGATCAATTACCAAAGATAACTCAGTTAAAGGAGTGGCATAAGCAGTATTTACACCCAGGTGTAAAGCCTTTGCTCTTTACTACCACAAATTGCCACCCATAATTTACAATTCACGATATTAATTCATGATATTAAAAGACCACTACAGAATAAAGCAAAAGATGTTATGCTATCATGGACAACTCTACCATGTATTCAGATGAGGAAATGGAGATCCCATGATTTAGCTTGGCTGGATTCAACAATATATTTTCTAATTCTAAATAATTTTTATTATTAAATATAGCATGTTTTCAATTATACTCCATCTTTTGTATTTATACTAGATAATCCATATATTTTATGAATTGAAAAAACAAATATGTTTAAAGGTCATTCCTGGATATTTTGTACTGAACACTGTGCCATAAGTACCAAATGGCATTTCGTCTTTCTATATATAATAAGCAAAGATGTCACCTTTGAAGACTAAGGTGCTCCTGACCCAAGTCAAGGTGTTTTCAATTGCCTCATATGCATGTGAAAGCTGGATGATGAATAGGGAAGACTGAAGGAGAATTAATGCCTGTGAATTGTGCTGTTGGTGAAGAGTATTAAATATACCATTTACTGCCAAAAGAACAAACAAATGTGCCTTGGAAGAGGTACAGCCAGAATGCTCCTTAGAAGCAAGGATGGCGAGAATACGGCTCACATACTTCAGACATGTTATCAGGAGGGATCAGTCCCTGGACATCATGCTTCGTAAAGGACATCATGTTTGGTAAAGCAGAGAGTCAGCGAAAAAGAGGAAGACCCTTAACAAAATGGATTGACACAGTGGCTGCTACAATGGGCTCAAGCATAAAAAGGATTCTGAAGATGGCGCAGGACTGGGCAGTGTTTTGTTCCGTTGTACATAGGGTCGCCATGAGTTGGAACAGACTCGATGGCACTGAACAACTACAACATATGTAATACAGAGTCTGTAAAACTTTAAATAAGAGAGATTGAACTTTTGTACAAAACCTGAATTTCTTCCATATGCAAGGTATTGTGGTTGCAAAACAAAACCTAGAGGCCAATACCTCCTATTTTCTTTTTTGCCCTGCATTCAATTGCTATGGATACTGATAGGTTATGTGTGAATCAGTCATCTCATTAAAATTTTATAACATTCATTAAAAAATTCATTTGCCTTGCTTCTGGATATTATATTTCTTGCGATGTAATTTTTCTTTTAAAAAAATATAGTGGGATTTGGGAGGAGTTTTGTGTTACCTGGCAATTCCAGAAGTACTTTCAACCTGTTCTATGGAATGCTGTTGTTGGTTGACCAAAGGTTCTTGGGAGTTTAGGATGCAGAATTTTGAGACTTCACTCAAGCTTCTTGCAGATTTTAGCCTTGGGCACTGAAACTTATGCATTTTTGCAATTCATTCAATTATCTTCCTCTCAGGGGACATACATAAACAAAATAGTCTAATAAATCCAAGGACTATGCAAGAAGAGAGCAATATGGGGTTAATCAGGGCCATGTCAATTTCAGTGGGCAAACAATGCATAATTACCTTAAAAGAGGGGAAATGAATAGGCCAAGAAAATTTCACGTTGGTTTTATCTGTCAGGGGTAGATGAGACTTTATTTCCAATGAATATATAATCTTTTAAAAAGAAAATATAAAAATAAGTAGTAACATTGTAGAGATTTCAGTATTCATGAAAAGTATTAAATTTGACTAGTGATTTCTGTTCTTAAAATTATTTGCTTGAACAAATTTCCATCGATACCAGTGAAAAAGAAGGTTTAAAAGTTAAAGAAATAATGTATGTCTGAACTATTTCATTGAAATGCATATTATGCTTTGAAAAAAGATAAGAACTAATTTTGCTTTCCATCCTTAACTTCTATTAAATTCTAGAGAGGAAATAAAGACCTTGATTTATGTGAATAAGTTTTGAACCAGAGGACTAGTGTTAATAAATAAATAAGTTTATTTATTTACTTATTGTTTTAGTAAAGGAAAAAATTGCCTTCCATGAGTAAGGCAGTTTACAAAAAGTACACAGACTACAGCAAACTAGAAAAAAATGAGATAAGTAAACTAAAATAGAGAAGGTAAATTAAGTGAAACAGTATACAGCAGGAAAGTAAGAAATCAGGAATGTGATTAATACATAAAACCATCTCATGAATATGTAGTAATACATAAAACCTAAGTACTATGGGAAACTCCCATCTTAATCACAATATTCTGTCCAGTTTCCACTATTTTCCTCTCCGTAGACAGTCAGATACTTCTGGAGTACAAAGAAAAAAAAGCTTTACATCAGAACTTGATCAGATTCCCTTTGCTGATTACTGATCAGTTATTAGTATCACTGATGCATTCAGTTTGAGAATTATGCTGCCCTGACTGGTCTTTCTAAAACACAGCTCTGTTCATGTTGTTCCCTTGCTTGAAACCTCTCAGAGTTGAAGACATAAGCATAACAAAGAAGAACCTTTATGATTCTGCTGACTTTTCTATTATGCCTCATCTCAGTAATCCCCACCGCCTACAATTGTTTAACATTTTTCTTTCAAGAGCTAAGTTGTCTTTGTATTTGTACATTTTTACATTATTCCCATTGGCTGAACAACTCTTCCCCTGTCTTTACGCCCATTCCCACCTAGTCTATCAGGAAAATCCTCACTCAGTCTATGAGCCAAATGCGACTTCACCTGGAAGACCCTCTCTGGTATTTCCAGGCTTTGAAGGATCCAGTCTCATGTCTCTCCTATCATATGTATCACACTGCTCTAATTATTTGTGTACAAGCATGTGATACCCTAGACTATGAGCCCTGGATGGCAGGGCCAAGTTCTATTCTAGTTAGAATGTTCAATACCTAGTTTAGTAACTGGCTTATTGTAGAGTTTTAATAAATGGTTGGTGAAATGAAAGAGCACCCCCACAACATGACTGTTGGCCTGAGGGCAGGATATCAGTTCTTATAAATACTGGTAGCTTGCCTGGATGTGTAAATTGTCACATTATTATCTACATAGCATTTAGCTGTATATATAACTCATTTCCATATAATATATTGTCCAGGTATCTTTCCCCCAGCTTTATAAAAGTGGAGATTTGGGTCTCAAAATTTGTTCAGAAAAAAGTCATCTCCATCCCTAAGGACTACAGTCGTAAAACACAAAATACTGTCTGGATTTCACTCAAAGGGTGCAGCCACTGATCTTTCCTGGTAAATAGCATGTTTCAGTAGTGACTTTCCAAACCATCTGATCAAAATAGGACTACAGAGGAAGGAAAACATCTTTTCCATGAAATCAGGGAGGACAATTGGAAGAGAGCCACCAAACCCACTGCCATTGAGTCGATTTCCGACATCTATTATCTTTTGAACAATCCAACTAAGAGTGGCATATCATTTGCCTGGGAAAGCTAGTTTCTGGACTGTGTCACTCTCCAGTACAGATTGTGTGTGTGTATACTATTGGATTGATGTTCAATTGTCTAGCATAACAAACTTTTTGTACTTTGCATAGGAGGCTTAATATTCTGCCACTGTGTCGGAAAGAAACTGGTTTTGAATCCTTATTCTAGGAATGGTGAAAGACTTGGGGTTTTTTCATCTACGTTTTATTTCCCTAGCGGTCAGCCAGAATGATCCTTAGAAGCAAGGATGGCGAGACTCTGTCTCACGTACTTTGGACCAGTCCCTGGAGAAGGACATCATGTTTGGTAAAGTGGAGGGTCAGTGAAAAAGAGGAAGCCCCTCAACAAGACTGACTGACACAGTGGCTGCAACAATGGGCTTAAGCATAGTAACGATTGTGAGGATGGCGCAGGACCAGACAGTGTTTTTTCTTCTGTTGTACACAGGATCTCTAGGAGTTGGAACCAACTCTATTGCACCTAACAACAACAGTGGTCCCTTGCATGAGTATAGATGGTAAATTAAAAAAAAAACAACATTTTTGTTGGTTACCAATCAAAACACATCATGGTTTATTTTCAGAACTTAACTATAGCTGGTTAAAAAAGTCAGATAATTTTATCTTTAAACAGAATGACAGAATGTCATTTTTCTGAAGTTTCTTAGAACCATGACTACAAAAGATTTGAGAAAATAAACACTCCACAAGTTTAGCAAAAAGCTAATTTTAACTCATTTTCTTTTATTGACTGCTAATGGTCTCTTCCTAATGCACATGTTTAGTTTATGTCCCAATCCCTACCTGTCAGTGAATTGGGCTATGATCAGGCATGGCAAAAGTTTTTTTCTTTTTTTCTGTCCCCAATTACATACTTGAATCAAGACATACAAATGTTTCTCTCAGGTTGGAGGAAGAATTTATTTCTGCCCAGGAGTACAGTTGATATACCAGTTTGTCTCTGATGGCACATTTCTGCCAAAATCATGTACTGACTACAGTTCTTTGGATAATAATGATAAAACGAATCCTGATGATCATAACACTCTAATCTCTCAAGTGGAGTTAATAGCAGTGGGTTGGAGCCATAACTCACATCATAAGTTACATAGCAGTGGTGCCATGAATAAGACACCATCTATACTTTTATGAAAATAGGTGACTTTTCAAGCAGAAATACCTAGCACTTAAATAATGGAAAACTACTTTCTGTGATACAGTGTGAACATTCTGGGGGAAGAAAAGCTGATAATTTAGCATTTTCTCAGGCAAAACTCCCAATGAATTTGACAAGAAATTTTCCTTAGTAAATAGTGCAGAATTAGCTCATTTAATTTTTTCTGAGCTTTTTTATGGTTAGGTAATAAAGCAGAATATATATGCCCAATAAAATTCGTTAAGAGTCAGCTAAGGGATCTGCACTTATTCTTTTATTATGTATAAATAAATACTTGAAGTACAGATCTTTATTTCCTTAATATTGTTATTTTATATCCTGACATAAGAACTATTCTAAAGGGGCTGTGATAAATACAGTGAAACCAAACAACCATTCACTCTAGCTTCAGTAAATTTACATCTGTGTTCCCCATGATGATGCTGCATTTTACACGCTTTCATATTTCAGAGTGGATATGTCACACCCATCAATAGTTGGGAATTGCACTTTCTATGAAACAGAGCCCTAACACACAGAAGTGCCAAACTGATGAAAAATGAATTGAAAAGAAATGAAGCAATCTCTAATGAACAGGCAAACATGACTTGTTTAGCACTGAAAAATCAATGAGGTGAAACAGTCTCCTCCACTAAATGAATAAGGTGAAAATCAACCTATTATTGAACCCTGTAATTTCTCATCTTCATATTCAACCATACACATGGTACCACCATTCTAATGTGCCTAATTTTCACCATAGAGAGTAAGATAAAGCACTTTGTTTGTCAACCTTCAATTACTCATTAACCCTTTGCATTTTGATATTTGGAGACTTTCGATAGTCAGTAGTGACCTTCCAGTTATCAAAAACAAGTACCTTTTTAAAAAGCCACGCTATTCACAACAGCTATAGCATACAAAACTCTCCTATCGTGGTTTCTATGAGAAGCATTCTTCCTCTTCTTTTCTCACTTATTTAACAGTTTCTTTTAAAATAGTCTATGGTGGGGAGGCGGGGCCAAGATGGCAGAGTAGTCAGACACTTCCAATGGACCCTTTTACAAGAAAGACCAGAAAAAACAAGTGAATCGATTATATATGACAATTTAGGTGCCCTGAACATCAAAGGCAAGGTTGAGGAACTGGACTGAGGGGCAGGGGGAGGGAAAGCCAGTTCAGAAGCAGTGAGGAGTTGCCAGACCTGTCCCAGCGAGAGCTAGAGCCCTTCAGGCCTGATCAGCTCTAGCGTAAGCAGTGAGGCAGGTAAGTAGCAGTGCTCGGGAGGCATATTCCACACTGGGAGAGACACAGTGGCAGAGAGTCTACTCGGCCACCCAGAACCAGTGAGAAGCAGCCCTCTATCGAAGAAAATAAGTACTCACATCCAGCCTACCACACGGATCAAAAACACCCCCTTAGGGAAAAACCTCTATCCCAGTTACCTTCCCGCTCCCTACTCTGCACCAAGTACCGGACCGGCTTCAGCAATTGCCGAGTCCCCTGGGCCAGAAGTAGGATCCATCACATGCCCTGAACCATTCTCTTGGCCTTGGAGAGTGAACAAATTAACAAACAGGAAAAAACAAACTGCCAGCTCCTCTAAGCCAGAAACTCAGGGTAGGCACAGCTCCTTTGTCTAGACACAGGCATAAGGGTCCGTGGGCTTTGAGTGCCTTTTCCCCTGCACAGACTTTTGTGGGCCCATCTCAACAGCATAGGCCCTCATTACCGCAGTATAACAGGGTATATACCTGAAGTCTAACTTCACCTGTTTCAGCTGTGAAGTGGAAGGTTTGTGACATTTGACACTGCTCTGCCCATTAAGCAGGATCTTCACCTACCCACATCAAGGGCCTGAGGACTGGTGGCTCCACCCACACCACCTAGCCACCTGCGATGGGGTCCAAGAATAAGAGGTGTCCTCCATTCCTTACACCCAACAGCAATGGGTGCTCATAGTCGGGCTGCAAAACCCACCCACCTATGTGCTCTAGGGAACAGGAACACACCTTCCTCCTGGTCACTCGGGGGTGGCCATCAGCCCCCTGCCTTGCTCAGAATGTGACCCCTGCTGCAGCCAGATGTCTGTGCCTACACCAATCACCCATGCCTGTCTAGGACTGTAGGTGAGAGCCTGTACCACACACTAGGTGGCTATCTACCTGGGTACCTGAGCTGAATCCATACAGGAGGAGTGGGCAGACTCCTGAGCTCACATACCTAGTAACAGATCTAACCATCTAGTGACAGGACATTAGAGCTTCAAAGGTGCCAATAATTAAACTAGCTCACATGAGCAGCCTATTTGGGCATATCAAAAAAAAAAGAAAACAAAAAACAAGAAGCTAGGACATAATAAGCAAACATAAAATAAATAAATACAATAACTTACTGATGGCTTGGTGACAACAGTCAATAACAAATCACATAAAGAGGCAGCCCATGATGGCTTCAGCAAGCTCTGAAAATAAAGAATCTAGAAATTTTCCAGAGGAGGAAAATTTCTTGGAACTACCAGAGGCAGAATACAAAATATTTATATATAGAACTCTTCATGAGATTAGGAAGGAAATTAATCAAAATGCAGAACATGCAATAGAAGAAATTAAAAAGATTAGAGAAGAGCATAATGACAAATTTAACAGGCTGCAAGAATCCATAGAGAGACAGCAATCAGAAATCCAGAAGATTAACAATAAAACGGCAGAATTAGACAACTCAACAAAAAGTCATAGGAGCAGAACTGAGGCAACTGAAGTCAGAATTTGGGAGACTGAAGATAAAGCACTTAAAATCAACTTATTTGAGGAAAAATCAGATAAAAGGATTAAAATAAATGAAGAAACCCTAAGAATTATGTGGGACTCTCTCAAGAGGAATAACCTATGAGTGATTGGAGTACCAGAACAGGGGCGGGGGGATAACAGAAAATACAGAGAGAATTGTTGAAGATTAGTTGGCAGAAAACTTCCCTGATATCGTGAAAGATGAAAAGGTATCTATCCAAGATGCTCATCAAGCCCCACATAAGGTAGATCCCAAAATAAAGTCACCAAGACATATTATAATCAAACTTGCCAAAACCAAAGATAGAGAATTTTAAGAGCAGCTAGGGATAAACGAAAAGTCATTTACAAAGGAGAGTCAATAAGAATAAGCTTGGACTACTCAGCAGAAACCATGCAGGCAAGAAGGCAATGGGATGAATATATAAAGCCTTGAAAGAAAAAAATTGCCAGGCAAGAATTATATATCCAGCAAAACTGTCTCTCAAATATGATGGCAAAATTAGGGCATTTCCAGATAAACAGAAATTCATGGAATTTGCAAAAACCAAACCAAAATTACAAGAAATACTAAAGGGAGTCCTCCAGTTAGAAAATCAATAACATCAGATAACAACGCAAGACTAGAACACAGGACAGAGCAACCAGATATCACCCCAGATAGGGAAGTCACAAAAACAAATCAAAGCTAAAACACTGAAAATAAGGAAACAGATGTTAACATGTAAAAGATGACAACATTAAAACAAAAAAGAGGGAATTAAAATATTCTATGGTGTTTACCTCACCCCATAAATGATAGATATGCTCAAAGTTCTCGCCTTCTGCCTTCATCTCTTTTCACTTTTCCTTCTTTCTTCTCCTTAACCTTCATCTACCACTTTTCAAAATTTCAACTTTAATCCCTATGCAGTTGATTCCCCACTATACATCTACAGTACTGATTTCTCTTCCAAGCACCAGGCCTGCATTTCAACTTCAGGTCAGATATTGATCTGAATGTCCTGTGGGCAGCTTAACACCTCAACCCCTTGGCCTCAGGCTGACTTTGTCATCCTTTGTTGATCCATTCAAGAAATTTTGGCCTGCTATGATTCAGACACTGTGTATTCATACAGGAAATAAGGATGAGTGGGATGCAGTGCCTGCCCTTGTGCAACTCCCAGTTTAGAAACATAAACAGATAAAAATAACTGAGCGTGACCGGTAGTGCAATAGAGCAAAGATCTGTAGGCACGTAGAGTAGTTCTTTTTTGTAGTCTCCTCGTTTCTTCTAATTGCATCACCATTTCCCCAGTCCTCCAGACTTGACACCTCAGATTTATCGTTTATTCCTCCAGTTACCATTCCTTTTAGTTTAACTTCTGAACCATGGTTTGAATAAGCCTTCTGTTTTTATGTGTCTGCCTCTCCAGCACATCTCTCCTGTAATATTTGAATAATTTCATTCCTCTTGCTTCTGGCTTCCATAGCATATATTAAGAACTCTTCATGATTGAGCATCATCCTGCTTACTATCCCTCATTAACACACACCCACACTCGCAGTCAAACTGAGCTACATGACACTTCCCAAACAGGTCTTTGGCTAACAATTTTTCTCAAGGATATTACTCTTGTCCTTGGCTCAGAAAACTGAATTCCTATAAATTATCAAGGAGTCCCTGGGTGGTGCAGATGGTTAAGTGCTGTACTACTAACCAAAAGACTGGTGGTTCAAACCCACCCAGAGGCACCTCAAGAGTAAAGCCTGTCTATCTGCTTTTAAAAAGTCACCGCTTTGAAAACCCTGTGGAGTAGTTCTACTGTGCTCATATGGACTTTCTATGAGTCAGAATCAACTCGAGGACAACTAACAACTACGTCAATACATTATTAAGGCATAGATCAAATCCCACTTTCCAACTAATCTTTCTACCTAAACATAAATTTTCTTCTATGAATACCTATGGATCTTTGTTTGCAACACTTTCAAACTTAGAATGTGCAGTCATGCAGTACAGTTTCATGCACATGTACATACATGCATGCACATGCACAACACACATTCATGCACACACACATACACACACACACATAAACACCTCTCTCCTCATTACAAGGGAGGTCGTTGAAAGGGTAAGGTTTTGGAGTAAGATCTGCCATTTACAAACTGTAATAGCTTGTTCAAGTTACTTAACCTCTCTGAGTCTTCATTTTCTCATCCATAAAATTAAATGTGATAAATAATGTAAAGCACCTTGTAGAGGACATGGCATATTGCAGGTACTCAATAAAGGCTGGTTATAATAATGATGAATACTATAAGTAGAAACTTATTGTGGAAAGGAATTACGTTCTTCTATTCCATGATTTTCAACAGGGTCTAACACAGGCCTTTGGCTGTACTTGACCCTAAGTAAATGCATTTTCTATGAATGAATATAGAAATGTGTTATACTTCCAAACAATATGATTTTCTCTCTCAGAACATCTCTGTTCTGCCTCAGATCTCAGATCATCTTTTATGTTTAATACTATTTCTAGATTATCTAGGATTCTCTTTCCATACCAGTTTTGTCCTCCTGTATCTATGGAGTTTCTATAACAACCAGTTTTGTTAAACACATATCCCTTCACCCTTCCAAATTGTCTATTTCTCAGTATTTTCACCATCTCCTAAAACACTTAATTATCACATCATTCAAATGCAATAAAAGATATTGTACCCTATAAATGCCCCATACCTCCAGCAGCCTCATCCTATTGATGTCCAAGGGAACAGGCACTCTACCAAACTACTTTCCTTTGTTGCTCCTCAGCTCCACAAGGACCAGGTTTCTAGGTCGTAACAGAGCCAGAATTTAAACACAGCTGCACGTGACTTCAAGGATCCCTGGTGGTGCAACAGTTAAGCACTGGGCTGCTAACCCAAAGGTTGGTGGTTGGAACACATCCAGTGGCTCCAGCTCCACAGGAGAAGAACCTAGTAATCTGGCTTCCAGAAAGATTACAGCTAATAAAACGCTATGGGGCAGTTGTACTCTGTCACATAGGGTTACTATGAGTTGAAATCAACCTGACAAAACCCAGCAACAACACACATAACTTCAGAATTTAAATGTTTACCTATTGTCTTAGTTATCTAGAGCTGCTGTAACGGAAATACCACAAGTGGATGGCTTTTAACAAAGAGGAATTTATTCTCTCATGGTCTAGTGAGCTACAAGTCCAAATTTAAGACATCATCTCCAGGAGAAGGCTTTCTCTCTCTGTTGGCTCTGGAGGAAGATCCTTGTGATGCAACAGTCTTCCCTTGGTCTGGGGGCATCTCAGCGCAGGAAGCTCAGGTCCAAAGGATGCGCTCTGCTCCCAGCACTGCTTTCTTGGTGGTATGAGTTTCCCATGTCTCTCTACTCGCTTCTCCCTTTTATACCTCAAAAGAGACTGGCGTAAGACACTATCTAATCTTGTAGACCTCATCAATATAACTGCCACTAATCCATCTTATTACATCATAGTGAAAGAGTTTACAACACATAAGGAAATCACATCAGATTACAAAATGGTACACAATCATACAATACTGGGAATCATGACCCAGTCAAGTTGACAAATATTTTTTGGGGGCACAATTCAATCAATGACACCTATTTAATCTTTTATGCTTCTCTCCTAAACCCTCCATGTAAAAAGCATTTATAGTTGTCTGTTCTTAAGAATAAAAATTACTTATATTGGTAAGTTAGAGCTTAAATAACTTTATTAAATTTGTTCCAATCCTGTTATACACAGCTGAAAACTGAGTCTAAGAGAGATTCAAAGGCTAACAAGTGACAAGGCTCTAAAAGGATTTCTAAAAAATATATAGGGCAGCATAGACTCTGGCAACAGGCATGGGAAAGGGAGGACCATGTAGGAAAATTATTTTATTTTACTATTCTAAAAAGAGGTGATGTAAAGAGAATTGCAGTATGATGGATCGCTTTTGTGTGACTTTTCTTGCCGTGGACTTGTAACTTCTACCCAAGTGATTAGGTGGGACTGTGTAAATAGGGTAATTGTGGCTGCTAGGCTTGAAATAAGCCATCCCATAAGTGTGAAGGAGAGGATCCCACCACCACCAAGGAAGGCGAGCCAAGAGCAGAATGTGTCCTTTGGACCCGGGATCCCTGAACTAAGAAGCTCCTGGAACCAGGAGACCAACAGAGAAAGAGAGAGAGAGAAAGTGAGAAGTGGTGGCAGGAGACAGTCCAATGGGCTTCCCAGCCCACAGAGCAAGAAAGGCAGAGGCCAAGGCGCCAGAGAGAGGCATGCCTATGAACTCAGCTGGGAAGAGGCTATGCTAATGGAAGAACAGTATCCTGAGTGTTCCTGATCTTGAACTGTAACTTGTCACTTCCCTAATAAGCCCCATAATCCTGAGTAATGTCTGTAAGTCTTTGTGGCCATTGCAATGAATTATCAAACCCAGCAGAGAAGTAGAGAGTGCCTTGAAAGAGACTGTTGGTGTCAGAATTGGTAAAGATGGTGGAGAGAAGAGGCATGTCTGACTTCTGCCTCATAGGAATCAGCCTTGGGCCCTTGATCTTGATTCTTTTTCCCCCTTGTGAGGTCAGAAGAGGTCACACGTTGTTGCCACACTGTTTTGTGTAAATATTAAAAAAATGTAATGCATATGAATAAATATGTTCATTTGTAAAACATTTTCCACATGATACACACTTTATATTAATTACAAAATAAAAGTACTACATACACACTGTACCATACATTCTTTCATGCATGTTTTTGAAGTTATTTTGAAAATGAAATATTTGTATAATTTTAAATATGTACAGAGTTTACCTTTGAAATGAAGCGTTTGTATTTAATAGATATTTTCATTTTTAGTACAATGTTGATGTTATCATTTTGAAATGGTCTAGCTTCTTTTTTCTATCATTTCACTGTTATTATACCAATTTTTTTATGAGTATTAAAGAATACTTTGAAGTTACTAATTAAAACATAGAAGTGGTTATTTTCTCAGATGCTTTGCAAATATATAATGATGTTTGGTATTGCAATTTTAAATATATTGGGAGGAGAAAATTTTCTCTATGTCTATAAAGAGTTAAATTATAATTTTTCAAAAAAGGCAAAATTACAACTCTAATGTGAATATTTTAAAAATTGTGTAAAATTCAACTTGATTATTGATGGAATATTAAAATGTTAAGACTGGTTTAAAGAGCATTTGAGAAACTAGTTATCAGAGGCAATGTTAGCATAGGCTTTCTGGAGTAGCTACAAAACCATTTAATGTCCAACAGGCTCATAAATTGTAACCTTTGGGGTTATCTGCTCCTTTCTAAATAAATTATCTTCATTTCTACTGGATAAACATCTACAAGTTAACTTATGCTTCGACAGAGTTGTAAAACAGCCCAGACAATAGCAAACCAAGGCTAGCACTGCACTAGAAGAACACTCTGAAATCTCTCTTGCCTATTTCCAAATGTCAGATGTTTACAACACAGCTATTTTTGATAATGAGGCAATGCACTTCAAAGTGTATTTGCATGCGGAGGGCGGGGCAGAGGTGGCGAGTAGTCAGACTCTTCCAGTAGTCCCTCTTACAACAAAGACCTGAAAACACAAGTGAATTGATTATATATGGCAATACGGGAGCCGTGAACATCAAAGGCAGAGTTCAGGAACCATACTAAGTAGGAGGAGTGTGAGGGACAGTTCGGAAGGAGCGAGGAGTGGCCAGACCTGACCTGGCGAGAGTCTGAGTCCTTCAGGCCTGATCAGCTCAGGGGTGAGCGGTGAGGCAGGCAAGTGACAGGGCTTCGGAGACACGTTTTCCACACTGGGAGAGACCCAGTGCCAGAGAGTCTACACGGACACCCAGAACCAGTGAGAAGCAGTCCTGGATTGGTGAAAGGTAAGTAGTTGTGTACGGCCTATGGAGTGGATCAAAAACACCCCCTTAGGGAAAAGCCTCTCTCCCATTTACCTCCCCACTCCCTGCTCTACACTGGGTCCCAGACTGGCTTCAGCAACTGCCGAGTCCCCTGGGCCAGAAGTAGGATCCGTCACACGCCCTGAACCATTCTCTTGGCCTTGGAGAGTGAACAAATTAACAAACAGAGGAAAAAATGAACTGTCGGCTCCTCTAAGCCAGAAACTCAAGGTAGGCACAGCTCCTTTGCCTAGACACAGGCATAAGGGATCCATGGACTTTGAGTGCCTTTCCCCCTGCATAGACTTGTGTGGGCCCATCTCAACAGCACAGGCCCTCATTACCGCAGTATAATAGGGTATATACCTGAAGTCTAACTTCAACTGTTTCAGCTGTGAAGTGGCAGGTTCCTGACATTTGACACTGCTCTGCCCATTAAACAAGGTCTTCACCTACCCACATCAGGGGCCTTAGGAGTTGTGGCTCCAACCCACGCCACCTACCACCTGCGATAAGGGCCCATGAATAAGAGGTGTCCCCCATTCCTTACAGCCAACAGCATAAGGTGTTCATAGTCCGGCCACAAAACCCACCCACCTACGCGCTCTAGAGAACAGGGAGACACCTTCCTCCTGGTCACTCGGGGGTGGCCGTCAGCCCCCTGCCTTGTTCAGAGTATGTCCCCCTGTTGCAGCCAGATGCCTGTGCCTACACCAATCACTCACGCCTGTCTAGGACTGTAAGTGAGAGCCTACACCACACACTTGGTGGCTATCTACCTGGGCACCTGAGCTGAATTCATACAGGAGGAATGGGTGGACTCCTGAGCTCACATACCTAGTAACAGATCTAAACACCTGGTGACAGGACATTAGAGCTTCAAAAAGGTGCTAATAATTAAACTAGCTCACATAAGCAGCCTATTTGGGCATATCAAAACAAAACAAGAAGCTAGGACACAGTAAGCAAACATAAAATAAATAAATATAATAACTTATTGATGGCTCTGAGACAACAGTCAATATCAAAATACATAAAGAGGCAATCCATGATGGCTTCAGCAACCTCCGAAAATAAAGAATCTAGAAATTTTCCAGAGGAGGAAAATTTCTTGGAACTACCAGAGGCAGAATACAAAAGATTAATACACAGAACTCTTCAAGAGATTCGGAAGGAAATTAATAAAAATGCAGAACACACAATAGAGGAAATTAAAAAGATTAGAGAAGAGCATGATGACAAGGTTAACAGTCTGCAAGAATCCATAGAGAGACAGCAATCAAAAATCCAGAAGATTAACAATAAAATGGCAGAATTAGACAACTCAACAGAAAGTCATAGAAGCAGAACTGAGGCAATTGAAGTCAGAATTTGTGAGATTGAAGATAAAGCACTTGATACCATCTTATTTGAGGAAAAATCAGATAAAAGGGTTTAAAAAAAATGAAGAAACCCTAAGAATTACGTGGGACTCTATCACGAGGAGTAACGTACAAGTGATTGGAGTACCAGAACAGGGGTAGGGGGATAACAGAAAATACAGAGAGAATTGTTGAAGATTAGTTGGCAGAAAACTTCCCTGATATTGTGAAAGATGACAAGATATCTATCCAAGATGCTCGTCAAGCCCCACATAAGGTAGATCCCAAAAGAATGTCACCAAGACATATTACAGTCAAACCTGCCAAAACCAAAGTTAAAGAAAGAATTTTAAGAGCAGTTAGGGATAAATGAAAAGTCATCTTTAAAGGAGAGTCAATAAGAATAAGCTCGGACTACTCAGCAGAAACCTTGCAGGCAACAAGGCAATGGGATGACATATATAAAGCCTTGAAGGAAAAAAACTGCCAGCCAAGAATTATATATCCAGCAAAACTGTCTCTCAAATATGATGGTGAAATTAGGGCATTTCCAGATAAACAGAAGTTTAGGGAATTTGCAAAAACCAAACCAGAATTACAAGAAATACTAAAGGGAGTCCTCCAGTTAGAAAATCAGTGACATCAGATAACAACCCAAGACTAGAACACAGGACAGAGCAAACAGATATCAACCCTGATAGGGAAGTGACAAAAGTAAATCAAAGCTAAAACGCTGAAAATAGGGAAACCAATGTTAACATATAAAAGATGACAACATTAAAACAAAAAAGAGGGACTTAAAAAATGTAGACATAGTTTTTTCATATGGAGAGGAAGTCAAGGCAATATGAAGAAATAAAAGACTGTATAAACTTAGAAAAACAGGAGTAAATACTAAGGTAACCACAAAGGAAACTAACAATCCCACAAGTCAAAATAAAAGAGTAGAAAAATATAAAGACTCAGCAAACACACAATCAACAACAATGAAAAAGATGAAAAGAAAATACATAAAGAGAAACAACTCAGTACAGAAAATTAAGTGGAACAAAGAAACTGTGAACAATGCACAAAAAAAGACATCAAAATGGCAGCACTAAACTCATACCTATCAATATTACCCTGAATGTAAATGGACTAAACACACCAATCAAGACACAGAGAGTGGCAGATTGGATTAAAAAAAACATGATCTGTCTATATGCTACCTACAAGAGACACATCTTAGATTTAAAGACACAAACTAAAACTCAAAGGATAGAAAAAAAAATATCAAGCAAACAACACTCAAAAAAGAGCAGGAGTGGCAATATTAATCTCTGACAAAATAGACTTTAAAGTAAAATCCACCACAAAGGATAAGGAAGGACACTATATAATGATTAAGGGGTCAATACACCAGGAGGACATAACCATAATAAATATTTACGCACCCAACAATAGGGCTCCAAAATACGTAAAACAAACTCTAAAAGCACGAAAAAAGAGATAGAAAGCTCCACAGTAGCAGTAGGAGACTTCAACACACCACTTTCAGTGAAGGACAGAACATACAGAAAGAAGCTCAGCAAAGACACGGAAGAGCTAAATGCTACAATCAACCAACTTGATCTCATAGGCATATACCGAACACTCCACCCAACAGCAGCCAGGTATACTTTCTTTTCCAACACACATGGAACATTCTCCAGAATAGACCACATATTAGGCCATAAAGCAAGCCTTAACAGAATCCAAAGGATCGAAATATTACAAAGCATCTTTTCTGACCATAAAGCCATAAAAGTAGAAATCAACAACAGAAAAAACAAGGAAAAAAAAATCAAACACATGGAAACTGAACAACACCTGGCTTAAAAACTACTGGGTTATAGAAGAAATTAAGGATGGAATAAAGAAATTCATGGAATCAAATGAGAATGAAAACTCATCCTACCAGAACCTTTGCGACACAGCAAAAGCAGTGCTCAGAGGTCAGTTTACAGCAATAAATGCACACATCCAAGAAGAAGAAAGTGCCATAATCAAAACATTAACCCTACAACTGGAAGAAGTAGAACGAGAGCAGCAAAAGAAGCCCTCAGGCACCAGAAGAAAGGAAATAATAAGAATTAGAGCAGAGTTAAATGAAATAGAGTATAGAAAAACAATTGAAAGAGTTAACGAGACTGGTTCTTTGAAAAGATCAACAAAATTGATAAACCACTAGCCAAACTGACAAAAGAAAAACAGGAGAGGAAGCAAAGTGTGTTTGCATGCATTTAACACGTACTGGCAACAATTACTCAAAATACTTTTTCTTACAGTAGAATCCTCTGTATCTTCATTCACTATATTTACTTTAACAAACTGAGGGCAAAGTTTCTACATCAAATTCCCCTAGAAATCTCCTAGCTGAAAAATTTCTAGAAAATCGGTAAGAATGAAGTGACTAAAGAGCTGAGAAAAGAACATCACTCAATATACTGACAGTAATTAATTAAAGGAATCAAATGAAAATGTTTTACACATAAAGAACCCATTGCCACCTAATTAGTCCTATTTTCTGGAAGTTCTACCAACAACTCATCAACTATAGTCATCTGAAAGTCTCTTTTTTTTGGTTATATATTTACTAGTAATTAGAGATTTTTATTTTGTAAGAAAAATCATACCTATAAATAGCATTTAAGTTTGTCACTAAAATATGGACTACCATCACATAAAGAGAAAAATGTTTGAAAGTAGTAGCAGGCCCAGTCTTATACCTACTCACTAACATACAAATCAAAGAATGACATTGTCCCATATATAAACATATTGTGTCTCTTTGTTGCAAATTGATTTACTAGTATTTCCAACAGTATCTCTCTTAAATAATATCTTGAGATATCCACTCAGATATTTAATAAGTATCTCAAATATAACCTGTATAAAGCAACTCTTGACTCCCCCATCCTTCTGTTCCTACTGTCTTAATCTCAGTAAGAGGCAACCCCGTTCATCCAGTTGCTCACATTAAAAAAAACACTAAGTGTCATCCTTCAGTCATCTACTTCCTCTTCTCCTCAACAGTGAATCCATCAACATTTTAGCTTTCTGTTATAGCCATTGCTAACATTATCATAAGGAGCCCTGGTGGCACAGTGGTTAAGTGCTCAGCTGCAAACTGAAAGGTCAGTGGTTCGAACCCACTAGCTGCTCCATGGAAGAAAGATGTGGTAGTCTGCTTCCATTAAAATCAAAGCATTAGAAACCTTATGGGGCAGTTCTACTCTGTCCTCTAGGGTCACTATGAGTCAAAACTGAATCGACTCCACAACAACAGGTTTTTTGGTTAACACTATCATATCGTTAGTCATCCCAAGCTCTTGCTCAAATTAAAGAAATAGATACTCACTTATGTTACTGCTTCCAAATCCATGTCTCCAACCAGCCTTCTTGATCAACAAGCAACAATGAGAATGGTTCGTTTCAAGTGATATTACATCACTCACATGCTTTATACTCTCAAATGGCATTCCATAACAACAAGAAAAAAGTCCAAAGCTTTACCATGACCTAAAAGTTCTATATGATCTGGTCTCTGGATATCCTTCTGACCTCACCTCCTACCCCATTTCTTCAAGGTGAAATGTCTTGCAGTTTCTCAAAAATGCTAACCTCTCTCCTGCTCAGGGTCTTTCCTCCATTTTTTTTATACAGCTAGTCTATAGGGTCACTATGAGTAGGAATCGACTCGATGGCAACAGGTTTGGGTTTTTGTTGTTAGTCTCTTTATATTATTCCTACTATTTCTCAGAGAGGCTTTCTCTGACTGTCCTATCTAAAATGCACCCCCAAATTTTCTGTCCATTAACCTAGTTTATTTTCCTTTGTAGCACTAACCACTCTGTAACTTTTATTATTTATTTATAGGTTCACTTATTTATTATCTGTTTATGCCACTAGAATAAAAGTTTCAAAAAGCAGGTCTTTTTTTTTTCCCCAGTATCTTCAATGCCTAGAACAGCATGTGGCATCTGGCAAGACATGAATACATATTTGTTGAATGGATGAACTAAAAATAAATGACTAAGGGAAAAAAAATAGCAACCTTAAGTGTTAATACTAACTTTTAACTATGTGATATATAGGTATAAAAACTAAAATGTTGAAATACAAAATTACTCTGTACAATTTGTCAACATGATTTCTTTTTTATGTTTACATTAATCAATTGCAAATAAGACTATTTCATTCTATTGGTAAAGAAAGAAACCAATAGTCACTTAAGTGAGCCATCTCACTTCCTTTTCAATGTTAATGATGAAGCAAACACAGTTCAATAAGCCTTTGAAACATGTACAATTTATATTCAAAATCATTTGTACACCTGTGCCATTGGTCAGAACATAAAGCATAAACTCTACCTTTTTCCTCTTTAATTATATATTTATAAACGCTCTCTTCCATTTAGAAAAAGATCTGATCAAAATGTTGGTGTTAAAGTTTACCTACACAATTTAATGTTATGAATTCTGATGTGAAGCATAAACTATTAAAGTCTCATATATTTCAAGACTGCCTCCCAAAAAAGAACCAAACAGAAATTTTTAGCACACATTTACACTTCTTTTATGGGAGCTAGTGAAAAAAAGTGATAATATATATTCTAGAAGTTACCAAAAAGAGCAGAGAATCCTAATTTTATAATTTCACAAATGGGAAAAAAATAACCTTGTAATATGTTAGACAACAAAAATTTACAATAACTAATAAAATGCCTGTTTTGGATTGAATCATGTCCCCACCGAAGATATTTTGAAGTCCTAATCCAAGTATCTGTGAATGTGACTTTGGAAATAGGGTCTTTGAAGATATTATCACTGAAGTTAAAACCCCTTTCTGTCCAGTCAATATCGACTCATAGCGACTTTAAAGGACAGAGTAGCACTGCCACATAAGGTTTCCAAGGAGCAGTTGGTGGATTCAAATTGCCAACCTTTTTGGTTAGCAGTCAAGATCTTAACTATTGCACCACACGTGTTCCTCCTCCTGAGATCAAACCAGAGTAGAGTGACTCCGAATTGCATCTGAGTGGTGTCCTTCTGAAGAGGAGAAGACTCAGAGGCAGAAGAAAGTCATGTGATGATGGAGTTATGCTGCCGTTGCAAGCCAAGGAAGCCCTGGGGCTACCAGAAGCTCCTGCTAACGCCCCAAACTTGAGACTACTAGCCTCCAGAGCAGGGAGGAGTAAACTTCTGTTTATGGTTTATGGGTGCAATGTCTGGTACTTTGTTACAGCAGCCTTAGTAAACTAATATAATGCTGATTTTATTTCATTAAAATTCATCCATATCATGATCTTTGTCATTTCTGATTTCATCACGCTTCCTGATAGAAAAGGCTAAGTAGAAATTAAAAACTATGTAAGCATTTTGAAAAGTAAGAATCATTAAGAGCCAGTAAGGGTTCAATAAGATGCTATGTCCCACTAACAGCATTTCCTTTTTGGTAGTTTTATTTAACTAGAGGAACAGCAATAGACCTACTCATGGAAAAGGACTTACTAGACAATGTTTACTTCCACAATTCCATCTGGGTAAGAGGGGCTTGATTACATGGATGAGACTGAAGCTCTGGCTTGCCATCTTTTATTTATTTATTTAATTTTTTCTTGTACTATAGATGAAGTCTTTCAGAGAAAACCAGCTTCTCATTAAATAATTAATACACATATTGTTTTGTAACATCGGTTGCCAACCCCATGTCATGTTAACACTCTCCCCTTTTCGACCTTAGTTTCCCCATTACCAGCTTTCCTGTCCTCTCCTTCCTTCTTGTCCTTGCCCTTGCCCTTGGGCTAGTGTGTACATTTAATCTCATTTTGTTTTATGGGCCTGTCTGATCTCTGGCTGAAAGGTGAACATCAGGAGTGACTTCACTACTGAGCTAAAAGGGTGTCTGGGGGCCATATTCTTGGTGTTTCTCCAGTCTCTGTCAAACCAGTAAGTCTGGTCTTTTTTTTGCAAGTTAGAATTTTGTTCTACGTTTTTCTCCAGCTCTGTCTGGGACCCTCTATTGTGATCCCTGTC
>NW_004444166.1:445513-446885 GCF_000243295.1 Trichechus manatus latirostris | reverse complement strand
AAGTCACATACAGAGGAGAAACAATAAGACTAAGCTCGGATTATTCAGCAGAAACCATGCAGGCAAGAAGGCAATGGAATGACATTCATAAAACCTTGAAAGAAAAAAATTGCCAGCCAAGAATAATACATCCTGCAAAACTCTCGTTCAAATTTGATGGTGAAATTAGGACATTTCCAGATAAAAAGAAATTAAGGGAATATGTAAAAACCAACCCAAACTTACAAGAATTATTAAAGGGAGTCCTTCGATCTGAGAACAAAGAACATCAGACAACAGGCTGAATCTAGGACACAGGATTGTACTAGCCAGATACCAACCTAGGAAATTAACTCTTAATGACTATGCAAAACCAAAAGAATTACAGAAGGGAGCCAGAGAGGTTAATCTGTAAATGACAACAGCATCAGAACAATAAAAGAGGGAATAAACAGTGTAGGTATAGAACCTTCTAATGGAGAGGAAGGCAAGGCGATACCAAGTAATAACAGACTGTTTCAAATCTAGGAAGATAAGGGTAAATTCCAAGGTAACCACAAAGAAAGTTAACAAGCCTACTTATCAAAATAAAAAAGAAAAACATAAAGTCTCAGTAAAACAAATCCTACAAAAACCGAAGAAATGAAAAAAAAATCCACAAAACAAAAGAAACTCAGCACAGTAGAGTAAGAGGAACAAAGAAAACGTCGGCATCACAAAAGAAAAGCACTACAAAATGCAATCCCACTCCTAGGAATATATCATAGAGAAATAAGAGCCGTCACACGAATAAACATATGCACACTCATATTCATTGCAGCACTGTTCACAATAGCAAAAAGATGGAAACAACCTAAGTGCCTATCATTGGATAAATTGATAAACTATGGTACATACACACGATGGAGTATTAAGCAAAGATAAAGAACAATGATGAATCTGTGAAGCATCTCATAACATGGATGAAACTGGAGGACATTATGCTGAGTAAAATAAGTCGATCACAAAAGGACAAATATTGTATGACACCTCTACTGTAAAAACTCATGTAAAAGCTTACAAACCATAAGAAACAATCTTTGCTGGTTATGAGGGATGGGAGTGGTGTGGGGGGGAAGTAAATAGACAATAAATAAGTGGTAACTTTGGTGAAGGGTACCACAGTACACAATACTGGGGAAGCCAGCATAACTTGTACAAGGAAAGGACATGGAAGCTCCATACTCCCTGAGGGACTGAATTGCTGGGCAGAGGGCTGTGGGGACCATAGTCTTGGGGAACATCTAGCTCAACTGGCATAACACAGTTTATAAAGACAATGTTCTACATTCTACCTTGGTGAGTAGCGTCTGGGGTCTTAAAAGCCTGTGAGCAGCCATCTAAGATACTCCAC
>NW_004444166.1:434342-445413 GCF_000243295.1 Trichechus manatus latirostris | reverse complement strand
CCCAAGACCATGGTCCCCACAGCCCTCAGCCCCGTAATTTGGTCCCTCAGGGAGTTTGGATGTGTCTATGGAGCTTCCATGACCTTGCCTTGAACAAGTTGTGCTGGCTTCCTCAGTATTGTGTACTGTCTTACCCTTCACCAAAGTTACCATTTATCTATTTCTAGTTAGTGTTTTTCCCTCCCCACCCCTCCCCTCCCTCGTATCCATCAAAGATTGTTTCTTTTTGTGTGTAAATCTTTTCATGAGTTTTTATAGTAGTGGTCTCATACAATATTTGTCCTTTTGTGACTGGCTTATTTCACTCAGCATAGTGCCCTCCAGATTCATCCATGTTGTGAGATGCCTTGCAGATTCATCATTGTTCTTTTTTTTGTGTTGTATTCCGTTGTATGTATGTACCACAGTTTGTTTATCCATTCATCTGTTGATGGGCACCTAGGTTGTTTCCGTCTTTTTGCTATTGTGAACAATGCTGCACTGAACTTGGGTGTGTATATGTCTATTTGTGTGACCGCTTACCATCTTTTATAATAGGATATCAAACTTGCTACCTAATATTCTGGTAAACAAACCATCTTGTTGTTGATAGGTGCTGTGGAGTCTCCTTCAACTCATGGAATCCCCATGTACAAAGGAACAAAATGTTGCCCAGTCCTGTGCCATTTTCATGATTGTTCATTGTTGTGGCTGTTGTGTATTTTGAGTGCCTTCCAACCTAGGGGGCTTATCTTCCAGCACTATATCAAACAATATTCTGTTGTGATCTACAGGGCTTTCACTGGCTAAGTTTTGGAAGTAGATTGCCAGGCCTTTCTGTCTTAGTAAGTAAGCTCCACTGAAACCTGTCCACCATGGAAACCCTGCTGGTCTTGACATACTAGTGTCATAGCTTCCAGCAGCATGCAAACAACCACCATATGACAAACTGACAGACAGGTGGTGGTAACAATGCAACAGGTAATTATTTAGTCATAACTGGTGAAATGAGATTTGTGTTGACTTTGCCATGGTCTCTGATGATGCAGAAAAAAGAAGCAGTGCCCATGGGTGACCCTGTTGGTATCTGAAATACTGATGGCATAGCTTCTAGCATCATAACCACCACAATTCGACAAACTGACAGATGGGTCAGTTTGGCACGTCAGAAGACCATAAAGCTCTTCTTTCATGGTTAAGAGATATGACATTCAAGGATGATAGTATGAAAGTTATGCTTTCCACCCACCTCTTGGTTTTGTCTAAATTCTATCTTGATACAAGACCTCATTCCCTTAGCTCATGTAAGACGTGCTTTCACAAAGTTACCTTCTAATATAAATGTTTTCTGAAATTTCTGTAGTGCAATTTTTGAAGATTTTGTTATGTTGTCCTATATTTATTACATAATTTCCAATGCAACAAAAGTCTTTAAAATTCAGTTTATTGAAGGAAGTATTCAACTTTATAAGTCTCTTCATTATAAAATAAGAATTAGATGATCGATTCCATTTTGCAAACTCAAGGTGGATGAGTCAACTTGCTGAAGGTCATATAATCAGTAAGCAGTGATCTAGGAATGTAATGTAAATTTATATAACTTCACCTCTGAGTACTACCCACTACTGCCCCAAAGCTTCTAGAAAAAGAAAGTGTTCCATATGGTGCAATAGAAAAGATGAAAAGCTCCAACATTTACTAATTCGGCTGAGTCTGATGAGGTATAGGATAGATAACGCCATGGATATAATTTACCCCTCCCTAGTTTTCCTAAGGTTGACAAGGGTGCTATAGTTGTTTTCTATTTGCTTAATCTTAAATACTCTTTGAGGGTTTAATACCTTAAACAATGAGAGGATGCTGAGCTGCTCTCTTGGAGTCTCTACTAGTAATATCAAATTCTTAGCAAAATAGTTAATGAATACCTAAGATATGTCAGGCACTGACCTAGGACCTTTGGGATACAACAGAAAACATCCCTGTGTGATTCACAGTCTAGCGAGGGGAGGTGAACAAAATCTAATAATCATAATAAATAATAAATTACATAGAATTTTAGGAAGTAGTGTTTTGAAAAAATAGAACAAGGTAACAGGGACTAGGAGTATAGGAAAAGAAGGGAAGTCAGAATTTCCAAGGAAGACTTTGCTGAGAAAGAGACATTTGAATAATGACTGGAAGGAGGTAAGGGGGTTAATGCTATGAATACATGGGAGAAAACATTGGCAGGCAAAGGGAATGGCCTGCACAAATGCTTTAAGCTCAGTGTGCTCAGAGAAAAATAAGTAAGGAGAGCTGAGATGGGGATGGGGCACTGGAAAATCACAGGGTCTCATTGGCCATCATAAGAACTTTGTCTCTTACGCTACGGAAATGGAAGCCATCAAGAGTGCTTGAATACAGAAATGACGTCTTGTAATAATTTTCTCTAGATCAGTCTGGCTGCCGTATTGATAACAGACTTTACGGGAGTGAAGAAGCAGGAAAACAAGGGAACTAGTGAGCAAGTTATTGCATTACCTGGGTAGCAGAAGGTCATGAAAAGTGTTGGGATTCCAAATATATTTTGAAGGTAAAACTGATAGGATCACCTAATAGATGATGGGAAAAGCTACAGTGGGCAGGAGTGGATGTGGGATAGAATCAGAGTAAAGCAAGAGTTCAGTTTTGACTATGCTAAGTTTCTGACATTTATTAGACATCACACTTCATCACTCCTCCTTCATCAGCAATCAGTCATGGCACACTTTCCTTGCACTCAAGTGTGGCCACAAAATCCTTCTCAATAGACTACTCCAGGTAACCACTGCCAGTTGATTAAAGTTGCTGCTAAATGAGGAAGCTTTCTGCTATCACTATGAAGTGCAGTTGGTTAATTGAAGCATTTACCCAGTGCATTATTTAGATGTTCCTTCTACTCTCTGACAAACACTTATGCTTTTTGCTTTATAGATGCATTTGAGGTGCAGATTCATTTAGAGTGCATTATTCAGACCATTTTGATAGTGGAATATGGTCACTTTAGTGTTACATTTCCTCTGAAAGACCAATGGTTTCTTTTAAACTTGGAATCATTAAAAACTTGAAATTCTTTGCAGTTCATAAGCCATAAATTAAAAATCAACATAATACGGCCTCCTTCAATTTCCTGTATTTCTGCATGGCTTGTTTGGCAAAACTATAAAACTCAAAGGTGACCTATTTTTGTTCCATTTATAGTTTATGTAACATTTCTGACAAAATATAATTCTAGATCAACATCTCCTAATAGCAATTGAAAGTCAATACTGACATGCTTTATTTCTTTCAAGCAGACAACTATTTGGCAGACTGTCTTCTCCTTTGAAATGTCTATTTAACAGGGAAGGCGTGGTTAAGTGAACCAGCAAGCAGGTGGTTTAGTAAACACGGATAACGGTCAGAAGACTAGAAAGTGACTGAAGAAGATTTCTGCTGTTTGCTGTTGTAACTACCAGTATCTCAGAAAGTAAAAATAATTTTTCCTTTAAAAAAAAAAAAAGAGATAAATATAACAGCTAGGCATCTCTAAGCACCAAGACAATTAATACATTAGACGAGAATATTAAGATTCAAAAAGACCTTGGTAGACGGTAATAATGGGTAGAAGCTGACAAAAGGATATTCAATAAGGATCATTTAAGTTCATAATTCAAGAACTTTTATTTGGATAAATAAATGATTGTGTGAAAGTACTTAAAAATTTTAGAGAGAGGAAAAATCTACTGTAGTTTACAGAGCATAGGACAGAGATCCTGGTCATTTTGGAATCTAGTTACAGATCCTTAGAAAACTGTTTACGTAGCTTTGGCAAGTCACTTTAGGGTCCCTATTTTCAGTACCAAAGAGCGCTAGTGGCACAGTGGTTAAGTGCTCAGCTGCTAACCCAAAGGTCAGCAGCTGGAACCCACCAGCCACTCCACGGGAGAAAGATGTGGCAGTCTGCTTCCGTAAAGATTACAGCCTTAGAAATCCTGTGGGGCAGTTCTACTCTGTCCTACAGGGTTGCTATGAGCTGGCATCGGCATTAGGTATTTTCATGACCCTCAGAAAGATGGAGGACCACTTGATTTCTAAGTCCCTTCCCTTTTGCATCTAAAAATTTCTATGAGTTCAGATACTCACTGACATGATGTCAGTAAAGTGATGTAATTAAACCACTTCTCCAATTTTTAATCACCCTATAAAACTCAGAGTAATTCTATACACATGTACTTTGGATAAGTACATACTTTAGATAACTTAAAAAATAAGCTTTAATACAACTATTTTCTGGATTTTATAATATTTTCCTAGAGATTGTTAGATCCAATACCAGGATAAGGCAAATACAGGATTATTTTGTGAAACTCCATCCAACATTTGCCTAATGACTTTTTTGCAATGCATGTTATATTTAAAAATACTACGCAAAATAATTTTCAGAATAGGTTTTTAATGAAAATTAAAATTTTATCTAAGGAGAATTATTTTATAAGATTGTTCTTAAAGTTCAAAAAATTCATTGACTTTCATCTTTTTTCATAAAAATAATCAAAGTATTTTGATTTTTATAAGTTGTACCTATGTGTGGATTCTATATTACACCTCACTTTGTTTTTAGTCAAAATATAATCATGTCCTGAAAGTTTCTTCAGAGAAGAGTTACAAAAAATAAAGCTCTATGCGGCTTCTCGTTGCAGTTGTGCGTAGTCATAAAGAAAACAAGGTGCCGTCTGAGTTCCTCCTGCTGCTGAACGAGCCAGTTCCTGGATATTGCAGGTAAAATTCCTCTGGGTGCATGAGAGCATTGTCTTTAGGACCCAAGAAGATTTTATCAGCTTTCTGTTGACTGTGCAAATCCAGAAGTAGCCATGGTAAGTGGAAGAATCAATTAGTAGCTTTTGGCCTTATGACCTTCTTAAAAACTCCACCAATAATACACTGTACAGGCACTGCTGGGTTAAAGGGTGACCTACAAGAACTTCTCATGAAGAAGCAAATAGACAGTTTCTGTTTGTGATCCTATGTCAAATTAATCATCAGTATGCTAAACAATGTCCACTATTTTGACAATAGATCTAGTTTGGAGACTAAAAAGCCTAAATGGCAATGTCTTCATAGGCACTCTGATAATTCCTTTACTGCATTGAAGAATAAGTCTTGGTTTATGGGCTTGATAGAATTTTGGATGAGAATGGAGTGGTTTGTTCAAAGAAGTTTGAAAAATCTAAACCAGCATCTTTCTAGACACAGTAGTGAAATTGACATATTCAAGATAATGTTTGCAACCTAAATATTTCCATAGGGCATAAAAAGAATAAGAAAACAGAAATGATCTAATGAGGTAGATCTTGTCCCTTCTTTGTATGTGCTGTTTCAGCTATGCAGGTCTGTCTCGCAGCACATTAATTGTGCCACAGGCAATGGGAAAGAGTTAACATTTACAGAAGAATAAAGGTGACTTAACAGGATTTGGTTGCAAAGTACTCAGTATCCCTGAAGGCTCTGAAGTTTACAGAAGCCCAGCCACCAACAAGATAAAGTTTCCACAAGTCTTCTACAAACAGCCTCACATCCTCATGTACTAGTTTCTGCTTAGTTCTGTGGAACCACGGGGATGGAGGAGCCTGGCTTGCAGATAACTATATTCACATTGCAGCCCTGGCGGAGCAGTGGTTAAGAGCTCGGCTGCTAACCAAAAGGTCAGTAGTTCACATCCACCAGCAGCTCTTTGGAAGCCCTATGGTGCAGTTCTACTCTGTCATGTAGGGTCTCTATGAGTCCGAATTGACTTGATGGCAACAGATTTTTTTTTTTTTTTTGGTATAGTAACATTGTAACTGCATATTTTTCTCAATACAAATATTCCTCTATTGTCTGAACAACTGCTATGTACGAGTGGCATCATTCACAGAACATTTACGGCTGCAGATCCCCATCCCGCCTGACCTGCACCTTTCCATCCCACCCAGAAGTATTACATTGTAATTTTGCTATAACTGATATTGGACTAAAGCAACTGATAATTTCTTCAGGATAGAAACTTCATATATACATTCTGTTACATGACATTTGGAGCTCTGGTGACAGAGTGGTTAAGAGCTCAGCTGCTAATCAAAAGGTGAGCAGTATGAATCCACCAGCCACTCCTTGGAAACCCTATGGGGCAGTTCTACTCTGTCCTATAGGGTCGCTAGGAGTCAGAATCGACTTGATGGCAACGGGTTTATAAGACATTTATAAAGTGGTTTTGATTATTTTATGTAATACATTTACATCTCTTTTAATAAAAGTTTTTGTTTCATATTTTCAGGGTGTTTGAATATATTTAAGCCCAATCCACATATATGTAGCCATTAATAAATAGTCAGCAAAAGCCTAAATGGCAATGCCATCATAGGCACTCTAATGTTTCATATTAAAGAAACATGTATCTTACATCTAAATACACACAATTTCATGCTTTTTTCCAATATCAAGTCTATAGGCATGCTGTTATTGTTTTGGAAACCCTGGTAGCATAGTGGTTAAGAGTCCGGCTGCTAACCAAAAGGTCAACAGTTCGAATCCACCAGGTGCTCCTTGGAAACCCTATGGGCAGTTCTACTCTGTCCTATAGAGTTGCTATGAGTCGGAATTGACTCGATGGCAACGGGTTTGGTTTTTTTGGTAAGGTCATTGTTTTGGAATACCCTCCCTCTACTTTTAGCTTAGAGGAAATTTATTGACTTTGGATGGAGGAAATCATCTCCATCTTCAAAACACATTGTTACACATGGTAAAAGTTAAACTCAACCAAACACCACCACGAACAAAAAAATCTGCAATAATTTACTCTCTCAGTATATTTGAAACTCCTTTTGATGTAAATGTTATTTTGTCTTCTATGATCTATCTTTATTTTAAATTCCATATCCTTACAACCTAGTATTTCATTGTGTTTATGCTATTCCTCCATTTTCACAATGTATTTTGAATCACTTTTCAAATGTATATCATCAACCTTTTATAATGCATTTACTCGTGAGTCCAAGAGGCCCCCTCCCCCTATGAAATCAAAACAATTCCTAGAAACTTGGGGGTAAGGGGAGATCCTAATGCTTCTCATGTTTAAAAGAGAATCTATAAAACTAATGGGTTAAAAATTGAGATGTAAGTGTCCCCTTCATTCTGGTCAAACTCTTTCATTTCTTCCTGCGTGCAGATCTTAAAGAGCAAAGCTACATTTTAAAATATGCTGAGTCTGTGATTTATTTCTACCACAACTTCAAGTCTTACTTCAAAAGTCATCTCTCCTGGGATCACTCTCTCCTTCTCTAGGCAGAGGAAGTAATTGCCTCTGCATTCTTGTAGCACTTTGCACTTAACTCTGTTATCACTCATATTTACTTATATTGCAATTATGTGTTTATATATATGCCTTCTTTACCAAACAGTGAGTTGTGGGCAGTAAATATGTCCTATAGTATCTTACATACTGAATGCTGGAAAAGCTTAAATGAAACAAATCACCACTTTATACTTTTTATCTGTAACAACATATATACTGCTATAAAAGGTAAAGTTGTACCTAATCACAGTTCTGTTCTAAATTAATATTACACTTGAATTGAGACAGAGGCAGATCCATGGCCTAGTACATGAAGAAAATTAGTGCATGATCATCTAAACAACCTTTTTAAGTTTTAATCTGTTTTTCTTTGCACGTCATTTAAAAAGCATAATTCTTACATTTCTCAGTCCCATCCTACTGCCTGGGGTCTGCTTTGCCCCAATCCAGAACCAAATGGAAGCCCAATCTGACAGCATATAAGCAATTTTTTAGAATTTGAAAATATAGTAACCTTCTGCTGTCTTATGCCCAAGAGTCATGCACTCATGTGCTTACTTTACCTGTGGTTCCTATATCTGACCCTGATACAGCTTATTGTCATGGATTGAACTATGCCCCCCAAAAGTATGTGTCAACTTGTCTGGGCCACGATTCCCAATATTGTGTGGTTGTCCACCATTTTGTCATCTGACATGTAATTTCTACCTCTATGTTAATGAAGCAGGATTAGAGGCAGTTATGTTAATGAGGCAGGACTCAATCTAGAAGATTAGGTTGTGCCTGAAGTCAATCTTTTTTGAGATATAAAAGAGAGAAGTGAGCAGAGAGACATAGGGACCTCATACCACCAAGAAAGTAGTACCAGGAGCAGAGCGTGTCTTTTGGAACCAGTGTCCCTGCACTGAGAAGCTCCTAGATGAGGGGAAGATTGATGACTAGTATATTCTTCCAGAGCCGACAGAGAGAGAAAGCCTTCCCCTGGAGCTGATACCTTAAATTCAGACTTCTAGCCTACTGGACTGTGAGAGAATAAACTTCTGTTTGTTAAAGCCATCCACTTGGAGTATTTCTGTTATGGCAGCACTAGATAACTAAGACACCTATACGCAACCCCCTTAGGGTTCAGCTGAAGCCTTCCTCTAGACCCTCTCAAATATCTCACTCTCTTCTCTCCAAATTTTCCCTTTTCCCATGTAGGATACTTTTTTTTATTGTTGTTTTCTGCAGGTAGGCAATTGCCTACATCATATGATGCAGACTTTCCACTCTATAATTTGTAATAAAACTTTCCCTCCAATTTCTGGGCCTTGATGTATGAAGAGATATTTTCAGAATACCTGCCTTAAGTGACTATCTTTAGCAATAGGAAGTTTGACTTTCTAGAAAATTGTTTCTGAAATGGGAAATGAGATTTATAATGAAAGACAAAAGCAGCGACTTCCAGGCAACATGCACTGTAGTCAGAAGCACCACGCCATCCCTCCGCAGCAAAAATCAGAAAAACTAAGTCAAACAGAGTCGCACATCAATCCTGAAACCCTAAGCATCAAATGAAGAGATAAAGAACTCAGCCAAGCACCGAATAGAATAAGAAACTGACTGAGAACATAGAACGAGGAGCGATACATGCAGAGGTACCCTATCAGCTACTGCAGCATGGATCTGCCATCTTGGACTCCTATTGGAGATCAGCAAACAGGGGGTATGAGAAAGCAGCTTCATGGAGCTTCCAGCAAGAGACAGAACAACCAGTAACCAGCAATATAGGCTTTCCCAACCACCACCCTTCTTCACCCCCACTTAGCCTCCTCTGCTTCCTACAGCCACAGTCTCTTGGACAGGAAGCACCCCGGTGTCACCTGGATTCCACCCACCCACAATGGCCAGCTCCCTGACTTTTGTTGGCTGCTGGTGTTGCTTCTTTTCTGCTTTTTTAGATTTCTTCCTTACCTCTCACCACCTCCCCCTCCTTTCTCTCAAATACTTGGCTCCGTGCACCATCTTTGCTACTTCCTGAAAGGCTGTGCAACACCAATTGACTGTGAAACTGCTTCCTGGCCTGTGCCGCCACGCTGGTAGGACCCCTAGGGCTTTTTTGTTTGTTTGTTTGCTCTGATTTGTTCTGTTTTGATTTGTTTGTTTGCTTTCTTTTTCTTTTCTCGGCTTGGGAGCCCCTTCTAGCCGGGCAGTACCACGTGGCTTGGAAGCTACTCCTTTACTCTGTGCAGATGCACAGGGACATCCCTGGGGGCATTTCTTTTCTCTTTTTTTTGGTTTTGTTTTTTGTTTCTTTGTTTTGTTTTCTTCTCTCTCTTATTTCCTTTTTGACTTTCTTCACTTCCAGTTTCTCGATTTATTCATTTTTCTTTTACCCGTTTTCTTTTTTTTTCATTTTTGTTTTTCCTCATTTCTCAGTCTCTCATCTCTCCACTCTCCAATAGCAAGCTCCCTTAGCATTCTTTTTTGTTTGTATGTACGTTGTTGGCTCCTATTGCTGTCTCCTTTCTCTCATCTTTCCCATACCCATCTTAGCTCCACACCTCACAATTTACCCCCTCCTTCCTGCCTACCTGCACTGTGAGCTGAACATCACACTCCCAAGCAGCACAGGCATGACCTACTGGAACCTGCCCTGCACTGATTCCCAGTCTACACTGTCAGCCCTGGTACGTGCCACAAACAATCCATCACAGCAACTCCCCTTCAGCTGGACCTGCCCTGCTGTTCCATACCTGAGTGAAGGACCCTGCCCATTTAAGAAGGAGGTGAAAAGTATCGTGTCCACAAATGAGCAAACAACAAAGAACGCACAGCCTGCCTGCTCAGACATAACCAAATAAAACAAAAAAGCAGGACAAAACAAACAAATCTACAATCAATAAACGAGGAAAATAACCACTGAATGCCCAGAAGACAGCAGACAATATAAAACATTTACAAAAACAGGACTGGATGATTCCAGTAGGCCTCCAAAATAAAACACCAGATGACCTTCCAGTAGAAGAAAAGGCACTAGACCTAACTGATAGGGAATTCAAATCTTTGATATTCAGAATTATCCAAGAGTTGAAGCAAAAAGCAGACAAAAATGAGGAAAAAATAGACAAATCCATAGAAAAGGCAGACAAATTCATGGAAAATACAGGAAAAAAAAAAAGGAAGAATTCAAGAAAATAATACAGGAACAAAATGCTAAAATAAATTCACAACTAGAAACCATAAAAAAAAAAACAATTAGAAATCCAAAAGATAAACAATAAGATTTAAGAAATGAACAGTGTCATGGAATGGGTGAGGAGCACGTTTGAAATGATGGAAGATAGGATCAGCGAAATTGAAGACAAACACTTGGATACAACTCTGTCTGAGGAAAACTCAGAAAAAAGAACAAAGAAAAATGAAGAAAGCCTGAGAATTATGTGGGATACAATCAAAAGCAAAAATCTACAAGTGATCAGAGTTCCAGAACAGGGGGAGAAAACAGAAAACACAGAGAGGATCATTGAAGAACTGCTGACACAGAACTTTCCCAATATCATGAAAGATGAAAAGCTCACCATCCAAGAAGCTCAACGAACCTCACATAAGATAGCCCCCAAAAGAAAATCACCAAAGCATATCGTAATCACGCTCGATAAAACCAAAGACAAAGAATCCGGAGAGCAGCGCAAAAAAAAAAAAAAAGTCACATACAGAGGAGAAACAATAAGACTAAGCTCGGATTATTCAGCAGAAACCATGCAGGCAAGAAGGCAATGG
>NW_004444166.1:414100-434242 GCF_000243295.1 Trichechus manatus latirostris | reverse complement strand
AAAAAAAAAAAGAATTATCTATGTGAGATCAAATTGACAACAGCAACTCAAAAGGTTTGATGGGAAGCCTAGGGGGCAGTGAGTTGAAGATAATGGTCATGGAATAATTTGCAAAAGGATAGGGAGAATAGCAGTACAACGGGAAGAATGCAATCGATGTCACTGAATTGTACACGTAGAAATTTTTGAAATGGTGTGACTTTGGTTATGTATATTTTCACCAAAAAAAAAGGTCCTCCAAGTTCGAGAAGGGAGAATATTGACATGTCGTGGGGTTGTTAACCATGTCATAAAACAATATGTGTACTGACTGTTAATGAGAAACTATTTGTTCTGTAAACCTTCATTTAAAGTACAGTAAAAAAAAATTAAAAGAAAGACAAAAGTAGATGTTGCTTCTTGATTTTTCTTTGCATTCCATCTCTCCTAATTCTGGAGACCTCTGACTGATCTCTCTGAGTTTACGGGAAAACAAATTATATTTGTGTGCATAAACAAAAACACTTTAAATATATTTGAAATATTCATCTTGATGCAACAATAATGATAATAAGTCTCTGTAATTGAGTGTCTATTTTATGCTAGGCACAGCACCCAGTTGTTCCACATATATTATTCACATATGATTCTCATGACCACACAAATTAGAAACGGAGACTCCATCCTGCAGGAGGTCACAGGACTGTCCAAGCTGAAAAGAAACGGTAGTAAATCTTGTTGATGTGCAAAGAATCTCTGTCATAAAGCAAGTTTTGATAATTTACAATATTTCCTTGTGTTAAAACTCCTGTTGTGGGAAGACAATTTAAGAATAATAGAAAAATAACAAAATCAAATTTCTTCAAATAAATCACATTTTAATTAGGGGTACAAAACACACTTTACATGAAAAACTTCAAAAACTATGTGTGACGCAACATCAAAAACTGCAAATAGCTTACATGTTTAAATAAAATGTAATATTTTTTTCAGTCATAAAAATGGCCAAACTTTAAAATGATTTCAAATTAGTGGATACTTCATGTTTGAAAACCATTTTAAAGATTTAATTATAATAGCACTAATATTTTCAAATGAAATTTTGTGAAAGATTACACAAAATGTTAGTGCTATTATAAATGTTTAAAATAGTTTTCAAACATGAAAACATATTTTAACATTAAATATTACAATTTGAAGAATTTTAATATATCATGCTTTATAAATTAGTTAATTAAACTTCTTAATCAATTATAAATTCAAATAAAAAGGAATAAAATTTTTAATTCCCAAACACACCCATTGAGAGAATATCCAGCAGAACCTAGAACGCAGTAAGAGAAATCTTCAGGAGAGACTTTGTGCTCCAGGGGAAAGAGTGCTGTCCAGTGAATCAGAAGGTCTAAGTTCACTCAGGGACATGCCTACCTGCTCACTGACCTTGAACAAGTCACTTTGCCTCATTGAGCCTCAGCATATGCATCTTTAAAATGAAAGAACTGGGTAGGATGATCTCAAAGGAATCTTCCATTTCCAAACACCTGTGGTTGTTAGAAGCACAATTATACTAATTGATAAACAGTTTCACGGAAATATTTAAGCAGTATACTTGTTGTTGATGAGAAAAATTTAAAAAGCCCAGCTCTTGGTGCAGTCTGTTTAATTCGGGTAATGAGCTCCTCTCTGACATTTTAAAGTGAGAACCTGAGTTTGGTGGTGCATTAACCCTCTTAGTCCCCTGAGGATAGTGTGCTCCCAACTTTCCCACTATGTATCATGTTATGAGATGATGGACATATGTCCTGGATTGTATGCCATGATTGAGCTGAAGCAGGATATGCCTAATTTATGCTTTATTTGAAAATATCTTTCATGAAACAAATCAATCTTCATTTTAATATACTTTCCAAATTTAGCAAAGAAGATCAAAACTTTTTTCCAAGAAAATTTGAGAAATAATGACAGTTAGCAAGAGTTCAATGACAAATTTGCTCTTTGAATGTGTGTGCAAACCCAGAAGATTCTATGGACATGTCAAATCTGTGATTTGAAATGAAGCTATACAAAGAAGACTGAGAGGATCAAGCCAAATGATCTAGCATGGGTTCCCATACTCAAAATAGTTCTTGAAGAAGTGATAGGCTTGGAAAATGATTGTTTTTAGCTTATTTCTCAGATTCAGATAATTTCTATGTCCCCACATATAGTTAAATAAAAATGACTATTTTGCTCTATAGGCTGGCCCTCTGACTCAAGTCTTCTTCTCTAGAGAAACAGAATCGAATGGTAACTGGGCTCAAAGAGTAGACTCAAGACTATCTGGATACTGCTTCTGTACTTGCTAAACCCATTGTCATCAAGTTAATTCCGACTCATAGTGACCCTGTAGGACAGAGCAGGACTGTCCCATAAGGTTTTCCAAGGAATGACTCGTGGATTTGAGCTGCCGACCTTTCTGGTTAGCTGCTGAATTCTTAACCATTGTGCCACCAGGGCTCCCCTACTTACTAGATGTGAGCAAATTACTGAAACCTCTAAGTTACAGCATTCTCATTCATCACCCTACAACACTGGGTTCTTCTGTGGATGACAGGAGCTAAATCCGTTAAAAAACAAAACAAAACCCATACCTAACATGTATTGAGCACTTATCTGCCAAGCACTATGCTTGGTGTTTTTAAAGGATTTAAAATTTTAAAATTTAAAATTTTTAAAAATTTTTTAAAAATCTGTAAAGCATAGCTTTCAGCTCATAAAAATCAGAAAATAAAAAAAAGATTACTAATTACCTAAATTATTATACTTTTTTTTTCCTACAATATTACCCAGAATGTTTGCCTCATGTAGGAATAAGGCAAAGTTTCTAAAACCAGAGTAGGAAGCCAGGCCTTTACCCTGTGAGTGGTGTCTGCCCTGCCTGCTGGCCCCAGGTGAGAAAAGCGGCCGGGGCAGAGCTGTGGTGTGAGAATCCCTCTACTCTGCTCTTCAGGCATAGCTTGACCCCTAACTCAAACTTCTTCACTGTGCAGAGAGCACCAAATCCTCCTTCTGCTCTCTTTTGTCACAAAGACATGGGCAGGGTGTAATTCTCTATCTGTATGACAAAGAAACAACTCTGAAAAACCACTGGCCTTGCAAACCCTTTATCTTATTGTTTGAATTACTCTCCTTTTCTCTTATTTTATTCTTTCTATGCTTATTATTGGCCAAGCAACACATTTTCTCCTAATGTCCTCTTTTTAAGCAAATGCCTGGAATTCAATTTAGAAAGTACTTATTGAATGTACAAAAATGACCTTGCTCCTGTTTTCAAGGAGCTTAGAATAAAATAAATAAGAAAAGAAGATATACAGACACGAAACAATGATACTCTAACTTCCTTTACGATTCTGTTGCATAGTGTGCCTCCATCAGATTTGTAGACTTGGTAAGCTCCTGCGTGGCAAGGATTAGGTCCTTGCCAACGTGGATATAATGTGACTAGCCACATGTGGCTATTTAAATTTAAATTAATAAAATTAAAATTTAGTTCTCCAGTCACACTAGCTACATTAACAGTACTCAACTGCCACAGCTGGCAGGTGACTACAGCAGTGGACTGCGCAGGAGGACATGTCCATTACTGAAGAGCATTCACTGGACAACACTGGTCTAGAGAACTTTGGTATGCATTACGTTTTGCATGAATGTGGTGATTGATTTATAAAATAAATTTTCCCTCTTCAAAATTCCTTTTAACTTTTCTGAAATAAGCTAGAATGCAAACAAATCAAGTGATAATCTCAGCTATATAACTGGCCTATGGCAATATAATTTCTGGGATATTTTAGTCAAGGATTGACTGGGTGTATTTTGACCCATCTTATAAAAGTAGATTGTTTTTGTATTTCTAACTGAATATGTAGAAAAAAGTATTTTATATAATCATTGTCACCTTTAGAAATAATCATATGTAAATGAGGTAGCACAAAGCAGCCTTCTACTCTTGTGAATTTATTTAGAAGGAGGAAACTACAGCAAATAATCATGTACATCATGTACGTGTAATTGCTTCTGAAAAACACCCACCATGTAAACCTTATTCTCTTACAAGTTTCTTCCTGGAACTCTGCAAATAGTTTCATCATATTTTAAAATATTTTAATCACCTATATCCAGTGGACTTTGTAAACAAGAAATTTAACTGTTATTACTTAAATGCAATATATTACAATAATCAGATTGTGTGTGTGTGCACGTGTGCTTGTGTGTGTCTGTGCATGAAAGAGAGAGAGAGAGTGATGATGTTGATGCTTTCTTATTTGGTACACCAGCACTTTTCACCCAAAAGGATCTAACACATGTCTGCTCAAAAGAAAAACAGTAACAACAAAAAACTAAATTAACACACCCATTTCGAGAGATTCATTTGATCTGAATGTCAATCTCACATCTGAATATAAACAAAGAATGAGCAAAGGGCAAGCATGAGGCAAGTGCTGCAAGAAGCACCTTATAATTGTCCAGGATACGTGTACACTTGTCTCACTTTTAAAAAGTAAAGACAGAACAGAAAGCTCTGCATTTAATCTGTGCTCAACTTCCCCCAAATGCTGTGGGCCATGCTGGACTCTCACAGAATGTATGTATGATTCAGACTCTGATATAAAAACTTGCATACATATAACATTAAAATTGCTCCTTTGTGTCTACATATGCCAATACAAAGTGCAGTAATAAATCTAATGTGGCTAAAATGGGTAGATCACCAGGTAAATAAAACTTCTTTAAATTTTGAATTTTCTCCTGGTACTTATTTGCATTTAAATTGCAGGAATTGAAAACACAATTCAAAAATACTCTTTTGTCAAATAATCACCACTTGTCCCCACTCCCCATCCACCCAATCAGTACTCAACCTCACTAAAATAGTCTCAACACAGTGCTGGTGGTAAACTAGGTCTTGCTTTCCATGACTTTAACGCTGCAGAAACTTTTGGGTTGATAAATATGTGTCGGTTTATTAATTCAGTGATTGGATTCCTCTGTAAAAAGGAGCCCCGAGCCTCTCTATGGGTTTCTAATTGTCTTCCCAGGATCCGAAATCTTTACTTTTTAACTGTCAGATGAAACCTGGTGGCACAGTGGTTAAGTGCCCAACAGGCTGCTAACCGAAAGGTCAGAGGTTCAAACTCAGCAGCCACGCTGAGGGAGAAAAACGTGGCAGTCTGCTTCTGTAAAGACTGCAGCCTTGGAAACTGTATGGAGCAGTTCTACTCTGTTCTGTAGGGTCACTGAGGCAGAATCGACTCACCTATGTCAACGGTTTCTTTTTTTGGTTTGGACTATCTCAGTAAAAAGACTGAAGTCACCTAGACTGTTCAAGCTGGTTCACCTTTTAGCCTTTGCTCCTAATTATTGTCAGATAAAAGCTAATTAAACTGACCAGGTGTCTCCACTCAGGTTACAGTACCTCACAGAATCCTTGCTATGGACAAAACGTGGAACATCAGAATGCCAGATATGTAATGAACCCTTCATGGAGAGGTTGATAGGTACGCTTTAAAAAAAAGAATTGATGACTATAATAGAAGGGGAGAGAATAAATTAACTAAAAATGTGTAGGCAGTGATGTACAAGATTATCCTGTCATTCTATTGCTCACAAACATATTTATTACTGCAAAGTTTCTTTTCTTAGTCTAGCTGAAAATGTTATTCACTCATCATGCTAAATATAACAATAAAGCTGGAAAGAAGCATGTGGGATTTTGCCAATAGACATCCTATTTTACTTTTTCAAGGATATGAACATAATAGTTAATACCAGCAATATGATGAAAGAAATTAGAATAGTCTTTTAAACATAGTCTTTGATTTTAAAACAATATGAGGTGATTTTCTTTAATGCAAAACATTCGGAAACTGAGGAAGTTATCTTTTAAAACTTTTCCAGAATCATTTAATAGTTTCTGCTGTATCAAGACACAAGAAATCCTTGCCACTAAATCTTTTGCATATATTGGATACTTTATATACTCACAGGGTGTTTAGGAAGGTTTTAGTCAAATTGCAGAATTTTCAGTTTCTTCAATTTCATAAAGTAATTTAAAAATATTTTGTATTCTGACTCTGATTACCATTACTACTATTAGTCAATGCCATTAATTAATTGATATAATTAACCTGTGCATTTGGTTTGATTTGTTTAAGTAAAAGTATATAATCTGTAAGAATATATAATTATATAATCTTTATGTTGCCTAGTGCTTTATTCTGCAAACTTCTAGGAATGGACAGAAGAGAGACATTCTTTTGAGACTACTGCATTTGAAACACTTACTGAAATTGATATTCATCTTATAAATCTAAGGTATAAATAACTTCTCCTTTGCTCCTAAAGAAGGATAAAAAGATGTTTTCATTTATTTTCAGATATCAGTGACACTACATGGTCTTAAATTTTTATCTGATTTATTTGATTGTTCAATTTTCCATGCATACATTATTATTAGATAACTGACTAATATTTCACAATAACTCTCTATGTTAATACATTTATGCAGTCCTAATTACATAAGCTTTGAGGTCTATTATGTGTATGACTCCAATAACCACCATGTTGAATCCTAATTAAGACCTGATGTGATTACTATCCCTAACACAGATTACCTGCAGTTGATTAAGTACTTATCAGAGTCAATGCATTTACCCTTGCAATTTATTTTAATTCTAACATAGTCTATTTAATTTTTTGTTTCTTATACAACATGTTCAATTTACCTTATAATAGAACATATTATACATATAAATACAATGGGATTTAGCCATATAATACTATCATAATATATTTGTGTATGCAAACTAGGTTTATTCTTTGGGTAACTTCGACGATTGTTTTCAAAATAAGTTACTTTCCAGATTTAAGAATTCAACCAAGGTGTTTTAAAGCAACTTAGGGAATATAATTAATATTTATTAGGTGAAACTTAAAATAGTTTAAAAATACCTCCGGCACAAATAGAGGACAAAGTAAAAATGTATTATGCCATTTATAAGTCAAACATTAAAAAATATTTTTCCTATCCTGTAGGATTATTTTTTCAATGAATTCATTTTAATAATGTTATGATGATATAAAAGAAGCCCTGGTGGTGCAGTGGTTAAGTGCTCTGCTGCTAACCAAGGTTGGCACTTTGAATCCAACAGCTGCTCCATGGGAGAAAGATGTGACAGTCGGCTTCCATAAAGGATTTACAGCCATGGAAAACCCTATGGGGCAGTTCTACTCAGTTCTGTAGGGTCGGTACAAATCACAATCAACTCCACGGCAATGGATTATGACGATACAAAATGCTGGAAATTCTAAATCTCTCTTCTATCAGCAAAAAGAGGAAAAACTCACACTTCATTGGTGACATAATATTGATCTCCTTTAAATACAGGAGACTGACTTAAAATTTGTTTTGTGTTCAAATGTGATGACTTAACGCCTATGATATTTTATTTTGTTTTTTAATGCATTTTAACTTAATGTATTTCTTAAAATTATCTGCATCTATACAGATACTAATATTTATGTACTCTAAAGCAGTTTTATAACTAGTAATGCTCAACACAGGCCATCGGAAAAATCCTATATTTCTTCTCATTTTAGTGTTTATGGCTGTATTTGATTATAAAATTTTAGTCTACATAACTATCACTTTACTTGCATATCTTAAGATAAATTCTCAAAAGCTCAATCATGGAATGCATGATTATACTAAACTCCAAATATTCTCTTACATTAGATAATGTTAACTCCAAATAAATAGTCAATCTATTCCATAATAAACAACCAAATGAGGAATATACAGGCATGTTGTTTGCTATTCCTAGAAATTCTTAATGATCGGGCTAGCCTGTGAGTTTGACATTTCTCCCCTCGACTTGCTAACATACACTTCAAGGCTGCGATAACTAGATTAAAGTAATAACACACCAAGTGTAGCTCCAGGCTACAGTTTTAGCTGACACAAATCATCCTTCACTGGACACACGTTATAGTCTCTAACACAAGATGACTTTGCTGGAAAAGCTAGCGTTTGCCAAGCTGGAGTTACATTTATATTGTCATAAATCTGAAGATACGCACCGCAAGCTTTTGAGAGTTTGTGATCAAATGGGGCTGATGTAGTTAAAGTCTCTTAATTAGATTTCTAAATTACATCCGCTTTAATCAGGATACCTTAAGATTAAATGCTTAGCTAATCTTGTTTTCTATTGGTTCCTGTGAATTTTTGGCTGAAGGATAATTAGGTTTATTTGCTCATTTAAAATAGTACATTTCTCTTCAGTTTGAAAAAATCAAACTAGTAGTTTAAATGTAAAAATAAAGAGGCACTTAGAATATATGGCTGTATTATAATAGGTTGTCACATAAACTACTCACACTATAAAATTGTCAAAGCCTATCCTAACTTGATAGAAAGATATACTTTACATAAAAATTTGGTGTTTGATTTTTACTGATCTGCTTTGGGAAATGTCTATTCAGAAATAATTTTAAAAGCATCTGAATTATTAATTGCCCATCTACATATCTTTATGAAACCAATAAACAAATCATGTACAGAACTTTATGATTTAATTGGTAATGTTACTAATCTACGGAGAACTATAAAGGAAGATAGATTTTGAGGAGGGTCAAATCCTATGAGAGATTTTGTTATAGACATTTCTATTTTATGAAAGTTAAACACTTTTCATTTATTAAGATGAATAAAATATGTGATTAAAGAACTATAATTAAGATAAATCGATGCCATTGGTAATACAGTCGGCCTGCTTTTTATAAAGAATATAAAGTTAATTCTAGAATGACATGAGGAAAAAGTTTTGTGAGAACATTCCAATTAGGACATTTTTTTCTTCTCTGTCCTGTTACCTGAGTTTGCATGCCCATTAAAATATAGAAGAATTATGTATATCTGATTTTAAAGCACATTTTAGATATAAAAAAAATTGAAATATATTGGAACATGCACAGGGAAATAGGATTTACCAAGAAAACATTGTACCACATCTTATTTCTCTTCCTTGAATCCCTCTGATCCACAAAAACCAAACGTCTGATATTTTGAAGTACCATAATATCTAAAAAAGTAAACATTATATGTTGACACAAAAGGAACAATGTAAATCATGTATGAAAGAGTATTATCAATTTGATAGTAGGACAATGTCTAAGAACTGGTACAGTAATAGAATTGTGATGTGATTTCTTTGTCATAGGAGACCATATGTGATTTTTCATAAGGAACCATAGCTTAACAGTACAATCATCCATATGTTTTGGGGGTTCACTTCCAGCATTTGTTTACATCATCTGAATCCTTGGAGTAAAGCATACTAATTAGGTGTAAATTATTTTTTAATGAGCGCTGATATATGCAGTAATAATTATTTACAAAGGACTACTGAAGAACACAAGAACCTACTTCACAAAAGGAAATACCTATTTTTTTAAATTTGTTTCTACAACAGGCAACAATGTAGGTGATTAACAGATTTAATGATTTCCTGATGGATTTTTGAGTTTAGAAAAATATTTGAACAATTAAAGAAATATTAAGTATTTAAATTTAGGGAAAGTTTACCTGAGTTCTTCGGTTTATGTATTTCCAAAATTACGTGCTTCTGGACTAATTCTAACACATGGGGCCAAAATAAACCCCACACAGGTAATAGTGATGCCTGGTCATATTACCTACCGTAGTGGTTAATCATTTACTTTGGAGTATGTAAGTAAATTATGCTGTATCTCATGGAGAAATTAAATGGGCCACTTTTCAAGTCTGTTCCTAATAGAATAAGAATGGCCTAAGAACGGACCCAACATTTATCTCAAATATAAAGTCAGTGAAATGGTATCTTTTTGTTACCATTTGGAAGCAAGATACGAGCTTCAAAAGTTGGAACCAGGGCACCTGTCTTCAGGACACTTGGCCGTATCTGATGTATGTACGTGTGTGTGTGTGTAAGTGTACAGCCGTGCATGCATTCCTGCTGAATGTATGTATATCTGATGTCTGTCTGTCCCTCTAGTGCAGTATGTGTGTCTGATAGATATTTATGAATGGATTTAATAAGTTTTCAGTTTATTCGTTTTTGTTTGAGGACAGCATCAATACTGTCCCTTGGCTCTGAATTCTCTCTGTAATTCTGCAAGAAAGATTAAAGACCCTGAATAATATATAATGTATAAAATAATGTAAGAAGGTGTTGCAGTTCTTAGGGCAAAAAATACAAGCTTTGCAACAAATGTTTCACTTAAATGTGTCTTATTTCCATCTTATTAGGTTCTATTTTTCTCCTAGCAAGTTTTAGTCTCTGTTTCTCGAGACCCCAGCTAAAAAAAATCTTATTTTTTATGTTCTTTTATGTCCGTCTTCTCTCATCCATACCAGTTTTGCTTTTTATATTGAATTTTTCTTTCTTAAGTATTTTCCCAAGAATTTTCCACTTAACCCATTAAGCATTTCTCCTTTTCTAAATCTCTAAAATCTATTTTTTATGCTATATAAGACAAATCCATGGCATTTGTTAACAGTTGGAAATCTATGACAGTAATAAAAAGGTAAATAAGGAAACCCTGATAAAACATCTTGTGCTCTAATTATTCATGTCAGTTTCCTTTGCTAATGTATGAAAAATGTGACTAAACGTTTCAATTTGTAATATTCTCCGAAATCGCATTAAGGCTGCTGAAATAACTTGTAGATATGTTGCTACAGTTCTAGAAAAGTTGTTTCTGTGTCATTTTAGATCATTAGTATACTGTGATTACACTTCCAGTTAGCAGGTTTCAGATTTTACAAGTTTCTTTTTACAAGGGCTTTATTGCTGAATTATGAATATGTTAGCAGTGAAACTGAATATTTATTGATTTTTTCCCTCCCCTAAATTCTTATCTTTAAATCAGCATAGCAAAGAGCTCTAAAATTATCATTGGTCATAGACGTTAAGCAATATTAGAAACAGTAAGAATTTCAAGGTTATACAAGTGTTGTCTTTAGAATTATTGCTATTAGACCCTGACCCAAACAACTTCAAACTGACAAGTACGGCAGTAGCAACCAAACAAATCAAAAGAGCAATTTCCACAACATCTCTAAAATTACGTCTCCAGTTTTTCCTTGCTGACTTATTTTGAAATATATTGAATATAATTTCAAATTTTCAAAATTGATGTGCACTTTAATAATACTTCTCTAGGTTTTAAAAATATCATGTTAAAATTCACCTACCCTTCTGCAGTCTTGAGGGTTGTTTCTTTCCCATTTCCCTCTGTTAAACTAAATTTGATCTTGCCTAAAGGTGCTGGTATACTTATAAGTGCAGGGACTTCAATAATTCATATTTTTGACATCCAGACATTATATGACCCACTGACTATTCTTAATTAGTTGAGGAAGGAAGCATCTGTATGGATTCACAAATTATTTTAAACATGCTTTTAAATATTTTAAATTAGAGCTTCCAATTAAAATTATACATGTCACATTGTCTCATTTAATTCCACTCTTCTTTTTAGGAGGCACAGCCTCAGCTGAACAAGCCACACTGATATGAGCTGAGCTCAATTAGTTTCTGATGTTCTGCGAAATTGCCTCATTACCTGTCATACAAACACCACTGACACTTTTAAAGTTGAGCTGTTTGCATCCATATTATTCTCTTTAGACCTAAAATAATTATTCTCACCAGAGTAGCAAAAATAAGCAATTTGCTAATAAACAGTAAGCCAATATGTTTTGTAATATAAATAATGGGAAAAAAGCAATCAAGTCTGTGCTCACACACACACACTCACACACATAAGGTTTTTGAGTTATATAAACTGTGAGTCCTTCATGAAATCCTTGGTAGTGTGTTTTTATGATTGCTTTGTCCACTGGGGCTCCCAAATTACTTACTATGTATTGATGACAAGAGAAACTAGGAATTTTCCAGTCCATACATATTTAAATTTAAAATGTACTTCACCCTAGGATCATGAAACATACATTTGAAGGATTCTTCATTGCACAGAGGGCTTAAAATGGTTTAAAATACACTTACACCACATTTCTAAAAGACAAAGTATAAACAACTACTTCAAACAATCTTTATTTGTAAATCCTTCATTAATGCTGTTTATTACTTATCAAAATATTGACTCACAGGTGAAGACTTATGTGGTGTTAACCCTTGAATCTTTAGTCACCCACTTTTCTGTCTCCCTCATCTCTTATTCATTGTCTTTTGCATAGTGAAAAGACAAGGATAGAAGGTTAGACTCTAATTAAGAGATGATGTTTTTCAAGGCTGGTCTATACAGTTGACATGCATTGAAGCAGAGACCAATTTTTTTTTTTTTTTTGGTTTCTCAATGGCTGGCAGAAGATCATTAATAGAGCAAAAAGCTTGCATTCTATTAGCAACTTCATGATACTGTAACATACTCTAGCTATACAAGTTTCTGTTCAGCAGTGGCTTTCAAGCCCAGATGCATATTATAATCTCTTGGAAAGATTTAAAAAAAACCCATGTCCAGGCTCCACTGCAGACCAATTAAATCAGAATCTGGGAGGAAGGGCTTGAGGCACAGGTATTTTGTAAAAGTCCCACAGCTGACTCTCCTATGTAGCCAGGTTTGAAAAACACAGCTTGAAAGCTATTTGGGCTTCCATCCTTATACAAATAAAACACAACACACAAACGAACAAAAAAACATTGCTGTCAAGCCTGTTTTGACTCCTGGAGACCACATGTGTTACACAGTAGTACTGCTCCCTGGGGTTTTCTTGGCTGGAATCTTTACCAAAGCAAAACGCCATACCTTCTTCCACAACGAGGCTGGGTGTGTTTCAACTGCCAACTTTTATGTTCATTGTGGAGCACAAACCATTTGACAACCAAGGAACCTTCCACTGTTACAGATAAGAGATAATCATGGCCACAAGTATAAGATCATGACCTTTTTCATACCTACTCTGATATTTTGTAAAAATATCTGTAGAAAAAACTCTTTAAAATCAAAACTAACATGAACCATAAATTTGCCTTACTTAAAATACTGTTTAATATGTCTACATTTTATTACTAGAGATTGAATTAGAATTTATTTATGAGTTTTCTTTCATTTTATTTTGTAATGGAATTAAAATAATCTATGTAACTAAGTATTTGAGTGGTAAAAAAATGTATCATTTTTAATTTCTATGTTAGGATGGAAGGATTCTTTTTCTTTGTTCCATCGTATGAAATTAAATTGAATCTTGTTGCCTTGGATACAAACCTGGGGTAATTATTAGGAGATTGGACCATGTGAATTTCTCTCCCACACAAGGTTTACGTTGATCTTATTATACATACATTGTTATCAGTATTCTTGGAAATCCTGAATAACACGAAGTCTGCAAACACTGAACAACAAGCCTGACAGCAAAGAAACATGATCTTGTGCTGTAGGGTTCATGCCATCAGCAAATATTACTGCACAATTTGCTTTCAGCACCCTTTCCACTTGGCAGGGGCTATCTGCAAACACAAAATGAGATTATGAGTCTCATTTACTGACTGCCCACTATGCTTCACAACAGCATGGCATATAATGTTCTCACCCTCCCCGACTCTCTAAATCAGTGATTATCCAGTTGGGTCGTACATCAGTCTCTGGAAGGGGACGAGGAGGCACATGTAGCAACATGAAAAACACAGCAGTGCTTTTCCCCATTACTTTTATTTGGTTTAGTCACTATATTAAACTTAATGTTTTCCTTACAAACAGTATTACCAAAAAGCATTAATTAAAGGGTCAAGGAATAAAATTGAAGATCACTGTTATAAATTAAACAGGATTCCAGCTGGCTGTCTTAAATATATTTCTCCCACTTTTCTTTTAGCTTCTCAACTATACAGTCAACCTTTCATAACAGTATGAACTCTGTGACACCAAACGAGGGGATTAGGGGTTCCATATATTTAGTCTAATCAAAACAGAGGTAATAGTTTCAGAGGGGTTTCTGCTAATGTGGAGTGAAAGGTAGAAGATATAACCTCATCCTTTAAACACAAATACTGTGCAAAGGACCTATTCTAGGTGGACTTGGCCTGGGAAAATGCCTTTTTTTTCCAGGGAACAGGAAGGATGCAGAAGCAATCGTATCTGCTTGCTTAGCCTTCTCTGTGGTGAGAGGCAGGTGGCATCTATGGGGCAGGTTCCTGCAGACAGTACAGAGCAGCAGATTATCATTTTTGCCTAGCTGAAGTTAAATGATCCAAAGTGTGAGCAAATTCACGACTCTGACAAAAGTAGGATGCTATGCTAGACCACCAACTAGCTGGCCCAGCACACAGTGTTCCTCCTTTAACAGCTGTTCAACTTTGAGTACATGTCTGAGAGATGCAAAGCTAATATGCATCCTTTATTTTAACACTATTTTATATTCTTAAATAGTTATTGCATATTACATATGTTGTTGTTGTCAGATGCTGTCAAGTCAGTTCTGACTCATAGCAACCCTATATACAAAAGAACAAAACACTGCCCGGTCGTGTGCCATCCTCACAATCTTTGTTATGTTTGAGCCTATTGTTGCAGCCACCGTGTCAATCCATCTCATTGAGGGTCTTCCTCTTTTGTGCTGACCCTCTACTTTACCAAGCACGATGTCCTTCTCCAGGGAATGATCCCTCCTGATAACATGTCCAAAGTACGTGAGATGAAGTCTTGCCATCCTTGCTTCTAAGGAGCATTCTAGCTGTACTTCTTCCAAAACAGACTTGTTTGTTCTTCTGGAAGTCCACGGTATATTCAATATTCTTCACCAACACCATAATTCAAAGGCATCAATTCTTCTTTAGTCTTCCTTATTCATTGTCCAGCTTTCACATTCCCCATGTGTCTGTCAGTTTGTCTTACTGTGGTGGCTTGTGTGTTTCTGTGATGCTGGAAGCCATGCCACTGGTATTTCCAATAACAACAGGGTCACCTGTGGTGGACCAGTTTCAGTGAAGCTTCCAGACTAAGACAGACCAGGAAGAAGGACCTGGCAGTCTACTTCTGAAAAACTGGCCAGTGAAAACCTTATGAATAGCAGCAAAACATTACATACAGTGTTTGATAATTTCAAACTGTGAAACTTACGGTAAGAATCTGGGACCACATTTGATTTGTGAACCTCTTTGTACCTTTCATTCTTCTCTATCTATTCATCGTTTCTTCTTTTCAGTGTAAAATTCTGGGTGTGCAGTAAGGGTCAATGCAGTATTTCTCAAATGTTTACCTGAATTAGAATTGCCTGAATGCTGTTTAAAATGGAAATCATTGGTTCCCTAGTCTTGGAAAAATTCTGATTCCCCAACTCAGTAGTGTTGGGCAGAAGGAGGAACAAGAACAGAAAACCTGTTAAAAAAAAAAAATTACATTAATTCCCTGCCCTGCTGACCACATTTTGAGGAACACTGGACCCAGGGAAGAACACTGAACTTGGGGGAGGAGGGCAGGACAGGAGATTATGCTCAAATTGTCATTCCACCACCACTCCTTGAGTAACATTTAAGTACCACATCAGTTGCCCTCTCTGTGATGTGGAATTAAAAAGAGCTCCCATGCCTGAAGCAGGTCTCTACAGTCAGGTGATTTTGGAGGAAACATGGATACTTTAAAATGTTATCAATTTTAACCCCTTATCAGTTGAAAATCACTGTTCTAATTCAAGTTCTAGTCTCTTATTAGACTATTTTATTACTCTATAATTACCACATGAACACATATTTTCAATTGCACAGACTAAAGTATCCATGTTTCAGAGAATGCCTGATAACTGAGTTTCAGTCTGGTATCTGTTTCCAAAACCCAGAGTGAGTTTCATTTGTAACACCGGACTAGGGCTAGATCACTATCCATTACTTCTCTCATTCTTTGCTTTACAGCGAGCCACTTACTACAATTCCCAACTTGTCAGTTTTATCCTTTATATCAATACCATGCTGCATTGCCAGACACTTTTCATGACCCGGAGATGGTGGAAAAGTAAGATTAGATTATACACCACTCCTTTTTGTAGGTAACCTTCGAGTGATACCACATTGGTTGTGAAAACTTCTGCCATTTTCAAATCAGAGAAGAATAATGGTAGTGGATGATACTAGAACCTTAGAGACCTTCTAATAGAGATATTTTATTTTCTATGTTAAGAGACAGGGGCCCAGGTAATTTAAACAACTTGTCAATATCTCTCATGATAAATCAGTGCTACAGTCCAGACTAAATATTGCCAAGCCCTCTGACTCACTGCTTTTCATTTTATTGCAGTTTGCTGCCTTCCCTAAAATGCTGTGAAAACCATATATATTACTACAGCAATTGCTAAAGAGAAAAAAAAAAAAAAAAAAAAGAAACCCTCTGACAGCATATCCCAGACCTGCAGTATTTGTTACTTACGCTAGGCAGTTAATGTTTATATCTGTCTCTATTGGAACTTATAAACAAAAATTAGCCTTGTGAATTATTATTTATAAAAAGAATGTTACTTCTAAGCTCAATATACCTTGAGATGGTTTACGTAGCTGGTAAAAATACTTCAAAATCCCTCTCAATCTTCTATTAATACTGTTCAAATTAAATTTTATTTTGCTTTTCTGATATTGGTTAGTAGTAATGAAATAATCATGATAATGAAGTCATTTTTTTCTGAGAAGATTTACATTAACACTTTGGGAGTTTACAAGGATCTTGATATTTTTTTCCCCCTACGCACATTTCAAAGGCACAGCCAAACTTCAGAGTATAACATCCATTTATTAATTAACAATGGCCCTCTTCACTTTTCATCCCTATACACTCTATTGCCTGTCTTGGAATAATTTCACTGCACCTAAGCACATTTATTAGAGCAGATAGAAGGCAGAGAGAAAGAAAACTCACTTAAGTTCATTTTTCTATTCCAAAGCAGGTCCTGTAAGATCTCGTGGGATTTAGGCTGCTTTGCACTCCATCTGTGCTAGCTGTGCCTCTCAGTCCCTTGATATCAACTACAATGCCACTTAGTTTTAAGTTAGTTTCAGGAAGTTTTTTTTTCTTTTCTTCTTTCTTTTTTTTGCATAGCTTCTTTTACCTAGCAAAGGTGTTCATCTCACTGGGCTTGTTCTTCCCTTTCTCTCTCTATATATATATGTATAAAGAAACACATATGTATATTATTTTGTTTTAAATTTTATGCATTTTGGCACAATCCTTAGCCCCAAGCTAATGAGAATACTTAACCCAGGTCATGTAATTATCTGCAACTTACTAAATGCATTCAGGTCCATGTACTGTTTGTAAGTTGGCTATTTCTAGCTCAGTACACATTTTCCCATTGAAGTAACATTTAAATTGTGGTTATGTGGTCGCCACTTAATAAGTAATGATTTTATGTTTCAAGGATAATAAATCAAATGTTGCAAATGCTGTTACTGTATACATTAAGAAACAGAAGCCCACATGCATGACGGTCTTGTCAAGATGAGGTTCACCAATCAGCCCCACTACTAGTAATTCATTGTAGTCCTTTAGTTGGGAGCACCATGTTGTGAATAATCCATGTTATATTACATGGGTATGGCATTTCACTCAGTTTAGGCCCCAGCCTAGATATTTTAGAAAATACAATCTACTGGGCATCCTGTAGCTTTTATTCTACAGTTAGTCATTAATTAACATCATGTGATAGAAATTAAATAAATGTGCTGGAAAAAATCATTTGAATATAACATGATTTGACTTGCAACAGGCATAAAATAGTAGCAGAATTGGCTATGAAAAAAAAGTTTGATAGCTTTTGCTGATTATCATGGTGTAAATATTCCCACCATCCAATAGTACACGGTGAGCTAACAATGTGATGATGTCACTGACCAGGAGCTGGGAAGAGAGGCACAGAACAAGCTCTGGAGGAGTAGTTAGCAGCCTAGAAGCAGAGGCCTAATAGAAGGCCGAGGAACAGCTAGCGAGTGCAGGCTGCTCCCCAGTGAATCTGTATCTGAAGTGCACAGCTGAAGTCATACAGCAAAGTTCTCCACAGCCTTGCAAGTCAACTGTTCGCATCATCTACAAACTTGTTACAAATGCAAACATTAGGCATTTCCCTCAGGCATGAGCAATCAGAACCTACATTTTACAAAATTCCCAGGTGATTCACATGCACATCAAATTTTGAGAAGCATTATTCTACAGAGTCATCAATCTATAACCTACCCAGAATTTCTGTAATAGAAGACCTTGTCCCATCAACTTTTCTATATTCTGCAACAGAACCTTATTTGGCAAAAGGAGGTTCACCCTTTCTCCTTTTCCCAGGCCAGTGTCTGCATATTCATGATTTAGTGAATTTGCCAGATGAACAATTAAGAGAGTAAGACTTAAATCTCTTTGGCAGGGAAAAAATATGAAAACAAAAACAGAACACGTTTTTCATAATTCTACAGGAAAAGAGAAGGCTATCATTTAATGATTTTTTTTTCCTGTGCATTTTATTCACTTTTTACAAATTAGCCAAATTTTTTCCCCAGTCAGGGGCAGAGCGTATGTCAATACGAGGTACAGTTGGAACCTGACATTCACTGGGCAAAATGGATGATCATTTCTGTCAAGGGTAGTAGCTATGACCAGGGCAGACAAGCAAAGCAGGCCAAAGATACAGAGGCTGTATGTGGAGAACGGGGAAAGGGTGAGAGCATGCAGGTTAGACAGGTTTCTCTTCCTGGCCACAGGTAGCTTTGTCCTGTGCTGGCCACCAACTCTTCTCTGCTCATCTCTGAACTCTGAGAGAATGAAGCAATCCTCTCCTCTCCAACATGATCTCTTCACTCTGCCTCCCTTCTACTCAGGTATCCTGTTCATTCATTTTGATTTCCTCTCTCTAAGATCTTCTGTGACTTACTTATTATTCACTGATCCCTTAGGCAGGTAAAGCTGACATTGTTGAAAACCCTTTACTTGGATTTAGGGCACCTGGATGTTAATCTCAGCTCTAACATACTAGCTGTATGTCTTGGGTGGTTTCTTTACCTCTCTGAGTTTATTTCCTCATAATGGTCCTAATAATTCACAGACAAAAGAAGGCATGAAAACATGAGATTCAAGAGACCTGCATAAGTGGAAAAATATACCTTGCTCATAGACAGGAAGACTCAGCATTGTGAAAATGTCAATTCTAACCAAAGCAATCTATAGATACAATGCAATCCCGATCCAAATTCCACCAGCATTTTTTAATGAGATGGAGAAACAAATCACCAACTTCATACGGAAAGGGAAGAGGCCTCGAATAAGTAAAGCATTACTCAAGAAGAACAAAGTGGGAGGCCTCACACTACCTGATTTTAGAACCTATTATACCGCCACGGTAGTCAAAACAGCCTGGTACTGGTACAACAGATACATAGACCAATGGAACAGAATTGAGAATCCAGACATAAATTCATCCACCTATGAGCAGCTGAAATTTGACAAAGGCCCAAAGTCCATTAACTGGGGAAAAGACAGTCTCTTTAATAAATGGTGCTGGCATAACTGGATATCCATCTGCAAAAAAACTGAAACAAGACCCATACCTCACACTATGCACAAAAACTAACTCAAAATGGATTAATGACCTAAATGTAAAATCAAAAACTATAAAGATCGTGGAAGAAAAAATAGGGACAACAGTAGGAGCCCTAATACATGGCAGAAACAGAATACGAACCATAAGTAACAATGCACAAGCACCAGACGAGAGGCTAGATAACTGGGAGCTCCTAAAAATCAAACACTTATGCTCAGCAAAAGAGTAAGAAGACAATCTACAGACTGGGAAAAAAATTTTGGTTACAATAAATCCGATCAGCATCTAATCTCTAAAATCTACAAGATACTGCAAAACCTCAACAACAAAAAGACAAATAACTCAATTAAAAAAATGGGCAAAGGAAATGAACAGGCACTTCACCAGAGAAAACATTCAGGTGGCTAACAGACACATGAAGAAATGCTCACGATTGTTAATCATTAGAGAAATGCAGATCCAAACTACAATGAGATATCATCTCACCCCAACGAGGCTAGCATTAATCCAAAAAACACAAAATAATAAATGCTGGAGAGGTTGTGGAGAGACTGGAACACTTATAC
>NW_004444166.1:391749-413462 GCF_000243295.1 Trichechus manatus latirostris | reverse complement strand
ATAAACCAGAGACTTCATCAGCCTGAGACCAGAAGAACTAGATGGTGCCTGGCTACCACCAATGACCACCCTGAAAGGGAACACAACAGAGAGTCTCTGATAGAGCCGGAGAAAGGTGGGGTGTAGAACTCAAATTCTAGTAAAAAGACCAGAATTAATGGTCTGACTGAGACGGGAGGGACCCTGGAAAGCATGGCCCCTGGATTCTCTATCAGCCCAGAACTAAAACAATTTCTGAGGCCAACTCTTCAGACAATGATTGGATGGACTGTAGGACATAAAATGATACTTGTGAAATGTGTGCCTCTTAGCTCAAGTAGATACATGAGACTAAATGGGCAGCTTCTATCTGGAGGTGAGTTGAGAAGGAAGAGTGGGTTAGGAGCTGGTTGAATGGACATAGGAAGTCAGGGGTGGAAAGAAGGGTGTGCTGTCACAGTATAGAGAGAAAAATTAGGGTCACATAACAATGCATGTACAAATTTTTGTATAAGAGACTAACTTGAAATATAAACTCTCACTCAAACTACAACGATAAACAGAAAAAACAAACATGAGATTCAAGCTCTTAGCAATGTGTGATATGTCCTGAGCACTCAAAAATAGTATCTCTTATTATGATTCCTGTACTAATTTACTTAATACGTATTTAACCCTGTATTGAAGCTGCTCCTTTGAAAATCACCGAGGTTCTGCTATTGGTGAAGTTCAATGGCCCTTTCCCAGACTACAGTCTGTCTGAAGCATTTCACAGTTTTGCTGTACTTGCCACACAAATGATTTTCCTGTCTCACATTGCTATCACTGTTAACTATAATGAATATTTGTTACTTCTGAGAAAGCATTTTGCTCCTTTCTTAAAGCTTAATGAAGGCTACTCTTAAATCAGAACTTCACCCTTTTACAGATTGTGGCAATACTCCTGGTATCAATTGCTCAGAATATCACAAAGTAGAGGAAAAGTTGTGAATAGTGGTGACAGACAAATCCTGATCCTGACACTAACCAGCTGGGATCTCAGGCCAGTTATTTATACTCTCAGAGCCTGACTTTAATTTGTGAAAATTACCAGTGTTGAAGAGTTGCAATGTTTAAAAGATAATAATGATTACGTGAAAATACAAAGCATACCATATTTCATATAGTAGTTACTCAATAAATGGCCTTTTTCCTTTCTTCTTATCTTTCTTATAACTCATGTGCTAATTAATTATTTTACTGTCTGAGAAAAAAGTGGGATTCAATTGAGCCTCCATGCGTAAATTTAATACTGTAATTATACCTTTTGCCATTCGTTTATGCCACATTTAACTGTAAACCTTTGTTTCTAATGGCAAATATCCACCTTGTAGATTCATCATGTTTATCATTCAAAAACAAAATTTATATCTCAACTACTATGCATTGCTTTTATAAATGTGTTCTTCCCTCATTCAAATCCCATAAACTGCTATCTTTGTAAAAGATACATTTGTTGATAACATGCCTTCTAAAAGACAGCATTTTAAGGCAGTATATAAAAATAGATATTCTTTGAAAGGAACATTTCAATAGATAACAAAATACTGAAACTCAAAATTATTTCATTTTGGATCTTGAGTAGTGCAATGTGCAAAGTCCCTTTAAACCGCAGTTACCCATCATCAAAGACCAACCCTAAATTGTTCCTTAACTTATTTTTAATTATGCATATATGTTTCACTACAATCTTAAGGGTGAAAATCCACATTCTTTGACCAATGTACTTACTTTGAGATGCTACATTAAAAAAAGGAGCCCTGGTGATGTAGTGGGTAAAGCACTCGGCTGTAACCAAAAGGTTGGAGGTTTAACCCATCAGCCGCTCAGTGGGAGAAAGATGTGACAGTCTGCTTTACAAAGATTTACAGCCTTGGAAACCCTATGTGGCCTGTAGGGTCACTATGAGTCAGAATCAACTCAATGGCAATGAGTTTATATTAAAAAAAAATCTCAGTTTCTTTTTTGTAAAGGCATTTTGTGTTTAGATGTGAAAGATATCACAGCCTTCACTTCCTTAACAACATCACTGTAAGCAAGCTGTTTTCATAACTGTATGCATCTGACCCTGAGACACTCATCCTCCTAGAGCCACAGAAGGACTTGAGCTGGAGAGTGACTAGAAAGCTAGGACACATTCATTCTCTCAGTCAACAATCATCTACTGAGTTCTGCTTTGGTGCCAAGGTCTGTGCTTAGTTAGTACTGGGATATCACAATGTTCCCTACCCTCAAGAAATTTGTACCCTTTATAGTCCAAGGTCGAAATCATAAAGTTAGCCCTTGAACTTCATGTGGAAGAATATGCCAATGATCTGGGGTTGGTGGAGGTAAGGATTAGTGTGTAGATATCTCAGTCTCACACAGACCACAGTCATTGCATCAAGTGACCTGCCCATGTGTGCTGGTGACCAAGCTGCCAAGGGCTCACTGAGGTAGCACCTGATGAGTAGGGACACGTTATTGTTGCATTTTACTTTTGGAGATGGAAATACAAGTGGTGGCCATAATCCTTACAACCCTTGGGGACAAAACACCAAGGTCTAACAAACTCACTGAACAATGTACTGTACTCGTGTTGCAATTGGAATGATTCACGGAACAAAACTTCAACATGTTACATTTTCTCTGGCAGTTGAAACTAATACTGCATTATAAAAGTCTAATGAAATTAAAGAATGCATGATCACTGCTTAAAAAAGAATGTGGAAATGTGTGAGCCATGCATTAGAGGTAGATTTTAGGTCGGAAAAGTCAAAATAGCCTGCCTGGGTGTCTTTTTTAAAAAGGTACGAAGCTGATTGAACAACAGTATTGTGAAAGAGGCAGGCTGTAAAGGTTAGACTTGAAGTGAAAAAAATATACTTATTATTTAAGGTTAACCAATGAATCCTAAATCATTATACTCCATGTTTAGGAATTTGATGGATCAATACCATTTAAAATGCCATTTGAGGATCAGTGAGGATTGCCCATTTGTGGTGGGGGTGGGGGTTGTGGTCGAATGGCAGTTAAGAAATTTAAAAAGCAAACTTACACCATCAGGTCATAAAGGGTAAACTCTGCAACACAGAAACTATAGCAAGTATATATCTTAACAGGAAGGCGCTTTTAGGAATTTATTTTGTTTTATAAAAATTGTCTACATGGCATTCCTGCTGTTGACACATTCCCACACAGGTTCATGAGCTTGCCTTAGATCATTAGATCATTCTCAGCTGGGATCTGGAGGTTCTGTATGCACATGGGGAAATCATCCTTTTGAGTAATGTCTGCTCTCTGCCTCAGAGCCCAACCTTCTACCATTACAAGTGGGAGAACCATCTAATGGTATCCCTGTGAGTACACTGTTGTGAGGCTGCAGGAATATGAAATGCAGCATTTTCCTCCATCCCACAGCTGCTGCTTCAGTTCTCTCATAATAGCTACCTTTCACTTCGTAAAGCAAAGCGACTTTCAAAGGCCTAAGAAGGCCTTTGACACGGGGGAGCAGGGTAGGTTAAGAGGATGACAGGTCAGGAGTAGGGCAGGTAATTTTTCACTTCACACCTTGAGAACAATTGCAAAGGGGCTTAGAAAAGGATTTTGTCTATCTCTGTGCAAAATGTTTAGAAAAAGCCCATGAAATAAAATACCTCTCAACTGCTCTTGTAAAAGGACTGAAAACATTCACTTGCATGATTATGTAAACACTCTTTTATGCACGCATATTATACTGCTTTAGCACAACACATCTCTGGGTATGCTTAACATAATATTATGGACACAATAGTGCATTTTTGGGAAGCTCTTTTAAATGTCCTGTGATTACTATTTAGGATGTAGATTTTTGAGAATGAGAATGCATCCGGTGCCAAGCAGAACGTCTAGCATGCGTCATTGATCCTTCTAAATGTAATTTTTGACTTGAGATGGATGCCTGTAAACTTCTCAGAAGTCATCTGAGTAACACTGAAGATCGTTAGAATCGTAAACCAGCTGTTCAGTCCAAAGTGCTTTGCATCACTTCGGTCCACGTTTGCCAGTCTCACTGTTTCACTGCTCTCTGCACCGAAATAGCTGTGCGCCGCACACCCACGGTTAGCACCTCTCAGGCCTGGATTCCATTTCACGGACATTCTAATGGGGCCACAGTCAGGTGCTGGGACTTGATTGTTTCATGCATGCAGTATTTGACTGTTTTTTATATGTTAGGGCTTTCACCTTCAGAATTGCTCACTACCTATTGAGATTTTTATTTTGAGATACACAGCTGTGGGAGTAGAAACTGTAGGAAGTGATGATGGAACCCCTTGGTTCACATCAGAGCTTCGCTTCTTCCCCTAGAGTTGTTTCCGGGGAAACCAGGGTCTGAAGGCGCGTAGTGGCGATGCCAGCTATTTTTTTCCCCCTTAAGCTACATGACATGAGCAGATTACTTTGGATCAACCAATAAAATCGATAAACTATTAATTCATTTAAAAATATTTCTTGGCTGCTTACTTGGAGCCAAGGCCCCTGGGTGGCACAAATGGTTTGCGTGTGACCCCTAACCTAAAGGTTGGTGGTTCAAACCTACCCAGGATTCTGTCTACCTCTGTGCAAAATGTCTAGATAAAGCCCATGAAATAAAATATAAAAGTCCTTTTGCTCTTGTAAAAGGACTAAAAACATTTACTTGTATGATTATGTAAATACTCTTTTATACATGCACATTACACTGCTTTAGCACAACCAAGAAAGAAAGGCCTGGTGATCTGCTTCCAAAAAGATTAAACCCATTATCGTCATGTCAGTTTCAACTCATAGTGACCCTGTAGGACAGACTAGAACACATGGAGTTTCCAAGCCTGTAATCTTTACAGAATAAGACTGCCACATCTTTCTCCTGCAGAGCCACTGGGTGGGTCTGAACTACTGACCTTTGGGTTAGCAGCCGAGCGCTTAACCCCGGGACCGGGACTCCTTTCGTAAAGAGTACAGCCAAGAAAATCCTATGGAGCAGTTTAACTCTGTAACACATGTGGTTGGTCGCCATGAGTTGAAATCGACTCAGTGACAATGGAGGCAGGCGTAACACTGGCACTTTACGTGGTAAAACTAACCAGAGGAGGTGCTGTTCCCATGGAGCATACCTACTAATGGAGGTATGATCATCAATAAACACACAGGGACAAAGATGACATGATTTCAGATGGCTGTGAGTGCTGTGAATGAGGCTGACTGGGTGATCTGTTAGCCTGGAGGGTAACTGGAAGATTGGCGTTAGACAGCAAAATCAGGAAAAGCTTCTCCCGGTGACATGAGACCCAAAGTTTGAATTGGAGAAAAGACCTAAATGAAGAGCTTAAGTAAAAAGAAAAGCAATTATGAAAATTTGGGTTTGAATTTTGGAGGAACTGAATCAAGGCCAATGTGGCTGTGTCAAGGTAAGAAATGAGGCCTAGGCAAGAGCCCAGTAGGGTCTTGTAGGAACTGATAAGGGTTTGCATTTCACATCATCTTCTGTAGGTTAACACTGTCAACTGCAGGGTGTTATGGATTAAACTGCATCCCCTAAAGAGATATGTTGAAGTTCTAACCCTCTAATCTATGAATTTGATCCTGCTTGGAAATAGGGTTTTGAAGATATTATCAGTTAGGTTACCTTAAGGTAATATTGGAGCAGGGGCATCCTAATCCTGTAAGACTGGTGTCCTTGTAAAAGAGAAGATACATAGGAACAAAAAGACAGAGAAGAAATGTCATGTGCTACTGCAGCTCCAAGCCAAGGAATGCCTAGAGCTCTCAAAAGCTAGGAAAGGGGAATGGAACAGATTCTCACTCAAAGCCTCAGAAGGAATCAACACAGCTGACACCCTGATCAGACTCCCAGCCTCCAGATCTGTGAGAGAGTACATTTCTGTTCTTATAAGCTACCCGGGTTTGTGGTGTTTTGTTATAGCAGTGCTAGGAAACCAAGGCATATGGGTATATAAATAGATAGAGGTGCCCAGAAATCCATACTACATACAGTTAACTGAAAGAGGAAATTCATTCCTCTTCTATTGCTTTGTGTGTGTGTGTTTTCCCTAAATACAGATAGAAATTATGAGTGGAGGCCTGGGATTTTGTAACACCACCATGTCTTTATTTTCTCTTCCTATTTCTAAAATGTAAACAGGGTTTATTATAATTTTTCTGATACAGCTAAATCATGAGAAAATGTAATTATTTCTTTCCATTGTTATTCTCATCAACAGGAATTGTGGCATTTTTTTTCATATGTCTTCCCATGTAGCTTGTTTATTTATTTGGAAACAGTCATTTACTACTGTTAGAGGTACTAAAATAGATACTTAGGCCTTTTCTGATATGCAAATATTGCATCCGCCCCACCCCTTCTGCTATCCATGTGTCATATGTTTTGACAAAGATGATATTAAATTTTTTTTTAACGAAAGAAAAAGTAGTCTATATTTAGCTCCGTATGCCAACAAATAATTTAGTACTGAAGACTCATCAAAGATGTCAGCAGAGTTCAACAAATATGTTTGTTAATGAAAGTCTAGAACAGAATAAAATATATCAGGTTGCATAAAGTCTTTCACAACATATTTGAATTATTTTTCATTGGCTTGGGGGAGAGGAACTCATGCTGTTTTAAATAACTATGTTTCGTTATCTCTCTCAATTATTTCAGGAAAAAAAATTTTGAGTAATCATCTTAAAAATTAAAGTGAACAATATTGCCATACTTTAAAATCGGATTTCCTTCTTGAATACCCAGAACGATATATATATATATACATATATGTATGTATGTATTTTTTTTGGTTGTTTATTTTAAGTGGCTGTTTTAGAAATACAAGTGCTCAAAATGTTTTAAATGTTACCTAAGGGATTCTCTCTTCAGATTTAGGGAGAAGTCCAAATGACATTGAGAAAGTCTCCTTGGCCCTATCTGAAGCATAAAAACTTCCATTTTATTTCCAATATGCCTCAGTGCATTCCAAATAAAGCCATTAAAATTTCAAATGCATAATTGATGGGAACTCTCTCTTTGATATGGTGAGTACCGAACCATGACTTCAGCCAATGTGTAAAAACTTGGGTGGCTCAGGGATTTTTAAATCCACTGAAACATTACCTTAGCCATCACAGACAAGAAAAGTTTCATTGATTAAATTTGTATTTAAAATATTTATGATTGTTCTTTAATTAACCTTAAAATTATCTAAGGGTGGAAAGATTTTAAATATTTGTAATTCTGGACGTGAGAGGAGGAGAGTGTCCCAGGAATGTGTTTCTGCACGTCTTTGGAATCTGTCTTTTGCTAGTATTGTAGAGTAATATTTTTGTTTAAAATATTAATGATCATTTATTTAGGAAAAGATCCCAATTTACAGCTAATGTTATAATTTAATTAAGGATCTTAAAATACAACTGACCTGTATTCAATAAATCATGAATGAACTCATAACCTCTGCTATGGTTCCTGGCCACTTAAGAAGGGTAGAAGCCAGCACAGAGGGAAAACGCAATTAACAGACTGCTTTGAGAGTGGAACATTTTAATAGTTTGGGTTTTGAAGGACAGATTCCAGCTCTAAAGTTTACTCTGGGGTGCTCCATGAGCAGTGCTCATCAGGGTGTTCTTTTCCAAGTATCACAACAAATAAGTATGGCTCTCTGCTCCAAAGGCACATTTCACCATGTAGAGAAGACTCGTGAAGTTCTATTTGTGTTTAAATCCTCCCCTCCCAAACCCTGAAGAGATGAGAAAAGTATACTTTACATCAGCCCTTATGAGGAAAATTTTTTTTTCAGAATGTTGTTTGCGTCTCCCTTTCAGAAGGAGACAAAACATACTGAATATTTTATTTTGCATTATCTTGAATATATTAATTGTAGATTGCTTAGGATGATTACATACCACTAGACCATAAGCCACATGAGTCAGGAGACTTGTGAATTTTATGTGCATACATAATACCTGGCTCATAGCTGACACTGATTAGAAACTCACTAAGTATCTCTCAAATGAATTAATGAATACTGGTAACCAGGCAATAAGAATGTTTTGGTTCCTGGTATTTATTATCTAATTATAATTAAATCTTCCACTTTTCTAATTGGTACTCCGCCAGAGGGATGCCACTGAATATGTCCCTTGCTTCTGGCTTATCAGTCTCTAGATAGCATTCTCTCTGCTCTACAGAGTGAAAGGAGAGTGGGATGATGGTGAAGGGACTCGTTGGAGGATCCCAGGAATTTCAGACAAGACTGCAATGTTGACATGTCTTTTCTATGTTCCATGATGTCATGAAAGACAAACCAATGCCTTTACTTTTTATGGACAGCAGCCTTGGCAGGCAGGGATCCAGGCAGTAGAGAACATGTTTGAGATGGGTCATTAATATTTTTCTACAAAAAGTCACAGTGATCCCAAAAGGGAGAATGTTGGTATCTTGAGAGAATCTTGTCCTGGGCTTCAAGTTAAGATTCAAAATGACCATTAGTGTGTATCACTTCTCTCTTAGCTTAGTGCCTCCAATTCATTTACCCCCTTCTTCCATTCTCTCTGTCTCTCTTCCTCTCTTGTCTTCCACCCTCCCTCCCACTGCCCTTCCTTCCTTATTTCCCTTTCTAAGAGTCAGGTTAAAAGAGATCCCAGTAGTCTATCTTCAATTTCTCTAGCTACTTTAGAAGCCATTCTGCCACACATTCATTCTCAGACTATATTTACACTGATTTCTGCATCACCTCTTGACTAAAGATTTTCATCAATTCATCACTCACTGTGTAAGAGTCTACCCTTTTGTTTGCACTAAAAGAACCTACTTCAAGCATGAAGGATTATCTTCTAAAATTGAATATCTGGGGGTATGCTAAGATTAGTCAATAATTATTTTAAAAACCTATTGAACTGAAAGGAAAGTTACCAATGGAAAACAGAGTCCTAGAGAAGGAAATGACTTATAGGAGTCCACCCCTTTTCCAGTGGATGATGGAGCTGGAGATAGACTAAGTAATCATGATTCATGATACATTGCCCATAATTATTTCCAATTTACCTAATGTTTCCCATGTTTGCCCCAACAAGGTCATCGTTTTACAAATATCAGTCCTATTTCTCTCAGCCAATATTTTAACATTTTGTACTGAACATAGAGCATTAAAATGTTCTCAATATTTAATGTAGGCTTTCTTTTTTTTCCCTCAACACCCAATCACTATTTTCTTTTTATTTTTTCTTGTTTTATTTATTTATTTTTAGCACTTTGTCTGCCATTCTTGAAATGTAGTGACCAAAACGTCAGGTGGTATTCTAAGTGTTGGCATGTTAATTTTTTTTTTTTAAAGAATACTATCATATTTTTTTGAAAACATTTTAGCACACATCAAGAAGGCCCAAATATGTGACTGGGCATTGGACCAATTATACAGCAGGGTGTTGTCTTGAGAGATAAGTCTATATTCTCGATCTTTATCTGCAGTTTTAACTGATAATTTATATTCCATCATTTAAAGTATTTCTAGAGTACTATTCCCAAATACATTATCATATATTGAAAACTACCTGGCATTTTCTAATCATATATACAGATTTTTAGATATCTTCCTGCAATGTATCCCAATCAACTTGAAGTTTGACCAATCAGAAGGGACTAGCATTATACCTGTAATTGGAAATCCCATAATATGCCTTCTTTTTTATGATCTATTAAAATGTTAAGTAAAACTGGTTCTAGCACTACTTCACAGAAAACTTCACAACTTAGTGCCCACTTATTTAAACTTATTTTTTGGTTGCACATTTTTCACATATGCAAAGATTTTGGTGTGTATATCATTGGAATGGACTTGATGGCAACAGGTTATCATTGTCAACGACTTCACACAAATTGAAATATTTGATAATAATAATAGCTATCATGTAGTGCATACCTACTCTAAGGCTAACACTATATTTGGACTTTCCATATACTTTAATCCACATAACAATCTGGTGGAAAATTATTTCTTCTAAGCCCCTGTCTCATGTGTAATCCCATGACAAAGAAGGCCAAGACCAATGTTGTGTTCTGATCTTCCATGTTTTCCTGTGCTTTGTATAATCAAAGTGACAAATTTTGTCACTGTCTCCATTCCGAAAGCAATCAATTCTTTGTTCACATAGATTGTATATGCCCTTCTTAAATATACCAACAAATAACGATTCATGTTGACTGTGTTAATGTATGAACACATACTATAATTTTGCTGGCAGTTATTCTGACTGCTGAACTTTTTGAAATATAATCACTCACTGTATGTCTTTTTTTCTCACATAAGGGCTATGAAGTGAGCTTCCTAACTATCCCTCAGCTTAACACGTAGATTTCTTCAAAGCAGGAACACTACTACACTCTAATTGGTATTGTTTCTTTTCATAGTTGGCATTGTTTCTGGCATCTTGACTCATGTGGATTATATGAGAAGCAGATGTAAGAGAGGGCTTTAACCTATTTGAGAGGAGAGAAAGGTAGTAATTCTAAAATACAAAATTAATTAGAAACTAATTCAGGAAGAAAATATAACTTCTTGGCTTCACGCCATCTTCAAAGCAGATTGGGAGATGGTAAAAGTCGCTTAGAGCAGTAAAGTGAAACAACAGTCAAATGTAAGTTACATTTTAGTGATTATTTTCACTTAAAAATAGCCCTCTTTTTAAGAAATGGGGACTTTCAGAACAAATAGTAACTATAATAAACTTCCAATTATGTGCTAATGCAGGAAAGATGTGTTCTGCATAGTACAAAGGGGATTGGCAAAGACATTCTTCTCTTTTTTCAGGAATCATTATATTGACCTTGGCTTACTGGCACCTGGCAGGCACGGGCTGGCCTTTCCTGCACCTGAGTTCCACCATCCATCCAAGCCCATCACCAGTTGATCGATTCACCTGATTAAAGGGGTATTCTTGGGGCATTGTGCAAAACAAGCTAGACACACTATCTCCAAGATAAAAAACATTTAAAAGACATTTTTGGAACACATTTGGGTACTTTCAAAACACATATTGCCAACATTAAAGCAGTGGGAATAGACAGGAAGGAACTGAAGAGACAAACTTCAGTCTCTTCAGAAACAGGTTTGTATAAGTTACTATTAACACATATTCCACAAATTCTATTATTAATGACAGTTCTAGACATGTTTCTACTTTAAAATGCTCTAAAGAGGATTGTGAAATTTCACCTATTTAATTTTTGGTCTATAAGAACGCACTATTGTACTCTGATGGCAGGATAAAGGATAATTAACAATGGATAACCAACACCTCAAACTGCAATATGCATGGCAGGGATGAAGTTAGTATAGATTTTATCCCCAAGATACTGAGAGCACAGAAAGATGCATTGTGGTAATCAATCACCTGTATTATCTCTTTGAGAATGAATGTAATAAAGTAGTAACCATTTTTTAACATGATGCAACGATGGATTTTAATACTTTGGGAAATTTGCACATTCTACTGGGTTAATATGACACAAAAGAGTCCTTAAATCTAGTGGTATGATAGGAAATAAGTTTTGCACTTGGCTTGGTTATTGTCATACTTCTATATATGATTCAAGAGTCACTACAACTCTCATTTGAGAGCAACGATTAAAGTGTGTTCCCCCGAATAGCAGTAATAGCATCACTTGAGAACTTGTTTTAAATGTACATTCTTGGGCTCCTCCAAGACCTACTGAATCAGAAACTCTGGAGTTGGGCCCATCAATCTATGTTTTAAGAAGTTCTCCAGATAATTCTGACTGTTGCATACACAAGTTTGAAAACCATTTATTTTTATTGAAATATGAATATTTGTAAGCAAATACTCTAGTTGAAAAATCCAAAAACAAGATAAAATAAGAATGCTTTAGTCTCTAATGTAAATGTTTAATCATAGGATAGTCCTCTTATCTCTCTCTTTTTTATCCTGTCTCATTAGCTCTTTACTGCTTTTTCATATTTGTCTTTGAGTTCTCCAGAGACAAAAGCCATTTTGTGCTCATTTTTGTATAGTGGTATCTGAGTCACATGACTATTATTTCAGTTAGAAATGTTGTTGTGGTGCTTGGTGTACAAGTGAGTTGATTCTGACAGAATAGAACTGCTCCCTTAGGCCAAAGCTGTTATCTTTACGGAAGCAGACTGCCGTATCTTTCTCCCCCAGAGCCACTGTGCCACCAGGGTTCCTTATCAATTAGAAATAACCTGTTGAAATTTATTTTGACTCTGGAATCATTTATCTTCAGTTTGAATGATTTTTCACCAGATGGTGCTAGCCATTTTTTAGCTGAGACTGCTTTTCTAAATCTTCTGCCAGTTCTGTGATCTGAAATGTGGAAAGCATAAGTAGATCCATAACACTAACTCAGCTCAAAAGCATTATTATATTAAATATAAACTTAATTAAAAACCTAATCTATTCATCTCAATCTACCGTTTATCTCCAGAATCTTTTCTTTTTATTTATTTATCTTAAACTGTGCCCAAAAACTCTTTGGTATGAACAATCTTTCTGCATCTTTTTTATGTTATTATGAAAATTTTTGAGATTAAAAAAAGTAAACAAATAAACCAAAACAACATTCTAATTCAATATCTTCATTTTTTGGAAAATGAAACCAAATTAATAGATTGAATTATTATCTTGATATTTACCCAGTTAAAGGCAGAACCAAGATTTATTGCTGAATAATATATGTGCATGTGTGTGTGTAAATTGGTTGGGGGTATGAGGACAAATTATCCATAGCATATAGGAATTTTCTGTATTCTACTGCCCTTGAGTGCTGTTTATAGGGTAGTATTTTTAATCTTACAAACAGCTTTCCTAATAAAAATGCAAATAAATCTCTACATGGAAGTACACTATTCTGTCATTTCTTATCTTCACTCTAATATTTAAACTATAATAATAATTTGACTTTATAATTTTTTTCTCATGAATAAAATATGAATTATAAAGAGTGTTTTTCTGAGTTTTGTTGTTGTTGCTGCTGCTGTTGTTTGTTGTTTTAACAAAGACCCAGCTAACTCACAAATTTCGGACAGAAGTAAAAATAAAATCAAAAGACAAAATGAACAGGCAATTTTAATAGCATTATTAATTTGTTAGGTTTATTTTGAATGTAATATCATTTGCAGTGGTTAAAGTGATCGACTGCTAACTGAAAGGTCGGCTGTTGGAAACCACCAGCGGCTCTGCGGGAGAAAGATGTGGCAGTCTGCTTCCGTTGAGATTTACAGCCTTGGAAACCCTATGGAGTCACTATGAGTCAGAATCGACTCGATGGCAGTGGTTTTGATTTTTTTTTTTTTAGGGAGGGTTAACTGAAACTTTGTTCAGCTATTTTAGTCCATGACACCCTAGTAAGTCCCTTCATTTTGAAATTTTCCTTCTTCTTTCTGTCCCTATGATGTTAATAATGCTCCCGCCACATTTGATTACTAAGTTCTGTTCCTGTTGAGATATCGGACAAGTTTATTGATTTATAGTCCAAGTGACTTTACACAGAATCTATCAGTGGAGAGAGGAACTCAGAAAACCTGTTTAGAGCAGCCTCGTTTTGTAGGTAATGAAACTGAGACCTTGATATTAGCTAGAATTAGCAGACTATAAGGCTGCTTTCAGTCCACAGCTTTTTCCACAACACACACACACACACACACACACACACACATACACACACAAAATGCTATTCTTAAAATCAAAACAGATAACATCATGTAGTTAAACAGTGGTTTTGTTTCTATGTGGAGGCAGTTTTTGGTATACTGGTTAAAAACCCAGACTTTAGTTTCAGGAAACCTTGGTTAGAATCCCAGTTCTACAATTTACATGTAACTTTTAGCAAGTCATGTAACTTCTCTGAGCCTCAGTTTTCTCATCTGTTAAGTGGGGATATAATACTTCTTACCTCATATCTTTTTATGAGGTTTAAATGAAATGATGTATTTAAATATTTACTATAGTTATCTGACAGTAAAAAGCACTCAACCAATGCTCTCTCATATCAGTATATGTTGGATTCTGTGTTCACCTAGAGAAACTGTAGATGATGCGTGTGGCCTCATTTTGGAGCAGGCTAAGTGCAGTGTAGTTCCATTATCCAAGAGAGAAGAGATCATGATAACCGAGGCAAAACAAAGTTTAAAGTCTGGGCATGTCAGACTAACTTAAAACAACGGCACTATGTAAAGCAGGGACGACATTTGGCTTCTTATTCTAGTGCCAATTCAGATCAGTTGTTGCTGGTTGACTAGAGCAATAGCTTGTCAAGGAGTCTCAGACTGAGAGTGGACATATCAGGAAAGACCGCTAACATAATCAGGTCATGTTCACGAGAGGGCACATGCCAGTGGATATATCTCAAGATTTCCGGGCAAGGGAAGAGCTATCCACATTGAAGTGTGTTTGTCTAGACAATTTCTAACAGGAGAAAACACTTAGGTGTCTGATTATTGTGATTTTTTTCATTACCACATAACATGCAGATCTACTTCTGAAAAATTGGCCACTGAAGGCCCCACGGAGCACGGTCTACTCTGATACATCTAGGGTAGTCATGAGTTCAGTCAACGTGATGTCAACATTTTTTTTTTTTTTAAATCACAAAGAAACAAACATCAGACAAACTCAAATACAGGGACATTCTGCAAAAAATGATTGACCTACAATCTTCAAAGATGTCAAAGAAAACTGTGGCAACTTTTCCAGATTGAAGGAGACTGGAGAGACCTGGCAACTAAATGCAACCTGTAGTCCTGGATTGGATGAATCCTTTGCTATAAAAAGATATTACTGAGACAATTAGTAATACTTGCATGGGCTTTCTTCCTGAAGGGTATATGAGACTTCTATATACTGCTCTTACCGTTTTCTGTTCTTTCAAATTGTTTCCAAAAAAAAAAAAAAAAATCCAATGTTTAAAAAAAAAAATAAAAAAGAAGTTCTTCCTGAATGGGAAAGTTTGGAAGAAGGTTTTTTTTTTTGTTCCTGATACTGAGCCTCAATACAAAAATAGGCTGTTATACATGTTAATGTAACATTATTTACTTAAAATTATATGATCCTTGAAAGGAAAATAAAAAATATGAAAAAATTTCTAACATAGCTAATATATCATTAGTAAAAATAATAAAGGTGAATTTTTGACTGACTGAGCATATCATAAAAAAGCAGAAATTTAAAAAAAATCTACAGCTTTATTCAATTCCCTAAAAACAAGACAAAGTTTTTTTTAAAAATATTTTTATGATCTTGGGAAAAAAACAAACAAACCTCTAATTTAGTGGATAATTTTATTACCTTTAGATTCCAAAAAAATGGACTAAAGATGAATATAAGGCACAATATTTCTAAAATGCAGGTTTCGGTAGAGTGTTATTCACAGTGGAATTCTCACGCTTTAAATAACTCAAGTAGGCTTATGTTTCAGATCATTCCAAGTTTCAGATTTTCAACAAGTACTTAAAGTGACTTATTTGCAATCCGATGATAACAAAAATTTCTTTAAAATTTTGTGCTTAGAGTGATCTATGCACACTGATCTCGAATTATTTACCTTAATTGGTTTTATTTCACAGAGGCATCGTCATAAGCCTGTTACCATAGAGACAGATTGGAGGTGCCAGGAGGAGGGCAAGTGAGTTTAACCTCTTTGCATTACTTTGTTAACATACCAGTGTTATTAGAAAATAATTAAATTAATTATGCCGACCAAATAACATATGGTATTCTTGTACCTAAGGGGAAAAGTTAATCTTGTATTTTTGCTTACAAGCCTCAGAGTCGTTCTTGGTGCTTGACATTTTTTTTTTTTTTTCTGTGAGTAAAAGAAATCTCCAAGGAAAGATAATCTTTTCTAAAATTCAAATTCTAACAAAGGGTAAATCAATATTCTCTAAATTAATAATTATTCAAATCTCCTATGATGCAGACTTCCCTACAAGACAGTTATCAGACTCAAAGACGGCTTTGTATTTAAAGGGAGGGATATAGGACTGAATGGGAATGAGACAGGCATTCTAACCTTTCCTGACCCTAAGGAGAATGTCTTAAGGCACAAACAGAACTCAAAGGCTGTGGAGAACGGCACATGAAGCTCTTGAGGGCAGGGAACCTGTCTTAACAATTACCCGGCACGTAAAGAATGAGTTTGTTGAATCAATGAAGGGATTGATACATGAATAGATGAATGGCTGAATAAATGAAAATATGAACCTGTCCAATCTGACAATGGACTCAAACATACCAATGATCCTGAAGATGGTACAGAACTGACTGGGCTAGAAAACCTGCTTCAACTCTTAAACCCTGACCATAACATCCTATTTTTTTCTGACCTACACAAGTGACAGAAAGGTCAGGAAATTGTTTAGAGGCTACACATACGTAGACAAAATCTCTATTAGACATTCTTTGCTTTGAAGACTATTGCAAATAGACATAAATAACAAAACAGATCTTATTTATTTTATTTATAAATTAATTGAGGTAGAATTCACTCTTAGCCCCACATACCAAAACTAACAAATCTGATATTCCTCAAATCTGCCATTTTTCTTGCATGATTATTTGGTGACTCCTTCCCTATTCACTTTTATTTTCCCAGCTAGTCAGTGATATGTAACGATGCTTTCACTACAGCAATATTGACGACTTCCCTCAAGTGTGCGAAAAATAAGCCCTACCAACCAGTGACGGGCTGCAGTCCTGTCTCCTTAAATCACTGTCATGGGTCACTGCATTTAGCAACAATCAAATAAATATTCAGTTGCTTTTATTGCTTGCTAGGGCAAAGTAATATCTTTAAATCAGTGTGTACTGTACTTAAGACATTAAATGATGGGCAATAAAACATGCATGGCCTGTTATTTATTCCTGCTATATTTTGTGTTTCCTAAGGTTACTTGCCTGGTACATGGGATGGTTCGATGGTTACTATTGGTTCATTTGGTTCTAGCAGCAAAGTCATGAGACTGATGGAGTTAACGTTTAAAAATCATAGTTTTTGGAGCCTACATTTAAACTTCAAGGAGGGAAGACATTCAAAGAAACATGGGAGCAATAACATAAGTCTTTTTATTACAAGTAAAATGTGCTTTGAAGGGATCATGTTTGAAGTTGTTACAGTGCAGAGCCTAAGAGGGATTTTCAGGGACTTTTTTCACTGAACACGAGAACAGAGAAACCAGGTGAAGCAATGTCTTGAGTAGCCTTCCAGGAGACTCTTTTAACGGTTTTTGTTTTTCCCTAGTCACGAAACTATTAAAAAAAAGTCAGCCTGTCATGGGTTCAATTTGAGGGAAACAAAATACACTGGGGAGGGAGTACCAGGCTCTGGGCAGAGGTATATACATATACACAGGTCCTCTCTCTTGACTGCAGGGCTATCTGAGCTCCAGCAGAGGACCCTGCAGACTCCCTTAGGATTTTCTTACCTTCAAACAAAAAGGGTTCCTAGCACAGAGCAGCTTTAACCCTGCTGATTTCCAACGTTTAGGAATGATCATTATCTACAATATAGGAACAACCCCTAGAGATTTTCTGTAACTTGATCTCTCATCAATCACAGGTGCTCCCCACCGTGGTTCTCATCTCAGGGTCCCAGTTCTCCTAAGGAATATAACTTGACTCCTAAAGAAATGGATGAAACTGATAGCCTGGAATGGATGGTCCCTCCGATTCCTGCCCTGTAGGCTTGATACATATCCCTGTGTCTCCCAGTTACCGTTTTTCTTCTTCTATTTAATCAAATGGCCTCCCTCATAGTAGGCATTCCTGGCACTTACCCTGGCTTCAGGCTCCACATGAGAAGGTCTGATTAGTTGCCAGTTCCCAAGTATCCCTAACTCTGGTTTCTCCAACTTCCAAATACAACACAATACTAATTTTTAAATTATGTTCCTTACTAGGCACATAGAGAGAAACAATGCCCTGCAGCTTTAGTGTTTGAATAGAATAGTGACTTCTAATCATAAATAAATGTGGATTACTAGTGTATCAACTACATTAATGTATTCTAATCATACATGAAAGCTAGGACTACTAGGATGCAATGTATTAAAGCCAAAAGTATAGTATCAACCATACAAAATAGTGAGAGATAGTGTAAGTTGTACTAAAATGTAAAGTTCTGAAAACTTTTTTCAAAAAGAGGGGTAATGGAAAAATGAAGGACCTAAGCTGCTAAATAGGCATTGGTGGTTCAGAGGTAGAATTCTGGCTTCCTTATGAGAGATCCAGGTTTGACTCTCTGCCAATACACCCCATGTGCAAGCTTGCATGTTGCTATGATGCTAAACTGGTTTCAGTGGAGCTTCCATACTAAGCTGGACTAGGACAAAAGGCCTGGTGCTTTAGGATCGCAATGGCATGATCTGCAATCAATTATGTAGACGCTGCAGGACCAGGCAGTGTTTCACTCAGGTGTGCATGGGGTCTCCATGAGTCAGGGGCTGACTTGATGGCAGCTAACAAGAACAATAGAGCTGCTAAGGTGTAAAATCTGAAGAGAATGAGTTCAAGTTTTGTGCTAAGGCTTTGCCTAAATGAAGTAAATCTTTAATACATTGGTTGGTTTTGGTTGTATTTTACGCCTATTATACTTTAATAATAAGTTGCATTTTATGTTTATATAAAGAGGCTGTGGATGTCCTAGAAGGCCCACTGGCTCCTGCTGAGACTTAGAAGTTTCACTGACCTCAAATCAGTCTTTTTCATTGACCCCAACTCCCATCTTGCTGGAAGGCCTATCTGAGGCCATAAGATTGGCTAAAAGTTGAAATAATCTTCATGTCTTTACCTAGATGATAAGAATATCTAGAGGAAATAGTGTCCGCTGTCAAGAATGCATGGTTACAAGCTCAGGCTGCTAACCAAAAGGTCAGCTGTTGAAATTCACTGGCTGCTTCTTGGAAACCCTATGGGGCAGTTCTATTCTGTCCTATAGGGTCACTATGAGTAGGAATTGACTCAATGACAATGGGTTTAATGGATCAAGAATGCAGCAAAAAGAAAGATGTTTGGACATCCTGAGTAAGAAGTGAACATGAAGTTCCCATGGCAGTATCATTATTACTACAAATTATGGTTAAGGGGACATGGTACAATGAAACTAATCGTCATTAAAATGATGTGTGAACAGGGTTCTGGTGTACAAGATGATCCTATAGTATAGTAAGAATAGTAGAAGTTTAATTTATATTTATTTTTCACTCTGATCTTTTTTTGGCTTTCTATTTTTATGAATGTTTTATAAGATACACAATATATTAATATAAGATACATGCAAGGGATTTATAACTAAATATATATGTTTGCTGTGCATTTCTTGAAAGATTTTTACTAAAAGAGATACAAGAAAGTTTGGTGACCACTGTTGACAGATATACAGATACTATAGTTTGTATAAGGAGCCCTGGTAGCACAATGGTTAAGTGCTTGACTGCTGACTGAATGGTCATGGGTTCGAACCCATCAGCTACTTCACGGGAGAAAGACGTAGCAGTCTGCTTCTGTAAAGATTACAGCGTTGGAAAACCTATGAGACAGTTCTACTCTGTCCTATAGGGTCGCTACGAGTCAGAATCCACTCAACAGCAAAGAGAAGGAAGGAATGGTTTATATATGCAATGTTAACCATCCCATGCGGATGGGCTTAGAAACCTAACTACTGTTTATAACAATGACTGTGGACATGTTTTTTGTAAATAGATCATTAGAATTATGACTTGAACTCTTGTTATTTAGCCAGTGTGTTTAATAGGAACGCTCCGTTTGATGTCCTAATAAGAAAATGCAAATTCTCACTAACAAACCCTGACGCCTGCTCCCTTTGTTTTCTCAGATTAGCTTAACCTGCCATTATCCAACTGGTGGTTGGATCTATATCCTTATCTCCTAGGGCTAACTCATACATCATTCCAAACAGGCTCACCAGAAGATAGCAGAGGTCTTTCTAGTGAGCCACATAATGATTATGTCTCACATTTTTACCACACCTTGCAGTTTACAAAGCATTTCCAGATCCATTACCTCATATAATATATCCCTCACAAGCCTCTGGCTTCCTGGGATTTCTACTATCCAAATCCCTCAGCAGTGACTTGCAAGTACTATACTTTTCACTAATATTGTTGCGTTTTCTTAGACCTTGTCTTTCTCTGTCAATTTTACATTCCTGAAGGGTTATGACTGTCCTCTCTAATCTTAAAAATTTATCTCTCCTACACCTCGCACTATGCCCTGTACACAGTAGACAGTCCATATACACTTGTTGAGAGTTTATTTCCCTCCTCTTCAAACTGACTTCCTTCCCGCCAACCATGCCCTGGGCTTGGGTGACCTTCTCCTTTTCTTGTGTTGGAATTTCTTATTTTATCAAACACCTCCTGAAACCACATAAAGTTTTTCCTGACTACTTCTTCTTTTTCATTCCCCAACTAGCTATTTGTCATTTCCATTTTTCTGAAACAGAGTTATTTCTTACCAATATGTGTGATTACTGTACATACTTTACTCACACCCACATATCTAGCTTTTCTGAAAATGTTTACCTATGCTGCTGAGGTATGGTCAATTAAAGAAGTTATTACAGTATATATAAGCCTCTGGTTGATGTTGGTGGTGAATTCTATTTGGAAATAATCATCCATTCATTCCACCAATATTTATTCTGCATTTGACAAGAACAAGCAAGTTAGATGGTGTAGACATTAGGTAGTTCAGTGTCACATTATAGAAAAGGATATACCCAAATAACTATAATATGAAGTAGATTGAATTGAGTGTCATAAAACACTTTTAATCTGTTTTCAAGTTCAAGGGAAGAAAAAATACATTCAACTAATGCTGACAAGTTAAATAATAATCAAAATGATTCATGAAGTTACTTTATGCATACTTTATTAAATTAATAAAAATAAAAGTATTCAGTCCATATATTTTATGTGCACATAATGTTTTAATAAAACAATTAAGGGCATAAAGAGGAATGAGTATTAAACACATATACAAATGAAATGTTAAAAGTAGTAGCAGAGAAGTGAAAGTGATGAAAATTTAATATTTCCCTAGCTGTCCCTCATTCCTTACAAGTGATATGGAGCTGTGAATGCTGCAGACATCACAGTGCACTCAAGAGTCATGAAAAAGCAGGCAATACGGGAATTCTATTGCACTGAAGCAGCCCTAGCACTTTGTTCAAGGAGATGTTAGGGCTTTGAAAATAACCCATTGGTTTCCGTTAGCAACATAGGGCTTCGACATCCATAATTCAACTTACCTGTTCATTCAATTACAGTGATTCTGCTGAGAGGTGTGGCAAACACATTCTCCACAGAAAAACATAATTACAGAATATTCAAAAAAAAAAAAAAAAGCTTGCCAGCTTTTTAGCATTCTGTCTCAAAGACTGACTTCAGGAATACAAGTTATTTTCAGTTTAACTATACCCCCCTATTTTTTGAAAGCCGCTTGCTCAAAATTTAGGAGACTGAGATAATTAGCACACTCTCCTCTGCGTTTTAACTTTTTAACTTAAGATAGTTAACCAGAATTTGTAGCTCTTTAGCATTTGTCATGGATTGAATTCTGTCCCCCCAAAAATGTGTGTAGCACCTTGGCTAGGTCATGATTCCCAGTATTGTATGATTGTGTTATCTGATGTGATTTCCTTATGTGTTGTAAAC
>NW_004444166.1:331016-391649 GCF_000243295.1 Trichechus manatus latirostris | reverse complement strand
AGACTGATGACATGGACTTTCCTCCAGAGCCGATGGAGAAAGTGTTCCCCTGGAGCTGATGCCCTGAATTTGGACTTGTAGCCTACTGGACTGTGAAGAAATAAACTTCTCTTTGTTAAAGGCATTCACTTGTGGTATTTCTGTTAGAGCAGCACTAGATGACTAAGACAGCATTTCATGATTGAATAGAAATGCCTATTATAGCTTCCAGCCACAAGAGACCCTTTGACAAATGGTTTCTCGAAAGTTTCATGGAGATACTTGTGTCTTTCACAAATGCGCAGAGGGAAAAAAAATCATAAATGCATGGAAATTGAAATGCTCTGGTATATAATATTTATGCCTTTAGGATACAGAAAAATTGGTCCGGAGCCAATTCTTAAATAAATATTCATTGTTTCTACCCTAAAGGTACTTCCATCATATATGACTAATAAGGATGTTGTTTAGAAGCTGCACTATAAAGGTCAAAGCTTAATGAAATAGGACTCTTATCTTTGAGTTCTCCTGAAGAAGAGAGGAAGATATTAAGAATGTGCATTTTGCTGCCTAAGTGAATTGAAGAGGGCCCACACGTCAAAACAATTACATATATGTTAATCAGTCTAGCTCTGAATCATAAGAAAGTTGATGATACTCTAGATTTTCTAGGACTAAATCTAATGATAAAGGCTAATATCTCCTGGATTATATATTAACAGCTATGTAAATTAACTGTTTAAAATGCTGTTATAAAATCAAATCATAAATTCTTTCTTGAAATTTTGTATTAAAAAAATGACAGAGTAAATGGCATTCTTTAAAAGCTTCTTCTGAATTAATTACATATGAACTTTATTTTTGTTCTATTCCATTTTCTGAGCTCAAGGAACTCAAATTTGTCTCAATCAGCTAAACTATCATTGAGCAATAAACCTCTACGGTTCCTGCTTCCATCAGTGGCTATGTTATGAGAGGAGCTACAACTGTAGGTACGGAGAAATAAAACATGTTGAGGATACATATAGTATTATACCATTCGTCTTGCTGTTTCTCAATACTAAGCAAATTAATGTCCTCTGCAGCTGAGATTGCAATGGCTTTGGCAGAGAAACAAACTTTCCTGAGCTTTGAAGACTGACAACAAGTGGGCGCCCATACTCTTCTATGAAATTTTCTTTTGCATCTCCATCAAAGACAGTATCATGGAGTGACTTGGTGACTGGACACAGATCTGACATTTCCTACATTCTCAAATAATACACAGAGGTGAGACCTGAATAAATTTCAGGGAACCATGGAAGTTTTCCTTTCAGACAAATAGAATAATATATTATGTCAGCATTTTGATATGAGTTTTATATAATGTTCATGAAGTTGTCTTGAATCACATCAACAAATAATAAATTCTTCATATTGAAAAACAACAAATAGTCCCCATTAAAGTTAATTGTACTAGTGACAGTATATATACAATCAGGTGCTTTTAGTTTGTAAAATACCTATTCTGTATTTATGCATTTTACACTTATTGTAATACTGGGGTTTGTAATCCTGGGGATTTGGTAAATTAGGTATGGAGCTTAGGAGTTAAGATTCTGAAATGAGTAGCACATATAAAGAACACCCATATTCTAATATTATGTAGCTAATTTAGATCTAGTACTGGGACTTGAGCTACAGTCTCTTTACTTCTGACCACAATATTTTGTTATTGGTGTTTTATTTTATTTTATTTTATAGAATGGAAAGTTTTATTCTAAAATATTATTACTGGGCTTATGAATAATACAATATAGTTTAACCCCCTTTTAACTGAGTTCATAATTTTAATATCATATTATATATATATATATATACAATATATATATATACAAATAATAAAGACATTAATTCAGCAAATACTTGAGTGCTATTATGTGGCCAGCACCATTCTAGGTACTACCTGAAATGAAATTCTAGTCCCAAGTTTATTATTTCATTAGAGAAATAAGATGTATGAGAAATATCATTTCCAAATACCAATAAATATATGGTAAAGTGTAAAATTAGTGATCCATACATTATCTAACATAGGGGCTCAGAGGTGGGAAATAATAGCTACTGTGTGGGAAAAGCTTCATGGGGGATAAGCTGAAATGAGCAAAGTGAATAGAGCACTCTTTCTCGAGCAGAGGGTCATGCTTTGGAGTACTGGGTGAAAGTTTGGAAAGATAGGCTAAGAGGTAGGGACATTGAATGCCAACTTAAGCTCTTTGGATATGAAAATAATGAAAAGTTTCTGAGCAAGTGAAAAAAATGTTTGGAAAGATTATTTTAGCAGCGGCAAGAAAGATGGTATCTATTAGATTGGGAGACTGAAGTCAAACGATAAGAAATACATTGCACAACTGAAGTGTAAAATGGTAAGTGAGAAGTAATGTATTAATGATAAGAAATGTATTAATAAGGAATAATATATGAATCTCACAGACGTTTCCCTCTAGTGCAACTAGAGGCCAAGAAGGGCCAAGAAATACTCTAGCAGATCTTTCAGCAATCAGTGTTTAAGAGCTCTTCACACCTTGATAAGCTCTGGTCTCAACTTGCTTAGAAATTTAATCATCTTCCAAATTTCTGTGATTCACAGTGAAGTGGAATACTTGTTCATTTGGTTTCCTATGCGCTCTACAAAGTAACTTCTGTGTTTTCTAGACAATGTAGTTCAGATTTATGTTTTATTGAGAGATATATGTATGTACCATAATCAATGCCCATATTTTTTGCAGAAATTCCTGAGCCACTTTCACGGAGTAACCTCCACACTTGGTGTCTGGCTAAATACATGGAAAGACTGGTGGTGGAAAAGAGGTATGGTTCAAAAATAAATATAGTTCTGACCCTGGTGCTAGAAGAAAAACTAATAATAAGGAATTCTCAAAATTTAGTAATAAACGTACCATATTTCAAGAAAAACGTCTCACGAATATTAAACATTGACTGAAATTATTTTAGTTTTATTCATGTGAAAACATAAACTTAACTGTTACACTTTATAAAACTCTTAATTTTTTTTTTTAACTGAAAGGCAATGCAGTTCAAAATAACAGGCTTAATTTATTAATCACTGATTATGTTGTTTAGATGAAACTAAATTGCCACTTTCAATGTGACTACTGAATTTTACACTGGAGATTTTATGAGTTCCACATGGTTGTGCTATTATTTGTCATGTATTGACTTAATTTTTCCCACAATTTTCTATATTCCTACTACCATGAAACTGGTTGATACAGCTTTCTGGGCTTCAAATGGCTTTAACTTATATTAACACATTAGGTAGGTAATCTCTCTCTCTCTCTCTCTCTCATGTTATGATTCCTTATCAATTATAGTCCTACAATTTGAAATTGCATGCTACCATGATATTATAAGGATATTATGAACACTCATGTGTCAACATTTTTTAAGACTATTATAGAATGAAAATTCACAGATAGACACTTATCAATAAAAATCCCACAGAAACGTCATGGACTCCTAAAAACAGGTCTGCAGCTGCCCAGTTGTTGGGGAAACTAAGTTTGAGAAACACCTATAGAACATTGTAAGCCAAAAGAGGAGAGAGATTTTACTTGTCTTTTTTTGTATCAGAAAAAGACAACTTTCAGTGCAGTCAGCAGGACAGAGGCATAATATGCTGACTATGCTATCTAATTTGAATCTAGATTTCTAGACTAACAGCTACGTCTTTTGAGAAAAACATGTTTTTCCTCGGTGGTCAAAACCAGGATGTGAAACCATATGCACCAAAGGGTCTTAACCAAGCGACCATCTGCACCCTTCAAAATATAAGTACTCAGGAAGAGTGCTGTCCGGGTGCTGTTGCTAACAAGATATTTTTACAAGATAGACAAAGAAAATACATGTAAGCATCTTGTGACCATGATTCTAAGCATCCTGTGAAACTATCCCTACTCACTAACTATACTATTAATGATCAATAACCAATCAGAGTGTGATTATTACAATATTCATTGATTTTCTTGTAATTGTCCTCCCTATGTTCATTTCCTCTTTTTACCCCATAAGAGTACTTGTATAACAAACTATCCCGGGACTACCTGGCTCCATTTTCAGTGGACTACAACACATGGTTCCCCAATTGCAATTGTTTTAAACTCTAATAAACCTCCCTGTTTTAACTTGAAACAGCATTCAAGTTTTTCTTTACAATTGTTTGTTTGCTTTCCAAGAATGATTTTTTTTTTTTTTTAATTTGGTTAGAATTGATGATGAAGGGTAAGGCAGCACACAATACTGGAGAAGTCAGCACATCTTGACCAGGACAAAGTCATGGAAGCTTCACAGACACATCCAAATGCCCTGAGGGACCAAGCTACTGGGCTGAAGGCTGAGGACGATGGTCTGGGGGGACATCTGGCTCAGTTGGCATAACATATGCTGTAAAGAAACTGTTCTACATCTGACTGTGGTGAGCAGCATCTGGGGTCTTAAAAGCCTGTGAGTGGCCATCTAAGATACATCTACTGGTCCCAGTCCCGCTGGAGCAAAGGAGAATAAAGAAAACCAAAAACACAAGGGAAAGATTAGTCCAAAGGACTAATGGACCACAACTAACACAACCTCCACCAGACTGAGCCCGGAATAACTAGATAGTGCCTGGTTACCACCACTGACTGCTCTGGAAGGGATTACAATAGAGGGACCTGGACAGAGCTGGAGAAAAATGTAGAACAAACTTCAAATTCACAAACAACAACAACAACAACAACAAAAAAACAGACTTGCTGGTCTGACAGAGACTGGAGAAACTCCAAGAGAATAGCCCCTGAACACCCATTTAACTCAGTAATGAAGTCGCTCTTGAGGTCCGCTCTTCAGTCAAAGATTAGACAGGTGTACAAGGCCAACAGTAATGCCTGTGAGGAACGTGCTTTGTTGTTCAATCATGTATACGAGACTAATGGGCACACTAGCCCAAAAGCAAAGTCAAGGAGGCAAGAAGGGACAGGAAAACTAGACAAATGGAAATGGGGAAGCTGGGGTAGAGAAGGGGAGAATGTTGACATATTGCGGGGTTGGTGACCAATGTTACAAAACAATTTGTGTGTTAACTGTTTATTGAGAAACTAATTTTCTCTGTGAACTTTCACCTAAAGCACAATTAAAAAAAAAAAAGGAATATTTTCAAAAAAATTATTTAAAAATAAAAATTTACATTTCCTTGTAAGGAGTCACTGCTTCCAAATACACATTTTCTTCAGTGACAGTAGCATTTATAGTATTTATAAAATACTCCAGATTTTCATTCTATAAATCTATTCTTTCTGGGCCTTTAGCCAAGTTGTAGAAACATGCTGATAACTCTGGTGATGATTTTTGTTATCACCTAGGTCATTACAGTAGTTACAAATGGAGTATCTGAGTTGTGTGAAATTTATAATTTCATTTAACAAAAAAGTCTGAATTTTTGTTCTGCTTGCTATTTATTTCAATGCTTAAGTTCTTTAAGAGGATAAGATTATCACATTATTGAAGCAATTGCCACAACAATCATTCTTATATTATTTTGGGTGGGTGAGGAGAAGATTGAAGGAAAAGATTCAACTCTTACATGGACATGAAATTGCTAAAGGACACTGTTTACTAATTATTTCTGTGAATAGTTGCATAGGGTTCATAGTTTTGTTCCCGAATGTTCTCGAGTATGTTGGATTCCCTCAACAAATCTGCTACTTCTTCATGGAGTCCTCCGTTTGCCTTTGCTGGTGTAATGAATTCTTCTGTTTCTTGTTTTTTTTCTCCTAAGGTGTGCTACTGTGAACCTTGCCCCAATAGATTTTAAATCACTGTGGAGACACAGAGGTAGGCAGATGAGGAATAAACCAGAGGATGGATAAAATCCAAATGGATAGTGTTCTAATGTCAAAGCCTAAGAAGTCAACCTCAGGTCCTAACTCCATGGAGCAAGAGAGTGGAGAGGGGGCAAATAAAGGAGATGAAATCTTTGTATCCTGAATAGAGAACTGGTATAGCAAGATGAATGAAGCATGGACAGATGCAAGTTAAGGCGTTCCTAGCAGATTGCCCTACACAGCACTGAATAGCCCTCTGGCAATCTGATTTCTGTGGCTTGAGCTGGCCTGGTTTCCAGGCAAAAAATAGCTCTGGTTGCTAATTAAGAAAAGTGGGTTGATGCTCTTACGAGTAAACAAAACTTAGAATGTATCCTGAGGAAATCCTAGTGCCTGGAAATCCAGTGTCTCACATTTTCAAGCAGTAGGACTTAAAAGTAAATGCTGAACTGCTTCAGGTAATATAGAAATGGTACAGCCGAAGAATGATAAATAGATAGTACTACTTTGATTATAAATTTGCAGCACTAATACTAAAATATTGTTTGGAAACTACCTCTATTAATTCACTTCTGGAACTTTATCCTAAGGGAATAATACAGGATACATATATATATGTACACACACACACACACACACACAAAAGTTTTCACTATGGCATTACCACAAATAGTGAAAAAACAGAAAACAAGGTAAATGTTCAATTGTGGAACATTTGTAGCATGAAGCTATTAAAATGTTGTAAAATAATACTGAAAACGTGCAAGAATCTTGAAGATACCTTGTTGAGCAAACTAAAAAGCAGGCAGTAAACCACTGATAAAGTATTGAATCAGTCAGTATCCCAATAAGAAACACTCAAATTAGGGTAATTCTAAGATGGTTTAATGAACTAGGTACAGAAGTGTGTCTGGAGTGTTCGGAAAACCCAAGGGGTTCCATAGGAGCACTCTTACTGACCCTACGATGACAGGAACAAGGGAAAGGGCATTCCTAGATTCCAAAAGAATAGAGTTCTTTAGGAAAGGTCATCTTGAGAGGAACCGAGAGCTGAGGTCAAAGGACACAGGCCACTGGAGGCAATATTTCAAGAGAAGAGCCAGAAAAATAAACAAGTCTTCATTTTCCTTCCTCCTTGTGATCTCCTTCAGATTTTCCCACTGGCTGAACCTGAAGAACCCAGAGGGCAAGTGAGGTCTTATTGTCTCTTGAGGCAGAGAGTAGGATGGAAAAGGGTATAACTACAAAGAGAAATGGAATATGCATGTGCAGGTATAATCATATTTTTATGTATAACTAAAGACATGAAGAAATATAGTAGAATACACTGAAATATCAATGGTAGATATCTCAGGGTGGGTAGTACAACTGGACTACGGTGAATACTTTTCTTCTTTAAACTCACCATAATCCAAGAGCTTGTTTGATACTGTTTCTACAATGAATATTTCATTGTGGAAAGAGAAGCTTACCCATGTTATTGGTTTTATTTGTTTAACTGGGAATTCTGAGACGAAAATGATAGCATACGCACTCCCCTAAATTACTCTCTAGAGTTGAGAATGGCAAACTTATATTTACTTCAAGGTAAATGTTTAAAAGGAAATGTGTGACAATATATAGGAAAAGAAAAAGAATGTGAAATATTATTCTGTATAAAATGAAACTCACTGTAAAAAATAATACCTGGTTTTCTGTGCTTTAAATATTTGCTTGAAACAGTGATATTAAGTCTCATAAATATGCTAATTGCCAAAGTGCCAGTGAAAAAATGTCATATGTTGGAAGATATAAAGTATCATAGAATTTTATTCAGAAATGAAAGAGAAGTAGTGTGGCGCAAAAGAACTGGATGCAATATTTTTCAGATCCCTTCATGGTTGCTAAAAATGATTGGGAGTAATGATCAAAAACTAAAAAGAAGATGCATTTTTGCATGTGGCAAGGAAATCAACAATATAGGTTTTAAAGATTGTGCAAAAGGAAATTGTAGATGTAAAGAAATGAACTTTCTAGATTGTTCAGTCCTCTAGGAAGAGTGCATGATGAAAAAATGAAATTTGTTCAAAAAGGTTGACCATAGATATGAGTGATTCTCATACAGTTGCAGTCCTCATAAAAACACACTCTTATCCAACTTCTAATCTATAAACTCACAAACAAATGAACTGATAAACTCATTGCATCATCGATGTTTACCTCAAGAACGGTTCTATCATCATGATCATTTAACCTTATTATGCAAATATATCAAAATTAACATAGAATTCCTGTCAAAAACAAAACAAAAACAGCTATCTGTTTGGTTGGAAAATAAATTGTTTTATGATAGTTACAGCTGGAAGGTTTTCTCTCAAGAAGAGTGAGGCAAGCAATTACACTCAGGGAGATGAAAGGACTGAGATGAAGGAAGGTATTTTCTGGAAGCACTAAAATCCAGTAGTCACCTTCCAGTAATAACAGGAAAAAAAACATGAAAATTCAAAATAAAATCAACAAATATCAAAGGTTTTCAATTCTTTATTATTAAAACTCTTGGAATGATATTTAAAGGTCAGTTAAAATTGTCTCAGGGTAATCGACCCTCAATTTTTTCCCTCATCACCGGATCCTGCATGTCCCCAGCAAAATGTGGCATGCAGGATCTTTTATGATTTTCTCAAGAACTGTATATGTAAGTATATGTATATGTATATATACACATATGTAAGTATATGCATATATATGTATATAATTATTCAAGCAGGGAATTCTATTTAAAGTAAATATCCTCATTTATAATTTGTAAACTATTTTCCTTTTTGCTATTAAGAAATTAAAAAAAAAAAAAAAAATCTAGCTCCGTGTCAACACAGAGAGTTGATCCTGGCAAGCAGCCTGGTGAGAGTCTGGCTTATTGAAGAGCTGAGTCACATTACCACGTGTAGTACATTTTGTTCGGTTTTCTTTTCATATTTCCATATGTTTGAGTAAATCCATGAAGAAAATAGCATATAGATTGTTCTTCCATGATAGGATAATCCTCTGCACACTGCGTGGATTGGATGTCAGAGCCCTTTAGCAATGACCCAGTTTTTCTCTGATTTTGGCCATGTCTCTTATTCCCCAGTTTCGCGATCGCAAACACAAATTAATGACTCCTTCCAACAGTAGCAGAATTGTTTCGCTAAAGTTTATAAAAAAAATTCTGACAAGCACAACACTATTAAAAATGTGAATTATTATTACAATTTTGAAAGAACTTAATAAAATGTAAGGTGGTGGGAGAATAGAATATAGAAAGAAGGTTTTTAAAAATTAGATTAAGAGGAAATGTGTGTGAGAATAATGAAAAATAATCTAAAATCTTCAGAAGAGACCCGGATGTCAATCCATGTCTGCTTGAAAATCTTTTATTTGCACTGAGAGAAAGGGAAAGAAAGAGTAAGAATATGAATGAGAAGCCCTATATGCGTGTGGAAGGTCTATAGTAAGGATGGAGAGGAAGCAAACCCCACTTTTTTTAGTTAAAGGCTCACCTGGGAAAGACTTTTGGCCTCAAATGATTCCCCATGCCAAAGAGATCATCATATTCCCTTGCATTTAGGTTATACCATTACAAAAGCCATTAAAATGTAAATACCACCTAAGAAGTCTATTGAGCCATTATCAGCTTTTCTATCCAGTTATCCAGTCACGTTTTAAGGGAAAGGATTGCGAGAAGGAGATGTTTTCCTAGTTAAAGGAATAAAAGCTAAAACTGGGCCTCATGCCAAGCTTCTGCATGAGTGAAGCAGAGTAGGTCTCTGGGCAGCAAACAGCCTGAGTCGGGACGCTGAAGGAAAAATGAGAAACGAGAGATATTTTTGAATAAAAAGAACTACTAAAATGAGGTATGAGGTATATGTGTTCACAAAAGGCCTGCAGGGCAATCAATCCCCTGAGTGCCTGCATGGACACCAACAACAACATCTTTAGAGTTTAGCAAGAGACTATTTCTTTATTTTTGCAGTGTCAATACTCTGCCCACACAGTGCACTCAAGGCAGAGTTTACACACCCAAAAGAAAAAAAAAAAATGAAAAAGTTCACCATAACATTATAGTTTTATCAGATGGAGGAATAAGGAGTTTGTCTGAGGCTGTGTACATATAAGAAGAGACTGATTCTTAGAGAAAAGTAGGGAACTGACAAACCACTTTCAGCATCTTTACAGCAGTCTTTCAATATAAATTTTATTATTCCCAGTTTGAAAAATGACAAAAATTTCCAAGAGAGGTTAAGTAATTGCCGGAGGTCACAGAGCTAATAAGAGCTGTAGCTAGGATTTCAAGTGAGTTTTAATTGACCTATGCTCTTTTCACTACTGAATTTGTTGAAGGCATTAATATCTCAGTATGGAAGGAGAAAAAGTTGGCAAATGATTGAGATTTTTACTTGATTGTTTTTATGTAACAGTCTGAACACTTTATCGTAGCGTGTAAATTATATATTTACATAGCTTAAGATTAAATTTATAAAAAGGACTTAGTTGTAATTTTATCATAGCTAGTGCCTTTATGACATGGTAAAATTTGTGACTTGTGCTTTTTTTATTATTGTGGTGAAATATATACACAAAACATTTGCCATTTGAGCCATTTTTCCATGTACAGTTTAGCGACATTAATTATGTTCCCCATGTTGTGCAAACTTCACCATTACCCATTTCCAATTTTTTTCATCACCTTTGACAGAGAATTGTGCTTTCTAAAATATTTGTTGGTCACTTTTCTAACAGTTTTATGGACTCCTATAACAGTGCCAAGCTTTTAAAGTAACAGACAGTGATTTTTTCAAAATGCAATCAAATGCAATTTATTGCTAACTAAATAAGCTTGACATAATGGTTAGCAAGACATACACCAGCCTAATATGCCAACATCACCTGAGCATAGAACTATAGGCCATGTAAATAAACAACTTATTGAGTATAATAACAAGTTATAATTTATGAATTTACTGATCTTAACAATATAATTACACTTAGAGCTACTCTGTTGTTACAACCAGAAGCGGGTTCCAAGTGAATTAAAGACAATGAGTCTCTTTGCTACAGCATCGCAAATATAAAAGTACAAAAGTGATGGTACTCCACCAACAACTGTAAAAAAAAAAATGGGACTTTGAATCTAGAGCAGTAACAGAGATTGATGTTTGCCGTGGAAGCTGCTGAAGGGCTTCTCTTGAAGATATCTATCGTGACTGTTTAAAGAATTAAAACTCTGTTCCAGGTACACAGTAAATAATAACCCGTCAGGTCTTAACTGTCTGCCTGAATGCTTGGGGGAAAGGCAAGCTGAAATATAATCCATGATCTGGAAAATATACTACACTTAAATATTTAGTCAATTTTTAAACCTTCAGAGATTTTCTTGAAAATTAAATACTAGATTGAATCAGCAATAAAATTTAATTCAGGTTGAAACTAATATTTTACTAAATGCAAAAATATACATGCATTCAAGGAAAGGGTATATAGTCTTATTAGTAAATAATCTTTTGCCAATACAACCATTTTGAAATTTCCAAAATAGCTAAGCCGTTCTCTGTTTCCAACCAACCAAACAAACAACAAAGAAAAAGCAATAAAAAATCATGGCCATATCCAGAGATTGTTGCTGGCCATTTCCATGAAAATAATCTAAACCCACCTGGAACTGAAACAAATGTGATCAAACTGCACTGTATTTCTTTGTATTTAATTTCAACAGGTATTTCTTTTAAAATCACCAGGTTAATTAATTATTCTTACTAAAATAGAAAAATGTGCCAGTCTGTCCTTTATACGTAATGTCAGCACCATGAACAATAATCTGGAACTTAAGGTAACTAATACTATATATCCTTGCCTTTGAACAACACAGCTGTCAGTCGCGGGGCCTTAAAATTAATAGGCTCTTCAAACCTATAAATCAGAAATCATAATGATTTTATATAATATTTCATAAAAGGTACTTACCTTTTAAGTGGAAAACATACTTCTGGCAGCAAGTAGCCTGTTAAAATAAAACATATCATTTATTGGTATCCAGCAAATAATACGAAGGATGATGCATTGTTATACTTAGCACAAATACAGGGCAGCTTTATAAAACTTTTCCTGATCTCACTTGGTTTTCTTTTTTATCCAAAGTGAAAATCACCTCCTTGGTTGTAATAATTAAATGTTTTTCTCTTCAATGCATGTGCACTGAAACCACAAAAGCTAATGAATTTTCTGTCTGAGAGCAAAAACAAAAATTACGAGGCATACTATTCAGGTCATGGGTGTAGATCTGAGCACACTCTACTCACTGACTGTAATGAGAAGAAAGTGAATTAACATCTAAACCAGAAATTTTAAGGATTACGTGTCATAGAGAATACCTTTTCCAGTAAATAAAAATAAAATACCACCAGGTAGAAGTTATTCATGTGAAATGTACTTGTTGCAAATGCTACACTAATTATTTGAGTTTCTTATATGCTTTTCACTGAACTGCACTAAAGTCTCAGCGATTTTTATTTACAATTCCTCACAAATATCCCCGAGATGAAACTGAAGTAAAGTCATGATTCCATCCAATATGCACCATAGATTGTACTTGAAACAAACTGGTGGGAATCAATATAATACGTAATCCTGATCAGAGGTAAAGGAGTGAGATGTTGGGAAACTCATGAAAGCAGTAGCAGTAGAAAAAGCTCTTTTGATTGTACTTTCTTTTCCGTAAGACCAGAATTTGTCTTCTCAGAAGTAAAAGTCAAAAAATCAAGTATAATTTCCTTAAGAGCTCTGCTTGTTTCCATAGCAAGACTATGCAGACGCATTTTCAACTGTCTATATGTGTCACAAATGCTGACATTCAGGTGCCTCTAGTTACAGACACTTTTTAAAAATGTGTTTTATTGTATCCTCAAAACAAGTAAGAGCCAAATGCTTGCAATACTGATAATATTTGGATACTAATTTGTAAACAGAGGTAGCTCCTGATGTAAATTCATCTGTGTTCACTTGAGTGTTAAATTGTCAGGACAGTAAAACTGCTTCTTACTCTAGTCTTAGATTGACTTTTTAATAAGATTTACAAAGGGGAGGGGTGCTTGGAGGCGGATGGGGTGATGGTCTGGTAATTCTCTGGGCTCCTAAGTGTGGTCTGTGCTTTGGTGCCAATTCTCTCCGGTTGCACTCTTCTGCCCTACGCAAAATCAGTCTAAGCTCCATCCCTGATGGTGTCCTTCCAGCAATTAAGGGCAGAATTGGTTAAGAGTACATTAAATGTTCATCTGTCTACAGAGATGATTTTAGGTGTCTCTTCGCTCTGAGGACAAAGTCCCTGGGCGGCACAAATGGTTAGCACTCCCCTGCTAATCTAAAGGTTGGCGGTTCAAAACCACCCAGCAGAGCCATGGAAGAAAAGTCTAGCAATCTGCCTTGGGAAAGATCACAGCCAAGAAAACCCTATGGAGCAGTTCTACTCTGTAACACATGGGGTCGCCATGAGTCAGATGTGACTCGTCAGCAATGAGTTTTGCTTAGATGGAGTCCTCAGGTGGTGCAAACAGTTAACATGCTCCGGGGCTAAGTGAAAGATCAGGGGTTCTAGTCCACTTAGAGGTGCCTCGGGAGAAAGGTCTGGTGATCTATTTCTCAACAATCAGCCACTGGAAACCTTATAGAGCACAGCTGTACTCTGACACACATGGAGTCACAGGGAATCAGGGTCTATTTGATGGCAACTGGTTGCTTTGATAAAAATTGAAGCAATCAGGGCAAAAAAATTTTTTCTCAAGTTTTAATAGTTAATTCTCGAAAATAAATAGTTCACTTTTTCCACCTTCACTACCATCATTACAGCTAAAGTCCACAACCTCTCATGATGGCTATTGCTTTGACTTCCTAAGGGTCTCCACAATTGTACTGCTCTTCATGGACTGACCCCAACCCTGTTCAATTAACCACACAGATGCCAAAGTATTCTTTTTTGTAGGAAGTAAATATAATCAAGTTTCAGTTATACTTAAATATACCAATATTGTTCTTTTTATTGTTTATAGAATAAATTTGAAAATTCCTGACATGGCTGCCATTTTTCCAGTCTCAAATCTTAGTGAATGTGAAGGCCTAGAAATATTTAACACTTGGTCTAACTTTTAGGTCTCAAACATTCCTTCCTCAGAGTCTTCCCATGCATTCTAAACTGGGTCCCTTTCTGCAATGTAGTAATGGTTTTCTGCCCAGTTTTCTCTTTCCAAGAATCACAGAGAGAAGTTTTGGCCTTTGCTTAGTTTCCATATGGAAAGAGTGACCACAAAATATATTGTCCAAACTGGGAGACTTTTGAGACTGAAAGAGGGCATTAAGCAGACAAAATGCCATGATAATAAATGTGATCCAGGACTATTCTGAGCAAAGTGGGATCTAAGGTCAACCATCCTGTGAGAGAAAGATTCACACTTACTTGGTGTCAACAACAGAAGGCTGCCCCATTTCAACTGAGAGGACAACATGCCAGTGGTTAATCTGTTTTAAAAGCTGATGGTTACTCACATACGTTCACCAACCACTTTAAAGTGTGAAATATCTTCAGTGTTCTTTTTATATATTAGATAATTTTAATAAAAATTCTCCTAAGCATCCCAAGGTAAAATTAAAAAAGTATTCAATGAGCTTATAAGGGTGTCAACAGCTGGACCACAACCCAAATCAGGCCACCAGTCAGATAATATCTGGGATTCTTTCTTGGCAAGTCAGGGGCTTCCATTTCTCGGTCTCTTTACCAGCTTCTGTCTTTGCCTTCAACACAGTCACATTCACATTACTGGATCATTCCCAACCAAGGTTTACAGCAGCTGATATTTACATCTCTACCCAAATGCCCTGGTGATGCAGTGGTTAAAAGATTGGCTGCTAACTAAAAGGTCGGCAGTTTTAATTCACCAGCCTCTCCTTGGAAACCCTATGGAGCAGTTCTACTCTGTCCAATAGGGTCTCTATGTGCCAAAATCAACTCAATGGCAACGGGTTTTTTTTTTTTAATCCAGTTGCACAGATGACAGCCTGGATAGTAGGAGAAAAGTAGACATTCAATACTTCTAAAATGTTCCACCCCTTTGTAACCAGATCAACAAAAACATCCCATTTGAGAATATTTTAGTGTGAGGCACTATGAACAGTAAAGCCTTCCCTACAGAAGATCAGCTGTCCAATTAACTCACACAGAGATAGCTACATAGAGAAGTAAGAATGGGATAAGTGGGCACTGGGTTCCTTGAATGGGCTACTTTCTGTTTTATTTGCTTAGTACTCTGGAAAAGTTAATCTTCTTTTGTGAGTGTGTATGTATGTGTGTGTATGTGTGTGTCATGTACACTAGTGGGTATGTAAGGCAATTTATTTTTCCCTTTTTGGATGCTGAAATGAAAGTGTGATTCTGGAAGAGTGAGTGGGATTTAATTAGAGAGTGTCAAAGGAATAGGAAAAGACCAAAGATATGGGAGAGGCTTAGAGTACTACCACTAGATCACTTTGGCAGTAAAAGAAGAAATCTTTGGATTTGGAGGACAACGGAAAATAAGCCCGGAGCATTCAGATCATTATGCTATGTTAAGGTGTTTCAACTTTCCACTGAAGGAATGTGGAGGATTTTAAGAAGGAAGGTTCATATCATATTTCTGATTTTGATAATCCAGTGGCAGTATGGAGGATGGTTATAGTGGAAGAAAGATGTCAGTTAAGAGACTTTTGCAGGATTCATAACTGATATGGTGAAAGTCTTAGCTGAAACAATGGCAATTGGGATGTAAAAGAAGGGAGAGATTCCAGAGGCATTTAAGAGGCATAATTGATAGACTGTTTTAACCATCTAAGAATAAATGTTTACATAATGCCTTCCCAATTTTTGGCTTGAGTAGCTAAAGCACCGTTTAACAAATTCACATTCGTAAGGGGAAATAAAAGGGATATAGAATGAGGGAAGGAGAAAACAATGAGTTTGCTTTCAGATTTTTGAAGTTTGATATTTTTAAAGTCCAACAAAAAAACTCAATAACAGGGCTCAAAACTTTGCTATGCATTGCCCTCGTTTGATAACTGGGGAAACTAAAACAGAAAGATACTGCATTTGCTAGCTCAAGTTTGTACATCTACTGCTTAGTAGAGGAAGAATTTTACTTCAACTTCCTTGACTCCAAATACCTTTCCCTTTATAGAACTGCTTCTGTGACTGTAAATCCAAGCTTAAACACCACAATTTGCTCATCTGTAAAGCAATGATGATACGTACAATTTTAATCGCCTGAAACAGATATTATGACGATAAGATTTATAAACGAAGCAGAAATAAAATAAACATATTAGCTAGCCTTGGCTCAAGATTCTTTTGAAACCTAATCACTGGCAGGCAACTACTTTGTCAAAAGACAAAATGTAAATGGTTGTGTGGCCCTGCCCTACCATTCCACATTGATTCCACTTAATTAGGGGACCAAAAGCTATGTCCTTGTCTACGTTGGTAGAGGACAGTAGATATGGAGCATGAAGAGACCAGATGGCTCTTAGAGTGGAATCAGTTACCTAGTGAGACATTTACTCTGAATTTTTTCATTTCTCTCTGTTTCAGGTTGGCCTCTAATGTTCTTGTAATGTGGATTTTTATTTGTGCATTTCATGGTTGTTACCTGACTCTCTTGCTGCTGAATATGTTGAATCTTAAGCCCTTTGTGAAAATTAGCATGGTTCTTTGAATAGCAAATGTATTGTTTTTGATAGAAAGAACAATTAAATGTTTTCTTGTTACTTTTTTACTGTTAAATTCTGTTCATGTTGATTTATTGGGATTGCTAATCATCACCAAACTTAAAAGATTATCTCTAATAAGAGCATGTCATGTAATGCCTATTTTGCTCTTTGCTGGAAATGGGTCATTACCCTGCCAAAATGCATTGTTAGAGTAATTTATTTTCTGGCTTTTTACCCTTCCCCACTCCACTATGCAGAGCTATGTTTGTGTGTTCATCTAAAGTCCTGTATTTTTACAGTGGATAAAAAAAGAATTTGTCATGCATACCATAAAGCAGAAATATGATTTATCACTGAAGTTACTGAAGGTTTGAGATATGTTTAATTGTGTAGTGTATACAGCAATAAGTCTGCTTGTGGAATTAAAAAAAAAGTTTTATTTAGATAGAATTTTGTTGCTTTAAAGGTATCAGGCCTGTTACGAATCAATGACATAGTATTTATCAAAAGTGAATGGCTAGAGATAAGAGTACTGGTTTGGAAGTCACACTGCCTGAGTCCAAATGGCAACTCGATACTCACTATGGTATGACCTTCTGGCAAGTTCTTCATCTCTCTCTGCCACTATTTCTTTAACTATAAAAGGAGGAAAGTAACAGTAACTCCCTCCTGGGGTTAGTGTGAGAATTAAGTGAGTTACTATATGTAAAGCTCTTAGAATATTGTGTGGTATATAATTAGCTCTCAATATACATTAGATTTTATAATTTTTTGAATGAATCTATTTTTCTATTCTTTGTTATAGTACTTATCAAATACAATTTATTATGTAAGCTTAAAAACCCATTGGTGTCAAGTTAATTCCGACTCATAGCAATCCAGACAGAGTAGAACTGTGCCATACGGTTTCCAAGGAGCAATATGGTGGATTCAAACTTCTGATCTTTTGGTTAGCAGCCAAGTTCTTAACCACTGTACCACCAGGGCGCCTTGCTAAATACTAAATGCCATAATGCCTCTTTTATCTAGAATTCAGCAGAAGATAGGATAGTAAGAAAAAATATGCATAGCAAAGAGATATCACAGATTCTATGTACAAAATCTCAAGTATTTTCACCAGAAAAGCCTGAAGTTTTTCTTTTTTTATTTTTAGGTCCAGGCACTATGTTACAAGCGATATGAAGATAAAATTACAATTTTACCCTTAAGCAACTTACAATCTAGTAGAAAAGGAAATAGGAATAAATAGAGTATAAGTGATATATGATTATTTCTATGAGAGCTTTACAAGAGGAGAGAGATGGGGGAAGTTATATTATTTTGTGCACAAATGGCAACCCTTGAAAAAAATTCAGTTTTTAATAATCTCATTTGCTGTTTGGCAATCTTGTTATTCATGTCCAGAATCCTGAGTTCTTGCCTCTCTGCTATACTCCTTTCTAAAGGAAAATGCCTCATTTGAATGGTCATGTTACTGAAGATAAGTAATCACCTAATATTTATTGAACATTAACTAAAGAGAAGCGCAGGATGCTGTCTTCATGGAGCCTTTAAACTAATGGTATGATAAAAATAACTAAAATTGAACAAAAATAACTAAAATATGAACAAAGCGGTCCTAAGTGCTGTGGATAAAATAAAACATGGTGTAGCAGTGCTAGTGGTCTGGAGAGGCCATGTTATTCCACATGGTCATGAAATGCACTCAGAAGATGTGGCACTTGAGCTGAGGTATGAATGAATGACCAAGAGCAGCAGACCTGTGAGGATCTGGTGGCAGAGCATTCCGGGAAGACAGGAGCACAGGGTCAGGGTCTCAAAGGAGAAAAAAATGTTGGAATCTGTGACGAGAAATTCTCTCAAGTGAGGGAATGAGGTTTGGGGGATGGGTATGGCCCAGATTTGGACCCTGAGGACTATTTTCTAGTTGCTAAGGGAAGACAGTAAGGCTTTGGGCAGAGGAGGCAGATCAGATCTCCAAGCCCACCACAAATAGTGGCTGATCCTAATATTCAGCCCCATCCAGTTTATCTTCAATACTTGTGATGGCACATAGACCAGCAGACACATCTGTGTATGCAGTAACTGGAGAAAGCTGGTAAGTTGAAGAATTGAAGTTGAAGAATTCAGCCACATCTCGCTAATTGTTGTATACATATTTGAAATTCCCGTATAGTTAAATTTTACGAGACAAGGGATATATAGGTTTATTTCATAAGAATTATAGATAATGATAAATTATATTTTAATACTATTAATAATTTTAATAAATCAAAATTCCACTTGCAAGTTAATACTGCTGACTTGTCTGCATTTTCACCAGCTCTAGATGTGAATACTCTTTAACCTTTGGCAATTTGATGAGTAATAAAAAGGGTATCTCATTTTTTTTCAAACTGATACGTCATGCCTACTAGTGGATCTCGCCAGATAGAATACCAAGGAATCAAATTGACTATATCTGTGGAAAAGATGATAGAAAAGCTCAATATCATCCATCAGAACAAGGCCAGAGGCTAACTGTGGAACACGCCATTATTTGCTCATATGCAAGTTCGAGCTGAAGCTGAAGAAAATTAGAACAAGTCCACAAGAGCCAAAGTACGATCTTGAGTATACGACACCTGAATTTAGAGACCACCTCAAGATTCATCAAAAACAGATTTGATGCATTGAACACTAATGACCAAAGGACAGATGAGTCGTGGAATGACATCAAGGACATTATACGTGAAGAAAACAAGAGGTCATTAAAAAGACAGGAAAGAAAAAAAGAAAAAAACAAATGGATGTCAGAAAAGACTCTGAAACTTGCTCTTGAATGTTGAGTAGCTAAAGCAAATGGAAGAAATGATGAAGCAAAAGACCTGAACAGTAGATTTCAAAGGGATTCATGAGAAAACAAAGTATTATAATGACATGTGCAAAGACTTGAAGTTAGAAAAACAAAAGGGAAGAACACACTCGGCACTTCTCAGGCTGAAAGAACTGAAGAAAAAATTCAAGCCTCGAGTTGCAAGACTGAAGGATTCTATGGGCAAAATACTGAACGATGCAGGAAGCATCAAAAGAAAATGGAAAGAATATGTAAAGTCACTGTACCAAAAAGAATTGGTTGACATTCAATCATTTCAGGATGTAGCATATGATCAAGAACTAATGGTACTGAAGGAAGAAGTATAAGTTTCACTGAAGCCACTGGCAAAAACAAGGCTCCAGGAATTAACGAAATACCAACTGAGATGTTTCAACAAGTGGATATCAAACTGGAAGCCCTCACTCATCTATGCCAAGAAATCTGGAAGACAGCTACCTGGCCAACCTAATGAAAGAGATCCATATTTATGCCTATTCCAAAGAAAAGTGTTCCAGCAGAATGTGGAAATTATGCAACAATATCATTAATATAACACACAAGTGAAATTTTGCTGAAAATCATTCAAAAGTGGCTGCAGCAATACATCGACAGGGAAGTACCAGAAATTCAAGCTGGATTCAGAAGAGGACAAGGAACGAGGGATATCCTTGCTGATGTCTGATGGATCTTGGCTGAAAGCAAAGAATACCAGAAAGATGTTTACCTATGTTTTATTGACTATGCAAAGGCATTTGACTGTTTGGATCATAACAAATTATAGATAACATTTCGAAGAATGGGAATTTCAGAGCACTTAATTGTGCTTATGCGGAAACTGTATTTAGATCAACAGGTAGTTGTTCAAACAGAATATCGTTTAAAGTCAGGAAAGGTGTGTGTCAGGGTTGTATCCTTTCACCATACCTATTCAGTCTGTATGCTGAGCAAATAATCCAAGAAGCTGGACTATATGAAGAAGAACGGGCATCAGGATTGGAGGCAGACTCATTAACAACCTGTGATATGCAGATGAAACCATCTTGCTCGCTAAAAGGGAAGAAGACTTGAAGCACTCATTGATGAAGATCAAAGACTACACAGCCTTCAGTATGGGTTACACCTCAACATAAAGAAAACAAAAATCCTCACAAATGGAATAAGGAACATCATGATAAACGGAGAAAACACTGAAGTTGTCAAGGATTTCATTTTACTTGTATCCACAATCAACGCCCACGGAAGCAGCAGTAAATAAATCAAAGGACTCCCTGCACTGGGCAAATCTTCCACAAAAGACGTCTTTAAAGTGTTAAAAAGCAAAGATGTCATTTTAAAGACTAAGGTGCTCCTGACCCAAGCCATGGGCATAATTGTGAGGATGGTGCAGGACCAGGCAGTGTTTCGTTCTGTTATACATACAGTCTCTATGAGTCAGAAGTGACTTGATGGCACCTAACAACAACAACAAAGAGATGTAAACTTCTTTTTATATTTAAGACTAGTTTTATTTCTTCTTGTGAAAATTGGCTATTCATACTCTTTCCTTATTTTTCTGTTGTACTCTTGGTCTATTTCCTATTCATTTGCAGAAACTCTTTTATTTTAGGGCCCTTAATCTTTGTTATATTTCAAAAAATCACCCAATTTAGTACAGATGTTTTTTCTCCAAAACAGTTTACATGCCCCATATATTGTTGATACTTGCCTGATAAGCCAAAACACACCAAACCCGCTGCTGTCGAGTCAATTCCAACTCATGGCGACCCTAAATACGACAGAATAGACCTGCCACATAGAGTTTCCAAGGAGTGCCTGGTGGATTCGAACTGCTGACTTTTTGGTTAGCAGCCATAGCACTTAACCACTACACCACCAGGGTTTCCACTTGCCTGATACTACCTCCTAAACGTCTGAAAACTCAGAAACCTCCCTTGACAAAATTTGGGAATACAACCCCTAGAAAAGACTGTCATTCCTGTTAGTAAAACAGGTGGGGATTATAAATTATTAAGATACAGATATTACAATGATTCACTTTTTAGAGCAGGATTGGCAAAGAAAGTAGCAAGCTGGTTACTTTAGGATAAGGATTCAGCTCATCATTCCTTTGCTTCCAAAAGATGCTTGGGCCTTTCTAAAAAGTCATAATGAATTTCTTCATTTAAAGTAGATTTCTTAACCGGAATATGTTCCCTGGGATACTACTATGTGAAAAGGAAAAAAAAAAAGTCTATGGACAAATATATTTGGAAAATCCTTTGGTAGAAAGTGTTTTTTTCTTGAAGATTTACACAGACACTTTTAAATACTAATGTACAATATGAATTTTTAACTGTAATTTGTATGTGCAGAATTCCCAAAATTATTGGACTATACCTTTTTGAAAATTTTTTTCAAAGTATATAGCACCAGAGCTATTATTCCATGAAACAAACTTTTTATAAATGCTGACTTAGGGACCCATCTACACACTTCTTTTAAATTGAATGGCTTTTCTTGTATTGGACTTAGCATTGCCATCTTGTCTCCAGAAATCTTTCAGAGACAACAGCAAACCTTGTATAAAATAACCAGTTGAATTTTTTTTTTTTTTAAAGATTCATAGATTCAGTGCAAGGTTTGAATAGAGTTGGCACAGCTAACACAGTAGTTGTAGAGTGATGTTAAAAAAACAAAAACAAAAAACAGCGTTCTTTTCTCTTGTGCCATATCTCCATGAAAGTTATGAGAAGGGGTCACTTTCTCACTCTCTTACCTCAAAGAATATGTGAAGTGCTATGTGCAGAAAGATGGGCCCTTTGCAGTTTCTGAACAGCCCTTATGAATAATAAACAGAATAATGTAATGATAACATTTTGCAAACTATTATTAGTATTATTTCTGCTTATAGTTACAATGGATTTTGCTTTCATTTAAAATTTCCTAAGTATTTTATTATTTACAGATTAATTTGGTAAAATTTTTCAGGATCAAACTTGTGTTAATTTGTCAAGTTATATATACTTTTAAAATTTAGTTTTATTTTTGCCCACTTAAATTCACAGTTTTATGAAGATATGAGACGAATATGGTTGACAGAATTATAATAAACAACCTATATTGACATGAATTGTCCATTGTTCCTTTAATTAGCAGGTAGTACTGATAAAATATCAATAAATGGTGCATAATTACTCACTCTAGTGTCCCTAAGCTCACTGCTTTACTGTAGTTTTCAGTAATTACTAGTTCCTTCATTGTTTAGCATATAGGAACAGTTCTTCTAAAAGCAGGATTATGTATTGCCTATTAAAGTTATTGCCAGCATCTCAGAAACTGAAGTAAATGCTTTCACAAATAGCATTTCCAATGAATAATGCTGAAATCAGGCTTTTTTTCTTTTTTCATTGGAAGTGCCGCAAGTAGTTGGCTCCTTTCCCACGGGCTACTTTGTAACTGTGAATATGACTACACGACAGTGATTCACAGATGCCAAAAAATGACGAGCAGAGCAAATCTGTGTTCCAGATATGATAAAGTGAGAAAAGCGGACCTCTCGGCCCCAGGTGATTTCCATGAAGACACCTACGAAGAGTGGAGCTCACTATCTATACCATGCAGCTGCCAACTCTAATAACCTGACCGGGAGAGAAACACATCTAAAAATACAAATGGATGACACAAATAAAACTTGGTTGCATTGTAATATCTTAAGCAGATTTGAGAGATGTATGTTTGAAAAGCATACGCTTCAGCTTTGGAAAATGCTTTTTATTGTATTCAACACATACTGGGCTAGAACTGAGAAAAATATATTGAATTTATGACTACTTTAAAACATTCCTTCTCCAATCCAGCAACCTTATAAATAATATACTATTAAGTGAAATAACAGCTTGTTTATCATAATATTAGGAAATTTATTTTAAGTGTGCATATGTTCCATACTTTAGGGGCTATAGTTAACATCATTGGAACAGAATAATAGACTGTGAACATGAGTCTCAGAAAGATCAGCTATACATTTCAATAAACCCTTTCTCATTCTTGCACTCCAGCCCTTAGAAATAATAGAATCACAAATTATACAAGGCTGTTGTTACTGGTTGTACATATACAGTGATGTATATTCAATTCACACATCCTGACTTCTGACAAGCCTGAGTGGCAATTTACCTCATGTGAGCTAATTTATGGTCGGAATTTATATGTAAAATCAATCTACTGCTATTTCTTTTCCCTGTCAAATCCAGAACTGGCTTTAATTAGACATAACATAATATAGCTGAATATTAGAGTTATTTTACCAGAATGATGAGAAAATTAAAGGTATTTTATGTCAAACTATGAATCTAAATATATTGTTCAAAGTCAAATTTGTAAATAAGAAAAAAACAATGTTTCCTTTAATTCATCATAACTTCTTGGCATTATTTGGATGTACCAACACACTTAAAGCAGTGGTATTTTCGAAAATTATACAGTATAGGAACAAAAGAGTTTTAGCAGAGATGGCTTCCTAATTGGTTTTTAAGAAATACCTCATGTCAATTATTTATGGGAAGCTACAGAAAAATCAAGAAGTTATTTACAGACAGAAAGCTCTCTGAGAGAAGGGGCCTCATTTGTTTACCATTGTATTTCAAGTACCTAGCACAGTGCCATACATAGAGTATATGATTAATAAATATTTGTGGAATGAATGAATGAATAAATGAAGAATTAAAGTCAACTTAAAAACAAACAAACAAACAAAAAAAATACAAATGAGGTCTAATTAAACCTTCATCCAAGCATAGCACTCAGTATAAAATATAAACTACCTTATCCTTAACTGTATGTATTAATGAAGACATTTTTTAGGTAAGTTTTTTTGGCAAGAAATTACTTAAAGTATTTCTTTATAATTTTTTCCCTTTTCAGGGGCAATAGGCAATAGGCATACTACTTAGAAATCATACTTTTAAAAGCAGTTCAAAATACTTGCATCTTAAATACAACATTACTTATTCACAGCAATTCTATGAAAAAAGCTTGTTCATCACTTCATCACATCTCTTTTTCTAGTCCATGGCATTTAGAGCTAAGGCAAGGACTGTGTGATCCCCACAATGAGATGTTCAGAAAAGCCTGTAGCCATACATACTTTATATGTTTCCAACGGTATGCTTTTATTCCTGTGGTTGAGTGCTTCATATATTCTAAGCACACACCAAGTTCTTTACATGTATAAACTCACTGAAGTGAGAGACATTATCATCCCCATTATACAGATAAGAAAATATAGGCTCAGGTAGATAAGTAATTTACTCAAGGTCATACTGTATTTTATGCAAATAACACGTACTTTCTACATGTGTTTGCCAACCGTGCCCTCCCCTCATGATGTACTTTCCTAAGTGCCACCATTCCAATTTTTTTTAACATGTTGCTGGAAAAAATTAGCATAGTACACTTACAAAAATGCCTTGTGGGAGGAGGGTGCAGTTGGCAAACAAACATAAAAGGCGTACATTATTTGCTTAAAAATATGGTATATCAAAGGACTAGTAGAACAGGGTATTTAATGAACAGACAGAGAAAAATAATTCAATCAGTGTCATTGGATAAAAACAAACAAACAAAACATCACTCAGCTAGACAGTAGAAGAACTGTTATAAAGGAGCATACTGGAAGTCAAGAGAAGAGATTATTTTGGAGAGAAACCAAGAAATAAAGCCTGAAGAGAAGGCACTGTGTTTCTGGATTAGGAGCAAAAAACAGTTTCAAAGGACTACTTGGAAGCCTTGGTAGCCGTTTATTGAAGAATTAATGAATTGTTAAAAGGTAGAGATAATAGTCAGATTAGTCTTTTAGGCACTCGACTGGAAAGAAATGAGATAAATTTGGTTGTGGCTAGAGGGAACACTAGTAGAAATAGGTTTGGTGGCTGGAAGAGTGACTTGGGTATGTTCTTAGTCTGAGAGGGTATGGTCAGTAGCAAGGAAGAGATTGATTTAGGAGACAGAAGCCTCCTGGGGCTGGGATGTGATTGAAAGCCGGCTGCAAAATCAAAATAAATCAGGATGCCAAGTAGATTTTCATACCTCCATATACAAAATGCCATCATCATTTATATTCATTCTACAATAATTGTCTATATTCATCCCATGCAAAAATGTTTATTAAGTAAAGTGGAACTACCAAAATTTATAGACAATTTATTCAGTAATGGCACAGGTATTGTTCTTGTCATGGGACCCAGAGATGAAAGACACAGAACTGGCCTCAGGAATCTCAGAGTCCAGCAGACAAGACAGGTAAGATTTGCTTCAATTTAAGATGAACTCAGGGCTCTCGGATGATGAAAGAGGGAAATCTATGCCAATGGGTCTGGAGGGGAAGGATTCCAATAGAAGTACCAGAAACTGAATATTGAAGTTGCATTTCAAAACTGAATTAAATTAATTGAATAAGCATATATATATATGTTAGGGTTTATGTATACACATATATGTACAGTCTATTAATACTGAGTCTCTCTGAGAACATTGTGGACTATTAAAAACCATGATCTCTAAGTGATGAGAAGGTTTTAAAAATATAACAAAATTTACTTTTTTTTGAGTATGTAGGCATTGATTTGTTGGATATTTCCTTTTTAAATAGAATAAAAATTATGAAATTCAGAGGCAGAGCCAACATGGTGCTGTAAAAATTAAACACTTATGCTCATCAAAAGACTTCACCAAAAGAGTAAAAAGAGAAACTTACAGACTGGGAAATTTTTTTTTGCTATGACAAATCCAACAAAGGTCTAAAATTTATAGGAAAATCCAACACCTCCACAACAAAAAGATGAATAATCCAATTAAAAAATGAGCAAAGGATATGAACTGACACTTCACCAAAGAAGACATTCAGGTGGCTAACAGACACATGAGGAAATGCTTACGTTCATTAGTGATTAGAGAAATGTAAATCAAAATTACAAACAGATATCATCTCACCCTAACATTATGGGCATGAATTAAACAGAAAATAACAAATGTTGGAGAGGCTAGAGGGACTGGAACTCTTATGCACTGCTGGTGGGGATGCAAAATGGTACAACCATTTTGGAAAACGATATGGTGCTTCCTAAAAAAGCTAGAAACAGAAATATGATATGATCCAGTATCCCACTCCTAGGAATATATCCTAGAGAAATAAGAGCCCTCACATGAATAGACATATGCACACTCATGTTCATTGCAGCATTATGCACAATAGCAAAAAGATGGTGTCATAGATTGAATTGTGTCCCCCAAAAGTATCTGTCAACTTGGCTAGGTCATGATTCTCAGTATTATATGATTGTCTACCATTTTATCATCTGATGTGATTTCCCTACGTGTTGTAAATGCTGTCACTATGATGTAATAAGATGGATCAGTGGCAGTTATATTGATGAGGTCTACCAGATGAGGTAGTGTCTTAAGCCAATCTCTTCTGAGATATAAAAGAGAGAAGCAAGCAGAGAGACATAGGGACCTCGTACCACCAAGAAAGCAGCACTGGGAGCAGGGAGTATCCTTTGGACCCAGGTTCCTGGCGCCTGAGAAGCTCTTCAACCAGGGGAAGATTGATGACAAGGACCTTCCTCTAGAGCCGTTAGAGAGAAAGCCTTCCCCTGGAGCTGACACCCTGAATTTGGACTTCTAGTCTACTAGACTGTGAGAAAATAAATTTCTCTTTGTTAAAGCCATCCACTTTTGGTACTTCTGTTACAGCAGCAGTAGATGACTAAGACAGAGGGAAACAACCTAAGTGCCCATCAACAGATGAATGGGATAAACAAACTATGGCACATACACAAAATGGAATGCTACACAACGATAAAAAATAATGATGAATCTGCAAAACATCTCACAACATGGATGAATTTCGTGGGCATTATGCTGAATGAAATAAGTCAATCACTAAAGGTCAAATACTGCATAATACCACTATTATAAAAACTCATGAAAACATTTACACACAGAAAGAAACAATCTTTGATGGTTAAGAGAGAGGGGAAGGGTGGGGAGGGAAAAACACTAAGTAAACAATAGATAGGTTAACTTTGGTGAAGGCTAAGACAGTACACAATACTGGGGAAGCCAACACAACTTGACCAAGGGAAGATCATGGAAGCTTTATAGGCACATCCAAACTCTCTGAGGGACTGTATTGTTGGGCTGAGGATTGGGGATCCTGGTCTTGGGGGACATCTAGCTCAACTGGCATAGCATAGTTTGTAAAGAAAATGTTCTACATCCTACTTTGGTGAGTAGCATCCGGGGCCTTAAAAGCTTGTGAGTGGCCATCTAGGATACTCCACTGGTGTCACCCTGTCTGGAGCAAGGGAGAATGAAGAAAACAAAAGACACAAGAGAAAGATTAGTCCAATGGACTAACGGCCCACATGTACCACAGCCTCCACTAGATTGAGTACAGCATAACTAGATGGTGTCTGGCTACCACCAGTGACTGCTCTGACTGGAATCACAATACAGCATCCTGGACAGTGCTGGAGAAAAATGTAAAACAAAATTCTAACTCATAAAAAAAGGCCAGACTTACTGGTCGGACAAAGACTGGAGAAACCCTGAGAGTATGGACTCTGGACACCTTTTAACTCAGTACAGAATTCACTCCTGAGGTTCACCCTTTCACCAAAAATTAGACAGGCCCTTAAAACAAAATGAGACTAAATGGGTACACCAGCCCAGAGGCAAGCACAAGAAGGCAGGAGGGGACAGGAAAGCTGGACGAATGGAAATGGGTAACCCAAGGTCAAGAAGGGGAGAGTGTCGACACGTCAAGGGGTTGGCAACCAATGTCACAAATAATGTGTGTATTAATTGTTTAATGAGAAACTAATTTGCACTGTAAACCTTCATCTAAAGCACAATAAAAAAAAAGCTAATTAAAAAAACAAACAAAATTATGAAATTCATAATAATATTGATAGTACCTGGCTTATACTATTATTTTTGAGAATCAAAATTATAAGGATAGAATTCAAATGTAGGCAGAATGAAATAAAATAAGATCCATAGAGGCCAATGTTTTACTAGATGAATTTAAAATAATAATAATACCAGAAACCATATAACTTCTTAATTTCTCACAACATCTTTGAGTTGAGTGATATTATTAATGTCATTTTACAGATGAGGAAACTAAGGCATAAATTGGCCTCTCTAAACCAATTGAAGATTTAATAACTTCTCTATTAAAGCAACATTGAGAATATATCTTTACGTAATTGGTAAGTATAATAAGAGACAAATAAAATATTAGTGGATCAACAAAATAAATTTTAATATTAATAACTTGATCAAAATATTAAAAAATATATAAAAAGGCATCAAACTGGCTGCATTCTAAACACATCATGTAAAAAGCTATTTGATTCACCTCTTTGGAATCATATTGAAGGGATAAAACGTATAAGGTAATATTTGAATGTACATGAAATCCTGTACCTTCAGAAGTATGATGAATAGTTTTTGTTTTAGTTTGAGGTATTGTTGTTTCTATGATCTACATCATCTCATAAGATATGGACTTTTAATATTAACATAAGAAATTTAATAATTTAATATAGCAACAGATATCATTAATATATAAAATCATGAATATTTAATATCTCAATATAAGTTATTAAGGCATAGTAGCCCAAAGGAAAAAAAAAATTACAGTTGTGGAATGAAGTATATATCCAAAAAGCACTTCATCAAAGCCTCTTATTTGATTGGACTTGCGATATAATTACTCTGCAAATAAATAAATGGGTAGATTTCTTTCTTTCTCTTTTCTCTCTCCTATTCTTCCTCCACATTAAAAAAAAAGAAAAAGTATACCTTAAATTGATCTAAAATAAATATCTGAAGCATCAAAAACTTTGTACACCATTTAATAATAAAAAATGCTTTTAGGAAACACCTTTGTTAAATTTCACCCTTGGCTACTATGTTATAAAATCTAAAATCTAATATTAAAATCATCACAGTGAGGAAATGCACAGACGGGGAAACCGGTGTACAGTGTTGTTGTTGTTAGGTGCCATCGAGTCGGTTCTGACTATGTACAACATACAACAGGAGGAAACATTGCCCGGTCCTGCGCCATCCTCATGATCCTTATTATGCTTGAGCCCATTGTTGCAGCCACTGTGTCAATCCATCCTACTGAGGGTCTTCATCTTTATCGATGACCTTCTACTGGAGTTGCCGTTGTTGTTGTTAGCTGCCATCGAGTTGGTTCCGACTCATAGTGACCCTACGCATAACATAACAGAAACTTTGTCTAGTCCTGTGCCATCGTCAAGATCCTTGTTATGCTTGAGTCCATTGCTGTAGCCACTGTGTCAATCCATCTCGTTGAGGTCCTGAGAATTTGCATTTCTAACAAGTTAAGCGGAGATGCTGTTATAGCTGCTCAGGGGACCACTCTTCCGGAATCACTGGACTAGTAGATTATTTTCATTATTGTTATTGTGGTACTAACACCTGTGTTTTCTTGTTGGTACCACGACACTCCCAGTCACAGAGGCTGGAAAACTGAGTAGCATTCATTACTCTTCCTTACACCTCCCTTACTTTCTCATTGCCACCTCCTTTATTATCTCTTTCGCAGACTAATATAAATTCTTTGTAGCTAGTCTCTTTCTTCTGCAGTTTTTTCCTACATGCTATTTTCAAATTAATAGTCCTAAAATAAAGCTCAAGACATAGCGACCCTATATACAACTGAAGTAAACACTGCCGGGTCCTGTGACATTCTCACAATTATTGTTATGCTTCAGCCCGTTGTTGCAGCCACTGTGTCAGTGTAAGGAGAAAATTAGGAAACACATGTTGGGATTGGATTGAGTATACTTGAATGTCAGTCTAAGAATTTTCTACCTTATTCAAAAACAGTAGGAAGTCACTGAAGATTTTTGAGCTGGGTGACATGACCAATGTCATGTGTTAGAGAGAAAAATCTGACAGCAATACTTGGATTCTTTAGAAAAGAGAGAAACTGGAAACTGGAAGATTATCTAGGAACCCATTAAGTTGTGCACAAAATAATTCATTATTGATTAAAAAAAAAGTAGACTTAGGGTATTTATATTGTTTTGTAAATTAATTTTAAAATTACACCTAAAAGTCATCTCTCAATTAATGAGGTCATGACTATAGGAATTAAAGAAGATGTCTTAAGAAGTAACAAGTTGAAGCATATTTAGTACAAAAATGTGCCTTATGAGGTTGAGAGAGAGAGGGCGCCTGTCAGAATCCTGTGAATACTTGCCTGCTGCACTGAACAATTACCCTCTAGTGAATTGCCTTCAAGCTGTATTTTCAGAAATTATATTCTAGTAGTGGCCAATTTTTCAACCCAAGGGGTGATATTTCTCTCCATAAATTTGATTTCCAGTCAACATTTCTTATATGTAATATGATCTAGGTATTTCACAGTTAAAAATAACCAAGGTTAAAATGTCTCGTAAATACACAGCATCATTAAACATCAGCCACATAAGATGAGGGCTAGGTACTCCACTACTGAAGCTAAGTGTGCTAGACTCCTACTTGTCACTCTTTCTTCTTGGACAATTTCAACAAGTAAACAGTGAAGCCCATTATTTACAGTTGCCACTGTCAGACACTGCCATTCTTATCCCCATTCCAACAGAAGAATCTGCTAGTTATTTCTGTAAGGGAATCGGATTTCTTTTTACAATGTCAAAACAGGCCGCGATTACATTGAGGTTAATTGAACACAGGTAGATGGTGAAGATACGAATGATTAAGTTTAGGTTTATTCCAAACACATGTTTATTTCTTCAGGTTATATCCCTAAATGTCTAATAAACCGGTACATCTGTTTGTTCTCTATATGACAGCTGTTGTTAGCTGCCTTCGATTCCCAGTAGAACTGGTCCATAGGGTTTTCAAGGCTGTGATCTTTCAGAAGCAGATCGCCAGGCGTGTCTTCTGAGGCACCTCTGGGTGAGTTTAAACTGCCAACCTGTCAGGTAGTGGTTGAACATTCCACTGTTTGTACCACCCAGCTGACAGTTAAAAAACAAAACAAACTCATTGCCATTGAGTCAATTCCAACTCATAGCGACCCTATAGGACAGAACAGAACTGTTCCATAGGGTTTCCAAGGAGCCGCTGGTGGTTTTGAACTGCTGACCTTTTGGTTAACAGCCAAACTCTTAACCACTGTACCACCAGGACCCCATTAGTAGAGTTCATATAAATTCAAGTTACATTCTAGCACACAGTTCTGAGGCATAAAAGGGCATTGAAATAGCCTGTGAAGAGGATACAACCTGATTTACAGTAAATAGGTATCTATAGTGATCCACTCTCTTCCTTTTAAATCAAGCCCTTGGGGCAGTCATTCATTCAATTGCCTTCAATCATTGTTTCTCTGCTACAGAAGGAGACTCCATTTAAGTCTTCAACACTAATTTTTTATTTCTTTATTTACAACTTAATATAGAGCATTTAACTTCTTGGTACTGCTTTTAACTCAAATTTTCGTCCAGTATTGAATTCATTTTTCTCCCACAAATTGATCCATCTTCCCCACAACCCTCCAGCCGCTAGGTCACTGGTGATATACTATGTTCTGTGTCTAGACACTTTGAGTCACCTGTTATTCTTTGCTCTTTTTCTCATCACCTATGTCAAGACCATCAAGTTTGGCAAGCTCTTTCTCTGCAGCTGGAGCGCTGCTGGTGCAGTGGTTAAGCGCTCGGCTGCTAACCAAAAGGTCGGCAGTTTGAATCCACCAGCCACCCCTGGGAAACCCTATGGGGCGGTTCTACGCTGTCCTATATATAGGGTCACTATGAGTTGGATGACTCCACAGCAACAGGTTTGCTTCTTTTGGTTTTGCAGATTTCTTTGACTTGCTTCTTCCTTTCAGTTGTAACAATGATTAAACCCATTGCCGCCGATTGGATTCCGACTCATAGTGACCCTATAGGGCAGAGCAGAACTGCCCCACAGGGCTTCCAAGGGTGTAATCTTTATAGAAGGAGACTGCCATGTCTTTCTCCTGCGTAGGTCGGTGGGTTAGAACTGCTGACCTTTCAGTTAGCAGCCCAGAGCTTAAGCACTGCAGCACCAGAGCTCCTTTAACAATGATTACTTCAACTCAGATCTTCCTTCTGTGCAGCTGATTAGCAAAAGCCTTCTAGCAGTTTTCTCAGCCTCCAATTTCTCTCCACCTGTCCACTCTGCTCGCTGGCACAGAGCTAACCTTCCAAGAGAACTACTTTTTCCTATGACTTCTTTGCTCAAGAATCTGACAAAGCGACCATTTGTCCCTGCTTGCCTGTCATCGTCACCCATAAAGCATCCTCTTCTCAAGACAAGGGACTCGCAAGGATCTGTGATGTTAAATGTGCTGTGAGTTAAAACTGATGATTAACTTTCTATTTGAGGGCAAAGAAGGATAATAATATTAATGAACTTTTCCTAATAATCTTTACTGTTTTTAAATCAGTTAATTGTCCTGGTTAACTAAAGTTATTTGCCAAGTAAAAATTGTTTCGACTTAGTAGCACTACCTATCATGCTACCTGGAAATGATTGTCAGGAATGGAAATTCCCCCTTTTCTTATTGGAGAAGAGGCATTTATGTAGGTGGTAATAGAATATTTTTACTCATTTATTTTTTCCTTGAAATCCTTTTTAAATAGGATCTAAATATTGACCTGTTTTTATATCCAAGTTTTATTTTCATCAACCAGGGTGCAGTTTAGGGCTCAGTCCAACCAACATTTTTTTTTTTTTAAACAAAGAGAACATTAATGTACATGTGGTTTATTTATCACCCATATAACTTTTTATGAATTATTCATAACTTTTTAAAATATGAAAGCACTTTATCCATATTAGTACTAACAATCAACCTTTACTAAGCATGTAATTATTTGCAGACATTGCATTCTGTGCTTTACCTATAGTATTTAATTTAAACTTTACCATAACTAGGCAAGGTGTCATTTACTCTATAGATACAGAAACTGGTGCTTGAAGAAGTTAAGTAACTTGCCAAAACACATAGATGAGTAAATTCCCAAAAAAGAATTTTAATATAATTCTCTCTGACTTCAAAGCCCATCAGTATAACCTCTCTGAAATACTATCTTCGTATACTTTCAGTGTTATAACAGTTACCAATAATCAACAACAGGAAACTACATATGTGTTGTTGCATTCCTTGCTAGACATGAACTTCTTGAGGACTTTGATAACTAATCTTTAATTTCAATACACAATCTAAAATCTATCTAGCAACTAGTCAGTAAATATTGTTGAACTGAACTGAGTATTTTTTCTGAATTAGGATATAGAATATCTATTCTTATAGGTAGAGATATAATACCTCACTGTTAAATATATTGTAACTAATATTTATAAAATGTTATCTTTCAAAATATTTGAATCATAGAATATAAAAAACTACATCTCATTTTCTTCATATGTAAAACAAGGATGACACTAATAAAAATGGTCTCCTAATTAAATCAGCTAATATATTTAAAAAAAACTGACATTTTCAATAAATGTTAACTATTATTACTACATATACACGACATACAGCAGTTCTCAAACATTTTGGTCTCATTTTGATCTTTACATCTCAAAGAATTTTGATAGCGTTTGTTTAGCTGGGTTATATTTATTACATTTACCCACATATATTAATATAAATAATAAATTATTATGAAAAGATAACTACATTTTTCAAAGCAAATAAAAATCATTAGAAGGGTGGCCTTGTTTTGTATTTTTTTAAAATCAGTTTCTGCATTCAATCTGTTGTGATATCACATGCTCTATAGCCTCTGGAAAACTTACTGTACACCAGTGAGAGAAAAAGGCAAATTATGTCTTAGCATTATTATGGATGTAGTTTTGAGCTTACAGACTTCCTGAAATGAAATCAACCATTCCGAGGGTTCCCTAGACCATACATTGAGAACCAGCATTTTGTAGAAAAGCTTCTACACATGGGTCAACTCTCTAAGATAAAACTGTAGAGGTTGAACAAATATAATGTTTTGACCACTAATGGTTAGTAGCAAGTTCTGATTATTTCAGTATGTATCTAATTTTGTACTCTCCAACTGATTTGAATATGTAATATTGCTTACTGTGGAAAGAAAAGATGCATTCTCTATCCACTACGACAAGAAAACTCTGAGGTAAGCAACCTTTTTCTCTAACCAACTACTATACCATTCTGGAAAGTTACTCTGCTTTACATCATTGATGTACATAGAACCAACTCTGAAAGCACAGAGTTTAGAAGTATATGGAAGAAAAACAGACTTCTATTCACCTAGTTTTCAAGAGAACACTCTCAGGGGATATATATTCAAATAAATGTTGAAAAAGAAAAAAAAAATTCCATATACAAGTTGTTCCTTGGTATCCGTGGAGGATTGGTTCAGGACTCACCCCCATCCCCCACTGACAAACCAAAATCCGTGGATGCTCAAGTCTCTTATATAAAACAGCATAGTATTTGCCTATAACCTATGAACATCCTCCCATATACTTTAAATCACCTCTAGATTATTTATAATACCTAATGCAAGGTAGATGTTATTTAAATAGTTGTTACACTGTATTGTTTAGGGAATAACGACAAGATGCAAAGCGAACAATGCTCAAACAAGGAGTGCTGGAGAGAGGCGGAGGACCTGTGCAATGGTGGGAGGCTACAGCAGGGGGTGCCTACACAGCACTTCATTCTCCTGGACTCAGCATAGTGCTCGGCGCGCGGACAGTTCAAGTTTTGCTCTTGGGAAATTTTATTTTCCTTGAATATCTTTGATCGGTAGTTGGTTGAATCCACAAATGTGGAACCCGCCGATATGGAGGGCCAGCAGTAGTGTGTTGTTTAGATATTTGGATAACAGTGTTTTGAATATTTTAGATTTAAAAAACTGATGACACAATGTAAAACAGACTAAAAGATATTTTAATCAGCAAAGAAATTGTTCCAGGGAATTATTTTTAAGTTATGTTAAAAGTAAAATATTTTGCTGTCTTATCTACCAAGCTCAGGATGAATTTGCTTATTTTTCAAAATTCTTTTCTATTAAATTTAGAGTACCATGACATTCCATAGAACAAGGAAAGCGCCTCTTTTTTTAAAACTTTGAATATAGGAATTGTGAATTTTTTAGTGAAAAAAAACCCATGTTTTTAATTTAAACAAAAGGGACACATTAGCATATCTGACCAGTTTATTTAAGAAAAGAAAAAGGGGTGAGGGGAACTGGCAACATAGCCTAATGCAAAGCTCCTAAAAAAGGATTGAGCACAGTAGTAATAGTAATGCTAATGATACTTATTAAGCACTTACTGTGTGCCAGACACTCTGCTAAAAACTTTACACATATTAACCAATGTGTTTCTCACAAAAACTCTTTGTGGTAAATATTAATAAGCTCACTGTGCAGATGCATAACTGAGGCACAAAGAGGTTAAGTAACTTGTCCAAAGTCACAGAGATCGTTAGTTTGGAGTCAGGGTTTGATCCCAGACAGCCTCTAACTTGAGAACCTGGGCCTTTACAATCACACCTTATTGCTATATTCAGTAAATATCTGTTGCAAGACTGAATACATAAATGAGTGGATTATGTTAAGGTCATTTTCCCTAAAATTTTAATTTAAACCTGTTTTCTTTGTATAATTTATAAAACACTTGACTCATTAGTAGAATAGTAATTAGAATTGACCAACAAGAAAAAGACAAAAATGGAATTCTAAATGCAGCATAACCAGTGGCTAAATACATGAACTTAGAGCCAGAAAATAATGCTATATTTCTAATTAGCTATATGTTTATGACACCACTTTACACATAATTTCATTTTAAATTCCCCAAACTTTTGTCTCATTTCCCTACATTGCTCAATACATAGCTTGTATGGCAAGGGTTGTCTTGCTCACATGAGTATTTTTAATAAGTTGATTAGTAGTTTAACAGGATTGTTTATTCCTGTTCCCGGTTAAGTTGAACAGTTCTGCATTCACTGAATTTTCAAAAAAAAAAAAAAGTGTCTTTATTGTTCGCTAGACAGCTCCACTTGAATTTCTCACTGAAAGCTTTTTTTCCCCAACATTTCCAAAGCTGAATTAATCATTTTGCTCACTGACTTGTTCCTCCTTCTCTATGCCAGTCTCTAAGAATAGTGCCAACTTCAAAAGAGTTAGCCCTGCCAGAAACCTGGGAGTCTTCTGAGACATGTTTCTACCACCTCACTGTCTCAACCAGCTAGGTGCCAAGTCTTCAATTCTACCTGTTAAATCACTGTAAATATGTCGTCTCCATTCCCACTGCCTTGACCTTAGTTCAGACTCACGTCATTTTGCTCTGTGTTACTCCAGCATTCTCTTAGCTGCCACCCTCCTCTTCAATCTGGCTGCCCTTCAGTGCTTCTCCCGGTTGAGGCTGTCCTCACCAGAGATGATCTTTCCAAGTTATAAATCTGATCATGTCCCGCCTTGTTTAAAATCTTCAGTGACTATCCATTTTCATTAGGTAAAATTAAGAGGGCTTAACATGATGTACAATGCCAAATGCAATCTGCTCCAGCCTACCTTTCTCTTTTCAGTTTTAGCCAATTTCCTCTCCTCTCCCAAACTTTTAAACTCTTTTCTAGCTATTCTGCAGCTTTTGGCTCTGTGCATATTTCAGCTCCTCTATCAGTGCAATATGACACATGTATTGAGTGAGATCACTGATTCTAGAGTCGACATGCCTGAATTTAAATTATAGGCCTGTGACTTCCTGACTCTGCAGTTTCGCACAAAATTACTTAACTTCCTTCTTTTTGTATGTCTGGAATTTTGTCATTCAGCTTCTTAACTTACTCACTGTTTGCAACACATCCTCCCTCATTCAGGAGCTTTCTCTAACCCTTCCATCCTGCTGCCTTTGCTCTTCCTTTAGGCTGATATTTAAAAAACAAACAATTGCTGTAAAGTGGATTCCAAGTCATTGTGACCCATAACCCCATGTGTTACAGAGTAGAGCTGCACCATAGGGTTTTCTTGGTTGTGATCTTTATGGAAGCAAACCATCAAGCCTTTCCTCCACAGCACCACTGGGTGAGTTTGAACCACCAACCTTTAAGTTAATAGTTGAGCATAAATCATTTGTCCTACCCAGGCTGCCATTAGGTACTATATATCCCTATAGCAGGCAGTGCTTATATTAACATAGGGCTCATTGCTCTGTTTACTTATCTGTCTTCTCCATTCTATAGAAGGGATGGTAACATATTTGTCTTTGTATCTCCAGTACCTAGCGCCATTCCTGACACTTAGGTGGTTGCTCCATAATTAGATTCTTAATGAAAGTCAACAGTGTAAAGAAAATAAAATAAACACTGCTTTCTTTTTTTTTTTTTGCTATGCTTCAAAAAAGAAAAACAAACCTTAATATTGTACAGCTAGTAATATGTTTTTTACTAGCCTAATTAGTGACTGTAACTTTGAACTGTTACTAACAGGTAAAAAATATTACTCTGAAACAGCAGATTAAAGACCAAAAGCTGAAAAATAATAATGTAGAATCTCATTTCTAAGTTCAAGTGAAATTATTGGAATTGCTGAATATTTAATGCAATACATTCCCCTCCCTTAACAGCATTTTCAAGGGTTCATTCACCAATTAATCTTGAAAGGAAAGAATTCTGGCATGATTTAAAATGTTTGAAACAGCATTTATTTATGCATAATATAATTTGGCTGCAATGGTTAGAGAGTTCTGTGAAAATTTCAACCCTCTGTAATAAGGAGCCCTGGTGGTGCAGTGGTTAAGCACTCAGCTGCTAACGGAAAGATCAGCGGTTCCAACTCACCTGCTCCACAGGAGAAAGATGTGGCAGTCTGCTTCCGTATAGATTATAACTTAGAAAACTCTACGGGGCAATTGTACTCCGTCCTTTACGGTCGCTATGAGTTGGAATCGACTCTCCAACAACGGGTTTGTTTTTTGATCTGCACAATATGACATGGACACTAAGAGCACCAGTTCTAGAGTCAGCCTTCCCATGATTTAAATTATATTTCTTTGATTTCCTAAATGCATTTTTAAAAAAATTACTTAACCTCATTGAGCCTCAGTTTCTTCAGCTGTAAAAAATGTATTTGACCCGTTGTTCTAGCTCTTAGGTTGTTGTGAGAATGCAATATAAAGCATGAATACACCTAAAAGCATTGCTGGACATAGTAAGGCTAAATAAATGAGTCTAATTGCTGTTATTACTGTTATCATTTTATTTCAACCTTAATATTATATCTAAAATTAACATTCTTTGGGAACATTTCCCACTGAATTCCACTTTATTTATGACCCACAAGTGTCTGGAGCCCTTCTGAGCTACAGCATCACCAGCCATGTCTTAAGAGGCAAGGGAGTATTTTGGAGCATCTGGCTCTTCAAAACCAGCTGGCCTGACTCATAAACCCTACCTCCTATCGTCCAAATTTCCAAAGTCAGCATGAATCTCGTAGAGGATTCAAGGAGAAGACAGTGCTGGCACTAAAAAAGCAACAGCTCATGATTCTACAGGTCACAAGTCATTGTCCTTCTCAAGATGGTAAACCCTTGATTTAACAATAACTGCTTTTGCTTAAATTACTCCACCAAGACATCCAGACATGAGTTCTGTACTTAATACTGGTGTAAAAGGATATGGTTAACAATGCCTGCACAAGGAATGAGTTGACTTATTTTGGGATAAGGACATACAAACAGTCTGGCTAAAGGCCAGAATGGAATACTGATGAGGTCTGTCAGCCAAGCACATTGCAACTGGGGTCACACATGACTCTTGATTCCCGATAAGTGGTATCAGAGTCCAAGATGAGGACTAAAAAAACACTGGATACAGGATGACATTTTGTTATTCTAGAACGGCACCTCTTTTATGGTACAGTTCATATTTTACTTCTATTAAACTATTTGTGTAACTGTTTTTTCCCTTCTACTTGATTTTGAGAACTATAAAAAGAGGTTTTATGCCCAATGCTGCTATGTACACATGGACCAACAAAGACTATTTTTCAAAGAAAGACAAATATATCCACTACTAATATAAAATCCTCACTCCAACCCATCCTTAAAATAGAATGTTAAATTTGGATATGTTCTTAGATACTAGACACCGAGCAGAGTAAATATGAAATCAGCTTGATAATCAAGATAGGTAGAGCAGTTTGAATAATAAGATTGTCCCCTTTTATATTTCATATTTAACTAAGAGGAGGAAGAAGTTAAAAGTAATGTTTTGAGGCAATTGTCACTCGTTTTTAGTATTTAATCAGAGTAGGGGAAAATAATCTCTTGAAAGCATTTGTAAGTGATAATAAGTGTCTCTAAAACACCATTTAAGATATTAGAGGGGATGGGATGAGGTCAAAATGAGATAAAACTGGCAGGATAGAAACTCATCTGCTGATAACTCAATGCAGGCTGAGGAGTACATGTGAAAAACCGGGTAGGTCAAATACCCGACATCATTTTTTTGTTTTTTTGTAGCCTTGATTGTCTCCAGAGAAGAAATGAAAGAGGAGTAAAATGTGTGAAAGAATGTAATGAGGTCTATAAAATCCCTGAAGAGTAACTGGGCTTATAATCTAAATTAGATTAACCAGGTCTACACTCAATGGAGGATTCAATTAGGCAAGGTCAATTATAACAACTGTACATTTTCAACAAGTTAAAAAAGAGGGACAAAAGTGTATTACATCTACAAAACATGTAACCAAAATTAATTCATATTTTATGACAAGATTCCTAGGGACAGTAAAAGTATGACAACAGTAAAGAATTAATTTGGGATTTCATAGATGCTGTTTTTATAAATGTACCTAAGTTTTTAATAGATGTTTAGCCATATAGAAATATGGAGCTAAATTATAAGTAATTCGTTCAGCTCAGAATAGATAGATAAGGGAGCTGACCAATTGTTTTGCTTGGTTAATCACATTTTTAGCTTTACTGAAAAGAATTAATGGGAATTACACCCTTCTCACAGGCAGAAAATACTCTTTCATTTTATTTCTTATTCACTATATGAGTGATAATATCTAAAAATAGTTGGAGGCTTCTGCTCTTTTTAGAGAAGCCTGGTATACATGTTCAGTCGCATGTGAACTTTTTTTAACTGAATCCTCTATTCCAAACGAGATTTTGACAAACTATTCAATATTTATATTAATTTGTGAGAAAAAAATATTCAAGATTTTATCTTTTAAGAAAAAGAGAGAGAAAATAAAGAAAAGGAGAGAAAGTAGAGAAAGAACTACAAAAGTTAATATAGAGATTTTTAATTGTTTTAATGTGTCTTCTATAGGAAAAAATAGGGAATAGTATTAGATTAGTTGAAGAACAGAAAATTGACAGAAAAATGGATAAATCTTAAGTTGTCTTTATGTATTGATTTGTAAATCTGGGGTCTTTGAGTAATGTCTATATTAATTGCATTATTAAGCTAAATTACATATATATTTACATATATCAATTAAAGCTTTACAAAGTCTGGTACTTTGGCTGTTGACTTTTGTGGGGTAAAGGACCTAGTTTTACCTTAAGTAAGGTGGTCTTTGTCCTTGGCTCCAGAGAGATAACCCTTGGAGTAATTGGGGAGACTTGGTCTGGGACTTCCAGGCCACACCTGAGAACTTCTGCTGGCAGATGGGGGCTGGACAGACCAGAAAAGACTCACTTGGAAGGCTGATGTCAGTTAGCCTCAGGAAGCATGGTTTAGCCTAGCATGTAGGACTGGCCAATAAAACCCAAAACACTAAGGCTCAGGGAGCTTCCTGGTTGGCAAGAACATTTGCTCTCAGGAGGGTAGCACATCCCTTGGGATATGGAAGTTTCAAGTTGGAAACCCTCCCAGACCTCTCCCTATGCATCTGTTTGTATCCTTTTTGATTATAATAAATTTATAGTTGTAAGTAAGGAGCCCTGCTGGTGCAGTGGTTAAGTGCTCAACTGCTAACCGAAAGGTCAGCAGTTTGAGCCCACCAGCTGCTCTGTGGGAGAAAGATGTGGCAATCTGCTTCCATAAAGATCACAGCATTGGAAATCCTATGGAATGGTTCGTCTCTGTCCTATAGGGTTGATATGAGTCGGAATCGACTGGATAGCAATGGGTTTGGTTTGGTTGTTTTTTTGTTTTTTGGTAGTTTTAAGTATGGTATGCTCTCTGTGAATACTGTGAGTCATTTCAGTAAATTATCCTAAAGAGGCAGTGAGAATCAGCAGATCAGAAAGTAAGGTGTCATGTGGATTCTGAGCTTGTGGCCAGCATTCTGAAGAGGGAGTGACCAGCCGGTCAGAAGGCTGGAGTGTAGTGTAGACTTCCCAAACTTGTGGCTGGCATCTGTCTATTTGGCAATATGAAGGACAGTGCCTTTTTAACTTCTGAGCTCCAATCTAGCTCCAGGTAGCTAAGGTCAGTAAGACAGAGAGCTTCCACAGAGGAGGCTGGCGATAAGGATGGAGAAATGAGAATGTGAAGACTGGATTAATTTCCACATTTTGGGGATTGGATTCATGCTGATCCTTACTGTGCAACTTTCCATCTTTGGAAATTAAGAGCCCAAATCTTCCTGTTGTGTACAAATCTCATAAATAAGAAGTTAAAAAATATATAAAAAAAAGGTATAAATGTATAGAAACAAGCTTATGCTCTCTTCAAACAGAAATTGAAAACCTTTTTACCACCAGGTACCGAATATGGAGATTATCGAACAATATCATTAATATAACACACAAGTAAAATTTTGCTAAAGATTATTCAAAAGGTGCTACAGCAGTACACTGACAGGAAACTGCCAGAAAATCAAGCTAGATTCAGAAGAGGACATAGAATAAGGGATATCATTGCTGATCTCAGATAGATCCTGGCTGAAAGCAGAGAATACCAGAAAGATGTTTACCTGTGTTTTATTGACTATGCTAAGGCATTCGACTGTGTGGATCATAACAAATTATGGACAACGTTGCAAAGAATGGGAATTCCAGAACACTTAATTGTGCTCATGAGGAACCTGTACATAGATGAAGAGGCATTTGTTGGAACAGAACAAGGGGTTACTGCACAGTTTAAAGTCAGGAAAGGTGTGCATCAGGACTGTAACCTTTCACCATACTTATTCAATCTGTATGCTGAGCAAATAATCCAAGAAGCTGGACTATATGAAGAAGAATGGAGAATCAGGATTGGAGGAAGATTCATTAACAACCTGTGATATGCAGATGACACAACCTTGCTTGCTGAAAGTAAAGAGGAGTTGAAGCACTTACTGATGAAGATCAAAGACTACAGCCTTCAGTATGGCTTACTCCTCAACATAAAGAAAACAAAAAACCTCACAACTGGAGCAATAAGCAACTTCATGATAAACGGAGAGAAGACTGAGGTTGTCAAGGATTTCATTTTACTTGGATCCATAATCAACACCCATGGAAGTAGCAGTTAAGAAATCAAAAGACATTGTGTTGGGCAAATCTGCTGCAAAAGACCTCTTTAAAGTGTTAAAAAGCAAAGATGTCACTTTAAGGATGAAGGTGACCCTGACCCAAATCATGGTGGTTTCAATCACCTCATATGCATGTGAAAGCTGGACAGTGAATAAGGAAGACAGAAGAAGAATTGACACTTTTGAATTGTGGTGCTGCTGAAGAATATACCATGGACTGCCAGAAGAATGAACAAATCTGTCTTTGAAGAAGTACAACCCGAATGTTCCTTAGAAGTAAGGCTGGCGAAACTACGTCTCACATACTTTGGACATGTTATCAGGAGGATCATGCTCGGTAAAGTAGAGGGTCAGCGAAAAGAGAGGAAGACCGACCCTCACAAGATGGATTGACACAGTGGCTGCAACAATGGGGCTCAAGTATAACGATTGTGAGGGTGGCACAGGACCAGGCAGTGTTTCTTTGTGTTGTATATAGGGTCACTATGAGTCGGAACCAACTCGATGGCACCTAACAACAATTGCTTAAAAATTCATGCATATGTATAAGACTGGATTATGTAGATTGTTGTATCTCTTTGACATTAAGATTATAGAATTTTTTGATCCCTTTGCCACTTAGAAAACATTTTAAACACTTTCATATAACATGGAACAGTATATTTCAAACTTTTATGAATGTGACCTAGAATAAAAAATATAATGAACATTGCAGCCCAGTGCATACATTATTTAAGTTTTATGAAACAATATATGTCCTTACCAAGTGTGAAGTATTATGACTTTTTCAAGTCTATATATTCTATTCTAATCTAAGGTATGCATTTTTTTAAAAAAATGAATAAATTATTTTATAACCCAATTAAAGGCTTATGAACTCAATGGAGTCTGAAGTCCATTTATGAAGGCCATATATTCTCTCTGTAAATGCAAAGATCTAGAAAAGTCTAAGAATGTAACACTCAGGATATGAATTAAATGCTGAATTCAAATACAACCTTCAGGCACTGTGCAATAGACCAATGTTAGTTATAAACATAAAAGCAATTTAAAGATATTTTATCTTTTCCATATCTAACAAGTATTTATGTATGCTTACTATGTGTGAGGCACTGTACTATGTACTTTGTAGATACTGTTATTTCACTTAATTTTTCCTTCAAACTCATGATGTTCCCACTTCAAGGATGAGGAAACTGAGGTGCTGTGGTAAAATGAGTTCTTTTTTGTGGCCCTTTGCCTTCTTTCTTTGGAAAAACAGCTTGAGAGATTTTTCCCCTAAGCCCTGAGGAGTTACCCTTTACCCTAGTTTTCTACCCTAGAGGTTTTGTTACTTTTGTCTAGGATGATTGATATTTGCTTGTTAAGTTGCAGACAACTTGGTTTGATACATTTTGTTTGCTCCTAGGCTGCAGTCCGCCCTGTGATTGGTATGCACTTGGTGAGTTGTGTCCCAGCCATGTTTACTATGCAAATGAAGTATCTGTGGCATAGTGTGAGGGATGATTGGTCAGTTCCTGGCCCTAGTGGGAGTGCCGTGCCTTGAAATTGACAAGCAATTTGTGTATTTAAGCAGGCAGCCCCACAGAGTTTTGTCAGACAGAAGCAAAAAGAGAAGCATCAAGAAGCAGAAGGAAGAAAGCAGAAAGAAGAAGCAGAGAATGAAAGGAGACAAGGAACCTCCTGTAAGAGCTGTAACACTGTTCAAGGGCTGTAGCACTGAAGACAGTGAGAGGCCCAAAAAGAGCCCAGCAGCAGAGCCTGCAGCTACAGGCCTGGAAGGGACCAAGTGGCAGAGCCAGCAGTGATAGGCAGCAGGGCCAAGAGGAGCCCGTCCTGAGGGTTCCTAGAGGAGACTGTCTGAGGGGGCTGAGTGGAACCTGTCCTGAGGGGGCCAAGGGAAGACTCTCCTAAGGGGGCCGAGAGGGGGTTGTCCTGAGGGGGCCAAGAGGGGCCTGTCCTCAGGGACTGACAGGAGCCTCCTCAGGGACTGACAGGAGCTGAGAGAGCTCTCCTGCACTGAAGAAGGAAGACTGCCTACATTCTTCTTGATCCTGATTCCTGAGTTGTAGTCTGTTCCTTAATAAACCACTTAACTGTAAGTATGGTCTGTGAGTTCTGGGTGGCAATTGCAATGGATTATCAAACCCAGCAGAGAAGTAATGAGTGCTGTGTGAGGAATGGCTGGCGTCAGAATTGGGGAAAAGGTTGGAGAGTGGAGGTAGGTGTGACCTCCACCTCAAAGGAATCAGCTTTAGGCTGATCCTGGTCATTATCCCCCCTGAAGTTAGACAGGTTCTGACTCTACTACCACTATTACTACTCCCACCATTTCACAGGTACACAGAGGTTCCCACCCCAAGAGCTATCTGTCTATTAATGGAGGCCAAGTTTGGGAGTAGAGTATTAGCAACGGAGGCGCCTAGTGGTGAATACTGAAGACTCAGTTGCAAAAGAACATCAGATAAGGCCCAGGAAATCTAGACACTGGTTAATGCCTTCTACTGATTTCAGGGATTGGGCTGTGGCTTAGGCAATATGGGTTTAAAATGCTACTATGTGCCCTTTGGAAAGCTTATTTGACCTCTGACTCTTTACTTGTAAAAGAGCATAATGACACCAACTTGATGTTATTGAGATGTCATAATGAGAAAATTTATGCTAAGTGCCAGTAAAGTATCTGGTACATAGAAAAAACATTACAAATGGTTTTATATTATTATTTACTTTTGTTTTATTCTTGCTGGTGTCAATTTTCTAGTTTGTGGTGCTTCCTCCTGCCCAGACAAAGACTGAGATCAAATTGTGAAATGAAATTAGATCTACAGGGAGAGATTAAGTGGCCCTAGTTTTAAAGGAACAGGAAGCAGATTAACTGCATACATATATACCTTACAATGACTAATTATATTTGTCAGTTGATAAAAATTTTTAAATTTTTATTTCTCATCACATATTTGCTTCCATCTGTTTTTGAGAATGCTATTAAAAATGCTTGGCAAGGAAGAAGGGTGAAGATTATGTGATTGACATCTCCAAGGACTGAAAGGGGAAAAAAGGGGGCTAAACTGGTCTATTTAGTTAAAACCGTCAGATTGAAAATATTTCATGATATAAAGTCTCAGTATTTCTTTTCTTTTTAAAAGATTAATCAAATATTCCCTAGTGGATATATCCCCAAAAAATGTGTTTGCTTGGTATTTATGTCAAGAAGGATGGCATAGTCACATTTGTACTTAGAAAATCATTGTGATTTCTTTTCTATTTTGACAATCCTCAAAAACTGATGGGAACTGAAGAAATTGTACCTTTAGATTAGAGCCAGAGGAGTGAAAATATAAGACAGAGTTTTTCTGAAAACTATTTATTCTATTTCTTCACCAAGGGACTAAAGGTTTGATTAAGAAATATGCTCACCAAGTGGGATTTATATCGGGTATGCAGGGATGGTTCAACATTAGAAAAACAATCAATATAATCCATCACATAAATAAAACAAAAGACAAGAACCACATGATCTTATCAATTGATGCAGAAAAGGCATTTGACAAAGTCCAACACCCATTCATGATAGAAGGGAAATTCCTCAATATAATTTAATTAAGGGCATTTATATAAAGCCAAAGCCAATATCATCCTAAATGGAGAGACTTTGAAAGCATTCCCCTTGGGAACGGGAACCAGACAAGGATGCCCTTTATCATCACTCTTATTCGACATTGTGCTGGAGGTCCTAGTCAGAGTAATTAGGCTAGAAAAAGAAATAAAGGGCATCCAAATTTGTAAAGAAGAAGTCAAAGTGTCTCTTTTTGCAGATGATATGATCTTACACACAGAAAACCCCAAAGAATCCATAAGAAAACTATTGGAACTAATATAAGATTTCCGCAAAGTTTCAGGATACAAGATAAACATACAAAAATCAATTGTATTCCTTTACACCAACAAAGGGAACCTCGAAGAGGAAATCATCAAATCAATACTATTTACGATAGCCCCCAAGAAGATAAAATACTTAGGGATAAATCTAACCAGAGATGTAAAAGACCTATACGATGAAAACTACAAGACACTACAGCAAGAAACTAAAAGAGACCTACATAAGTGGAAAAACGTACCTTGCTCATGGATAGGAACACTCAGCATTGTGAAAATGTCAATTCTACCCAAAGCGATCTAAAAGTACAATGCAATTCTGATCCAAATTCCAACAGGATTTTTTAAAGAGATGGAGAAACAAATTACCAACTTCACATGGAAAGGGAAGAGGCCCCGGATAAGTAAACCATTACTCAAGAAGAAGAACAAAGTGGGAGGTCTCACACTACCTGATTTTAGAACCTCTTATACCTCCATGGTAGTCAGAACAGACTGATACTGGTACAACAACAGACACATAGACTAATGGAACAGAATTGAGAATCCATACATAAATTCATCCACCTATGAGCAGCTGATATTTGACAAAGTCCCAAAGTCCGTTTTAATTGGGGAAAAGACAGTCTTTTTAACTGGGTATCTATCTGCAAAAAACTGAAACAAGACCCATACCTCACACCATGCACAAAAACTAACTCAAATGGATCAAAGACTTAAATATAAAATCGAAAACATTAAAGATCATGGAAGAAATATGCTCACATCTCTTTCTAAGCAGAAAAGCACTAGAAACGAATAAGAAAAAAATCAATAACTTTGAAAACATAATTAAAATATTCTCTAAGGAGTAACCATGAAATTAAAGACAAGTAATGTTCTGGGAAAATATTTGCAACAAGTATACTAAATGAGTTACAACATTATCTACATACAAATTCTTAGAGACAAAACAGAAAAATTCTAACACCTCAACATAAAAATTTGACAAAGGATATGAACAGATAAGACACTAATGTAGAAATGAAGAAAGCTGAGTTTTAACTTCAGTCTCACTCAAATTAAAAGTGAACAAGCAAGTTGCCACTGTTCACCAAACTTGCAATTTAAGAAAAATATGTATTTGAAAAGGTATGTGGTATTGGAGTAATAAGAGCAGTAATAAGACACACATGCCCATACACTACTACCATGGGTGTTTCAGAGGGACCATTTGAAATGTATCTCAAAAATCTGTAAAAGTTTGTAGGATCACATACACTCACTCACACACACACACACAAAGACACAAAGAATTTTTGTTAAATTCCTTCATTCATTCCTTTATCAGGCATTGATTAAATCCTTTTTCTCTGCTGTGTTCTACACAAAAGTTTGGAAACCACTTTAATTTGTGCTTAAATTTTTAAAAAAATTAATTAAATTCTGTCAAAAAATAAGTAACACTTCCATCTAGAAAGAAAAAAAAAATGTAATGCCAAGAATTTTTTAATATCTTAATCCCACTGAGACATTCTGGGGTCTCATGGACAATGTCATACAGAGGGTCATATGACATGACATGCATATAATTAATTTTCATTTCCTGTGTATAATATAGGTGGGCAGATGGTGCAGAGGTTAAGAGCTTGGCTGCTAACCAAAAGGTCAGCAGTTCGAATCCACTAGCTGCTCCTTGGAAACCCTATGAGGCAGTTCTACTCTGTTCTATAGGGTCGCATGGGTTTTGGCTTGGGTGAGGTAATATATGGTACACTAAAAAGTAAACTTTGACACACTGAAACCACTAGAGTAGTCAGAAATTAAATACCGAGTTAATCATTTGTTGAACACCTATGTTACTTAAAAATACAAAAGCCAGAAGTGTGCCTGCATAGCATGGCTTACTCTCGTGCAGTCAGAGAAGTTTATCCCTCTCCAACCTGGGCCCCAGAATAAGTGCTCATGGGTTACAGACTACACACAGAGGTGTGAGAAACAAATGTTCCTTGTATGCCACTGAAATTCATATTGGATGATTCCATTTACTTGAAATTTCTAGGAAAAAAAAATTGTAAAGACAGAAAGCAGACCAGTGGTTGCTGGGGCAGAGGTAGGTTTGGAGTTAACTGCGAACGGACACAGGGAAACGTTCAGAAGGGTAAAGGTATTTGCAAACTGAATTGTGTTGCATAAATTTACTATAACTCACAGAACTAAAAACTTAAAATGAGTTAATTTATTGCTATGTAAATTATGCCTCAATAAAGCTTTTTAAAAAGTGAGTTTTACAAATTTATATTTGCTGTATTTATTGATTTATTTGACTTATTTCTGTGACATTATTCTGTGTTATATATTTATCAAGCTTTTTATTTTCTTTTATACTGAATAGATCAACCTATCTTTGCCTGGTAATAACATAATTCGGTACCTAAACGATTGAAATACATAAAATTTCATATTTTTCCTATAAATAAAAACTTCTTATCAAAATATACTTCTTGACTTTTGAAGACAGTCAATAACCATTTTATGCATTTACTTCCCATTGATCTACATATAAACACAGTCACTTTACCCTCAGTCATGTTTGAATTGTATTGCAAAATCCAGATTATTATGGAAACAGCTTTTAAAAACACGGTTTATTTAGACAACAGTGTATTTTTGTAAAATCTTCCCTCACTCACATGTTCTGCACAATTGTCATGGTATTCAAATTTCTTTTCTCTGACCTGGCATCTCTCAGGTCAAGTTTAAGGAAAGGTCCAACAGTCAGTAAGATAAAAATTGGATATAGGGACTCAGGCAGACATGGCTGTGGCAGTATGCTTGTCCGTTTTCCCATTCTTGCCTATTCTGTGATATTCTTTGGACTTGGGCAGACATGGCTGTGGCAGCATGCTTGTCCCCTTCCCACTTTTGTCCTTTTGAATATATGCCAAATAAAACTTTCTTTTTACTTTACTAAACTTTGTGATGTTTTTCCCCTACAACAGTTAATGGCGCTGTGAGCGGAATCTGAAGCTACGAATCCAGTCAACTTCGAAGAGACCTGGACTGCGGAGCAGAAGGCGGCAAAAAAAGGTCCTATCTTCTGGACCCACGTGTTCCCACTCCATGTCCCTTGGACACTGACTGGGTGAGTGCTCTCAGAAAACGAACCTTTGCTTACTTTTTGTTGTTCTCTTTCTCATGTTTTCTTAAGTTTTGTTTGGCATATTTGTTTATAAAACCGGTTGATTGATTAGGGAGAATCTGTCTTAGATTTTTGCTTGATCGTTTGGTTAAGAGAGACATTTAGTAACTCTTTAAGTTAACTGCGGTTTAGGCCTGGATTCGGGTGTTTGAAGAGGTAATTCTATTTTCAAAGAGCTGTGAGTCACTATAAGCTGCAAAATTCGGACCTTTTTGTGGCTCAGAGAAAAACTGGAAAATACTGTTCTGTTTTGCCAAATTCTCAGGGGGAGGTGGCAGCTCCTGACCTGTGTTTTGATATTTAAGGGAGAAGTGGTAGTTCTGTACCTGTTTTTTCTATTGAATTGAGTCGATCTTACCAAAAATCGCTATATACACTTTTAGAAACTAGGATCTCCATATCCTTGTTTTGTGTGGTATTATCTGGTGAGTTTATGTGGTCTTTCTGTCTCCTTTTGTTCTAAGAGCTTGCTTCTGGTCTAGAGCACTGTGTCTAAGTTTGTCTTGTATTAGATTGGAGGCTATGGCTAAGAATTGCTGTTTTTTGTAAGGCTAGTCATAGAACCTCAGTTCCTTCTTCGTCCAGAAAAAACTGCATCTTATGTCTGTCTTGTGATTTAGATTTTTAATAGCTACTTGGAGAAACTTTGATATAAATTGGTCTATTTGAAAAGTACACTAAGATCTTTATGTTTTATACTATGTCAATCTTGAAAGTGAAAACTTTTTAAGTAACTTAAGCTAGATATTATATGAAATGTGTTTTAAGGAAAAAGGATAGTTTTGTCTTAAAGTAGCAGTTCCAGACCAGTAAAAAAGAAAGAAATTAGCTATCTTTTGTCTTTCAAAAATGCCTCCATCAATTTAAACATATGTAAATGTCTTCCATGAGTCAAGAGAGTGAGGGCGGGGCACGATCAGGCCTCCCCACCTCCCAGTCTCCAAGGTCCTGTAGCTCCAGGGATGCTTTTGAAAGACTCCTTTCCAGCTAGGTGAGACTCTTTTAAGACAAAAGATAAGAAAAATTGCTGCTTTACTATAGTTATCAGAAATTGGGTAGATCTTAATCATAGAACTGTAAACAAGTTATCTCTATTACAGGTGAACTTGAAGAAGTAAAAAAAAAAAATAGAAATCACAATGACACACACCTGAAGTGGCCTGGAAAAATGTTTCCAGCAGTACCAAACACTTAAGGTTATATCTATATCAATGACTTGGTCAAGTGAGCAGAGACTTTGTGATTTCCAAAGCCAGTTGATAAAACCTTTAAGGGCTAAAATTAGATTGGGGAAAATATGAGAAGCAGTAAAAGTTGAATGAAATCTTAGAATGTTTATATACTTTTCTTTCAACAACAGTGATGTTTTGTGGTATACAGGCTTAAAATAATTCCAAAGGTATTTTAGGTAGCTTACTGATGTTATTAAATTAATAGAATTTGTCATAATTTAAGTTCATTCACTTTGACTTTTTATGCCACAAGAGGATATATAGATATATATATTTAAGTCTGCAAATAAGTGTTCATTTTTGCCATTTAAAGGGATACACTGTAAGAGATATACAACAAAGGCAACCTTTAAGAGGTTTATTGAACAAGAAATTTATTTGATATCGTCAAGTTTCATCTGCCTGACTAAAGTTTAATGGTTTAATTTATGAGATTTTTAGGAGTTTCAATATTAAGTAGCATATAAAACAAAGAATTGGGTTTCTCGCAGTTAAAATAACAAAATTTTCTTTAATTTCTGAGTTAAAGGGTTAATTTATTCTTTGTGCAATCTGCCTGGAAGACAAAGGTTTGGCCTCTGAATAGAATAAGATTCCTGAGTCTGAATACTAAGCCTCATGGCTTTTAGAAAAGAAAGCTAAGGGTTTTACTTTAAGATCTTTGGTTAAACAACTTAAGTATTGTTTCACAGTGACCTATATTATTATCTCTTTATTGCTAACTTGGCCGCAACTTTATCTTTTAAATCTAGCATTACCAAAGCCAATGGTTTGATTAGAGAATTCACATCATTTACCTCTAAAGTTTTTTTTATTACTATTCAGGTATTTAGAGATTTGATAATCTTGGTATATTTTTGGTATATCCTGACTATATAGTATTTTGTCTCAAAATTATTATGCATTATATCTGAAGCTCTTTGAATATGGTTAATGGCTATATTTAGAAATATTTTTATCCAAAGTTTTTTTTAACTGATTTTATTTGGCCTTTATGTTGGGCTTGAAATTAATTTCTATCAGGTCTTCCACTATTAAGAATATTATGTTTATCAATTAATCCTGGCCATATTAAGTTTTGTCATCTGCAAGTAAGTTTTTACTTTGCTGATTTGCTGAAAAAGTTTGACCAAAATATCTCAACAAAAAGATGGACTATATTGGACTTGCTAAAAAGACTGTGACTAGACTGAATAAAATTTGCAGAGCTCCTATGCAGAAGCTGGTGAGTTTGCAGACCGCGGCTGATCCAGAATCACGTGGAACAGAAATTAACTACATAAGACTGAGTAAACTAAAGGAAACTATGGTTTTTTTAATATTGCTGATATTTTAAGGTCTTAATTTCTGGATATAAGAAATCATTCTCCTTTCTCCTAAATTATCTAACTAATGGGTTTAGATATGGTAACTCTTGAATTAGGAGTTCCTGTTGGTAAACTTAGCCAAGTTGTAGATATCATAACCAGAGAACTGTCTGCAATTTGAGCTGTGATTTTACAAAATAGAACAGTATTAGATTTCCTGTTAGTCTCTTAAGAAAGTTTGTGCCTCAGTAGATAAATGTTGCTGTATTTATATTAATACTCAATCTCAGGTTTTGCAGAATGTAGTTGCTATTGAGGCACAAGAAAAGCAGTTACTGATGCTGCTTATGTAGAGACAAACACCTCATGAGATTTGTTTCCTTGGTTTAAAGACCTTAGGGTCATGGTTTCATTGGTTATTTCAGGCAAGTGGCCTAATACAATTGTTAGTGTTTCTGTTTTATTTCCTAGTTTGCTGTATGGTGCCTAGGATCTTAAAAACCAGATGATGTCCAATTACCATTTGTTGAGCATTTTTGATAAAACATTCTATAACAAGATCATGATCCAAAGGGAAGAATGATGAGAGAGTTGTATATAATTCTCCTGGAATCCAGATTTCTGGCTTTCCGGGAGGTTGAGGCAACCCACATGGGATATTTGCCTTTGGGTGTCCTCTTGAACCTTGAGCTTTGAAAAAAAAAACTGGTTCCTGAAGATACTTTGAGTCAAACAATGGTCCAGATAAGCTAGTAAGACCATTTTGCTCTGGGTATTGAGCTTTTTTTTTCTTTTTTGAAGAATTCAGTCTGTTTTAGGAAACTAACTTCAAAGATCAGACAGAGTTCTGTTTAGGGTAAATTAGTAATTAGTTTAAGCAGTCTTTAAGACAATGTCATATGAAATATCTGTCTAATGTTTGTAATCAAACTGTCACGCTCTTACGATGCAGAAAATTATGTATCTTAAAGAAACCAGATTTTCAGAGCAGATTGACCTCATGGCTCAGATTCCGTTTTGTCTTTGATTCCATTTCTGCTTCTGAGAAAGTGACTCATGACTGTTAATAGGTAAACCAAGGAGGGGTGGCTTGCCCTTGGGAAGAACATTTAGTATGTTTTAAACGGACTAACTGAAGACCTCCTACAGGAAACGTCCATCCTGTATTATCTTGCTAATCATTAGTTCTCTAATGAAAACTTGTCACATGTAAATTTTTCTATATTTTTTGTTTCCTCTAGACAAACTTTGAGTGCTCTTTATAGCTATATATTTCTGTGCGATAGATCCAACTATACTAATTTAGATGATCCTTTCCAACTGATAGTGAATTTATGTGGTCAATCGCTTGTTTAGATTGCTGACGAGTGTGTGGACAATGCACTCTGAGAACTTTAGGATTATCTTTAAGTATTCATAGTAACAATGCTAGTAAATATTGAAAAGGTAATGTTAAAATTGTAAAATGAAAGTCAGAAGAAAACCCATTGGTCCAACATTCAGGGTATGATGGTTGGTAGCTTTAATTCCTACTTATGGTATATCTGAGTTGGAGAAATCTTTAAGAAAAAATTGTCAGTCACTATGGGACAAATAACAGGTGAGACAGAAGCACAACAGTGATCTTTGATCTCATAAGCCAAGGTGACATGAGATAACAAAATAATCTTAGATTTTTTTATTAGTCCAAGAAAGTGTAGTCTGTGCTGTAGACAAGATATACATAGAATTAGACAGCAAGCTACTTGATTACACATTGTCACACCCTTATAAACACAAGATCTATTTGGTTGGTTACCATCAGGAATAAGTACATCGGCTAGATCACTACCGCAAGGGATAGTAATATTCTTAGTCTACATCCTGATAGTATTAGGCATTATAAAATTTATCCTCTATTGTCTTACACACATAAAAGGCAAAACAAGGCCTCAGGCTAAAATGTTGATGTACATTGAGTCTGCTTACTCCAGCAATGCTATTGATGGGAACATTGCTCTTACTTAATAACCTGGTGAAGAACCAGATGGTATCCGGTGGAAAACCAGCACCGTGAGTTTAAAGAGCCTGCAATGGCTGCCATCTAGGAGCTTGACTAAGTCCAGGTATTGATCATCGATGTGTTATTTCCAATCTCCAATCAAAAGGAGGGACTGATTTAGGAAATAATATTGGAGTTATTATTCCCTCTCCTTTAGCATACAGAATCTGACCCAGCTGAAGCTGGGCTCACAAGGGCTTACAATGATTCACAAGGACACATCAACTGGGCCCTGAGGTATAAAGACAATAGCTAAGATAATCTTGGAAAACATCTTAAGGAAGTTTTCCCAAAAGCCCATCAAACAGAACACAAAAGACTTTCCACTCTTATCTTTTTCTATTAGCATTTAGTGAATAGAAATTTGTTGGGCCAATCAAGACCCTCCTGACCTTCGTAACTGAAACCCGTACCAATGATTGTTAAGAAAGATGATTCAAAATGTAAGATTATAGTTTCTAGCCAATCAGTGAAAAAGTGATGCTTTCAATGATTCTACCCATTTTGTGATGTTGATGTATACTGATGGCTCTGTAACTGTTCTTTTGATTCGGGCAGACATGGCTGTGGCATGCTTGTCCATTTTCCCATTCTCACCTATTCTGTAATATTCTTTGGACTCGGGCAGACATGGCTGTGGCAGCATGCTTGTCCGCTTCCCACTTTTGTCCTTTTGAATATATGCCAAATAAAACTTTCTTTTTACTTAAAAAAAAAAAAAATTGGATATAAATTGGAATGTGAGATGCAATTGCTCTACAACAGCCCAGTTATGGATAACATCATGAAGAATGGAAATTCCAGAACACTTAACCGGGCTCACACAGAACCTGTACACGGATCAGGAGACAGTCGTTCAAACAGAACAAGGGGATCCTGCCTGGTTCAGAACTGAAATAAGTGTGTACCAGTGTTGTATTCTTTCACCTTACTTACTCAATCTGTATGGTGAACAAATAATACAAAAAGCTGGACTATCTGAAGAAAGTAGCATCAGATTTTGAGAAAGACTCATTAACAACATGTGATAGGCAGATGGTACAATCCTGTTTGCCAGAAATGAAGATGGCATGAAGCACTTACAGATGAAGGTCAATGACTACAGCCATCAGTATGGATTATACCCCAACATGAAGAAACACAAACCCTCACAACTGGACTAAACAACATCATGACAGATGGAGAAAAAATTAAAGTTGTCAAGAATTTCATTCTGCTTGGATCAACAATCAATGTCCATGGAAGGAGCAGTCAAGAAATCAGATGATGTACTGCATTGGGAAATTCTACAAAAGACTTCTTTAAAGTTTTAAAAAGCAAAGATGTTACTTTGATAACTAAAGTGTGCCTGACCCAAGCCATGGTCTTTTCAATAACCCCATATGCATGCAAAAGCTAGACAAGCAAAAAGGAAGACAGAAGAAGAATTGTTACACTGGAACTCTGGTGTTGGTGAACAATAGTGAATTTACTGTGGATTGCCAGTAAAATAAATCAGTCTTAGAAGAAATACAACCAGAGTGCTCCTTAGAAGTGAGGATGGTGAGACTTTTCTTGCTTACTTTTGACATATCATTAGAAAAGACCAATTCCTAGAAAAGGACATCATGTTTGGTAAAGTAGAGGGTCAGTAAAAATGATGGAAATCTTCAACAAGATGGATTGACATAATAATTGCAACAATGCAGTTTGGCAGCTAGCATATACTAATTTGCATGCTTATTTCTTGTTTTATGTTTCATGTGTACATCTTGTCAAAAAGACTATGTTACAGGTTCTAGTTCTCCATTTTATTCACCACTTTTGCTACAGTGATCCCTCTGGCCCTGGAAATGTTTTTTGATAATGTTGATGATGACAGTAATGTCTAATGACAATGGTGGTGGTAAAAATGTTTTTGTTTCAGGTATGTTCTATATTTAAAAAGATACGGTGCCTAGATGAAGTATAATTAAAAAATAAAACCTAGTTATTTTCCTATTTTAACTGACTTAGAAGAACCAAACGAGCCAGTAGAACTTTCACTCTATTCTACCACTTTCAAACTTGAAACAAGAGATTAAGAAAACAGAGATTGAGGAAATAAGTAGACCTCAAATTATAAACATAGGCCAGTGACTTCTAGCCATACCTCTTTTTGTATTAACAGTGGTTTCTGCTGTAGGAGACGGTACATGTTGTAAATAGCCAATTCTTGGTAAGTACCAAAGGATAACAGAGCAAAGATTCTCCTATTGATTCCAATTAAATGCAATAAAGTCAAAGGGTCCACAGGTTAGGTGTATATGCACAGGCTGCAGCCCCTACTAAGACTTCTGATTTACTCTCCTACTTTGGTTAAGGAATTTTGGAAGAATTCTGCTACTAGGAAGGTTGTTCATGTAGAAGGAATGGGGATCTGCTATTTTTTCCAGAGAAAGATAGTTGTTGTTTTTAGCTGCCATCGAGCTGCCCCTGACTCATGGTGACCCCATGCACAACAGAACAAAATGCTGCCTTGTCCTGACCATACCCTGGTCCTGTGTCATCTCCCGATGGTTGGGGATCACACTGTCGGGAAGCATAGAGTTTTTGTTGGCTGATTTTCGGTAGAATTTCCACTGAAATCTGTTCTACAACATAGCAACGCTCAAGTATTGGCCAGGAATCAAACCCAGGTCCACATGGAAGGAAAGAAATTGACCACTGAACTGCCACTGAGCATAACTAACTCAAGCAATGGCATTATCTAAAGCAAATGTCTTCTGAATTTTAAAGAAATTTTTTTTCAGAAAAAAATTTTTTTAAATTAATACATCTCTGTCAGATATTGGTCTCTCTGAGTTTTTATTAATTTTATATCTATAAAAAACTCATTGCCATCGAGTCAATTCCGACTCATAGAGACCCTACAGGACAGAGTAGAACTGCCCCATAGGGTTTCCAAGGAGCTCCTGGTGGATTCGAATTGTCAACCCTTTGATTAGCAGCTGCAGCTCTTAACCAGCACACCACCAGGGCTTCCTTCATATCTATAGATATATACAATTAAATTTTAAAAATTCAGAGAGCAATCACATGACAGAATCTCATATTATAAGGAAAAAACAACAACAAAAAAACTATCAACTATCCAACCAACAAATTATGAAAAAAAAAAAAAAATCTTCAGGAAGTGGACCTTTTTATATTTAGGGTAACCAATGTGTCCTGGTTGGTCTGAGGCTTTCCTAGTTTTAGCAGTGAAAGTCCTGTGTCCCAGAAAATCCCTCAGTACCAGGTAAATCAGAACACTTGGTCACATTTTGGCTAGACGCTAATAACTAACATAGACTAATCTGTCATTTTGAAAATGATAATGTCAGGGTAAGGGTCTAGAGAAGGCAAGCTTTCCCAAATAGCATATGGCAGAGGGTTTCTCAAAGGGAAAATTGAAATTCTCTATCCCTGAGATGCAGGCATGTGATGTTCTTGATTAATGACTGTCCCGATTGGCCTGTATGTTCCCCAGATCTGTGGCGTGGGTCAAAAGTCAGCCACTATGCATGTCCCTCCAAAAAGAGTGAAGCATCTAGAAATTCAAGTAGAAATAGGCTGTCTGTTCTGGATATAACTCAGTATTAAATTCTCAACTTAAACATATGCTTGGCCCTGTCCTGTAGGTGAAGAATATTTCTCTCTTGTCTTATTTATTTTCAAAGCCTTTGTTTAGCAAAGTGTTCAGATACATTTCTGCATCAACACCTAACTTACACATAAAACAGTAGAGTACACGGCTGTTGGAATGAGGTATATCGTTACTTTGGACTATCAACAATTCTATAACCAGCGCAAACATATCAAAATCCCTAGTGGTTCAATGGATAAGCACTGAGCTTTAAGAGAAAGGTTGGCAGTTTGAACCCACCCACTTGCTTCAAGGGAGAAAGACCTAACCATCTGCTCCTGTAAAGATTACAGCCTAGAAAACACTATAGCGTAGTTCTACCCTGTCACATGGGGTTGCGATGAGTTGAAAATTGACTCAATGGCACCTAACAACAATAACAACAGAGTGTTGATACAATGAAGGGAAAAAATGTACATCCTATTAGGCAGTGGTCACAAGAGAGAACTACTCCATTGTTGTCCTATGCAATATCATGCTGTAATGAGTTACATAAATAGCATTTGACCTAAATATATCATGATTACACCAATTGGATTTTTTTCTAGTTCAGATAATAAAACATATCTGATGTGACTCTACTGACTATCTCATTAAGCTATTTAAAATAATTATACTTAAATCAACAATTTATTTAAATAAAGTATAAATTAGAAAAAATGTGCAATCTTCAAACTGCCAAGAATACGAAGTAACAGGAAAAATAATAAAATAATACCTGGATAAACCTGACAATGTAAGTCTGTGTCAAATGGAAAAACATACTTGTCAAGATTGTAAAAACTGAATCAGTTCTCTGGCTATTTTAGAAACATTCATATGTTCAAATGGACAGATGTTTGGACTCACCATGTAGACAAAACATCCTAACGATTGCCTGGATTCATTAAATTTTGTCAACATTCTTTCAGATGGTTAGCACTGTGTAGGCAGTCTAAATACTCAACAGTTTGTTTAATGGAATCTTGAAAATATAGAGAGAAAGAAAGAAAACTTTCCTGGAAGATATTTTTCTGAAAAAGCTAATGTTTCCAGTCTTGTAACTCTTCAGATACCAAAAGTGGTTTTTTATTTGTTTTTTTGTTTGTTTGAAAGAGATGAGTAAGAGGCTGAAGCAGAATAATCAGTTATCCCAGGTTATCTATATATAGATGTGAGAAGACCTTGGCATAATTTGATTCTGAAAGAGACAGTCTGTAGTACAATTAAGATCAGGGATTTTGAAAACATTTTTCAAAGGCAATTTCTAGACTGACCTTTTAATCTGTGTTGAACACTGTAAATTGCAATCATCTTTTATTTGTTCCTAATTTTAACATTAATATTCATTGTAAAAATCTCTCAACAAACTTCAATTTCAGGACCAACGTTCCATATACTCTTGTGTAGAGAGCACATACTCTCAGCCACACACATATTTCAGACAAAGTTCATGACTAGGCTTCACAGGTAGCTGTGCTATCAGTGTTAGAAGAGAATTTTCAGGAATCAGTATTTTGTGGGAACTCAATAAAGTGGACTCAAATTCAGTAAGAGTAATTATAGACTATCCTATTCTGCAAAGTATTACACACAGCATGTTCTCATATTTCTCTGCACAAAATGTGGTTTTACTTCAAAATGCGGGAAATGTATCTTAAGACATATGAAATTTCAAGGTCCGGTTTACCACTTTAACTTCATTATAAGTAACTGTTTTTCTTATGGAGGCTGAGTACCTATCTTCCAAAAAATTCAGTTTGCAATCAAAATGTCTTTTATACAAGAATTGTGGATATTAGAACTAAGTAATTGAATGGGATTATGGAGTAGTAATTCACTCTACTCCAACTGGCCCCTTTCCATCCCCTTGACTTTCTAACTAACTCTGTGTTGTCATTGTTGCTGCTGTCGTTGTTTTGAATTTATAAAATCATTTCTCCTGATAAGATCTTGTGAAATCAGAAGGCTTCATCTTTCTTTTCTTTTTTTATTGTACTTCAGGTGAAGGTTTACAGAACAAATAGTTTCTCATTAAACAGTAGCACACATATTGTTTTATGACATTGGTTAACAACCCCACAACATGTCAACCCTCTCCCTTCTTGAACTTTTTTTTTTTATTGGTGAAAATATACATAGCCAAAGATACACCATTTCAAAAATTTCTACATGCACAGTTCAGTGTCATCGACTACACTCTTCTGATTGCGCTGCTATTCTCACTTTAGATGGAGGTTTACAGATCAAAATAGTTTCTCATTAAACAGTACACGTCACCCTATGACAATGGTTAACAACCTCACAACACATCAGCACAGTTCTTACTCAACCTTGGATTCCCTATCACCAGCTTTCCTGTCCCCTTCTACCTTCTAGCCCTTGTCCCTGGACTGCTGTGCCTCATTAGTCCCATTT